>NC_092108.1:9810312-10127812 GCF_045679555.1 Salvelinus alpinus
TGTACAAATGAACGAGCAAACGTCTAAATCTGACCTAATACATGGAACGGTACCGAACCACGAAATAAGCACAGATACTAAAGCCATCAGATCTCTCATGCCGCTGCCGTTCTCTAAAACAAAACACTTTTTGAGGTTTAGAAAGCTGGACATTAAGTGTGGATAAAAGCAAACTCTGATTGTCAAAGGTAATGCTTATTGTTTATTGAGTCATTTTGATAACAGATGGTCATATTATATGCAGTGATTGATTGTGTGTTGATGTAGGAGTTCCTAGAGAGGTTTAAGGTGTTGCTGCCTAAAGAAGCCACCACGGCACCGAAGGACATAGCTAACCTGCTGCAGACGGTGGGCCTGGGACAGAGCACATACCAGATTGGGAAAACTAAGGTAACACTTCTTGGCCCCAATATAAAAACATCGTAACACTAATACTAAATAGATGCATTTTATTTGTATAGCACTTTTCAAGAACGGAAAGTACTTTACATATCCCAAATGACGACATCATCACCACGACATCACAACAACATAACAACATTCAAGTAGCCAAGGAGGACTAAATAAAATGTTTTAAAAATCCAACAGTAAAAGGGAAACGAGTCCAGTGTAAATGTCTTCATCCCTCCCCCAGGTCTTCCTAAAGGAGAGGGAGAGGCAGCATCTGCAGGACACCCTGAACAAGGAAGTAATGCGTCACATCGTCATCCTCCAGCGTTGGTTCAGGGCCTGTCTGATCAGGAGGCACTTCCTCTGCAAGAAAGATGCTGCCATCCGAATACAGGTTGGTACCTATATGGTAGAGACCATGATCATCCATGTAGCTATGGAAACCATGGTCATACAGGTAACTATGGAAACCATGATCATACATTTAGTTATAGAAACCATTATCATACATGTAGTTATAGAAACCATGATCATACAGGTAGCTATGGCAGAAACCATGATCATACAGGTAGCTATGGCAGAAACCATGATCATACATGTAGTTATAGAAACCATGATCATACAGGTAGCTATGGCAGAAACCGTGGTCATACAGGTAGCTATGGAAACCATGATCATACAGGTATCTATGGAAGAAACCATGATCATACAGGTAGCTATGGCAGAAACCATGATCATACATGTAGTTATAGAAACCATGATCATACAGGTAGCTATGGTAGAAACCATGATCATACAGGCAGCTATGAAAACCATGATCATACAGGTAGCTACGGAGACCATGGTCATACAGGTAGCTAAGGAAACCGTGGTCATGCAGGTAGCTACGGAAACCGTGATCATATAGGTAGTTACGGAAACTGTGATCATACAGGTAGCTATGGAAACCGTGATCATACAGGTAGCTATGGAAACCGTGGTCATACAGGTAGCTATGGAAACCGCGGTCGTACAGGTAGCTATGGTAGAAACCGTGGTCATGCAGGTAGATACGGAAACCGTGATCATATAGGTAGCTACGGAAACCGTGATCATACAGGTAGCTATGGAAACCGTGATCATACAGGTAGCTATGGAAACCGTGGTCATACAGGTAGCTATGGAAACCGTGGTCATACAGGTAGCTATGGAAACCGTGGTCATACATGTAGCTATGGAAACCGTGGTCATACAGGTAGCTATGGAAACCATGACCATACAGGTAGCTATTGCTTTAAACCACAACAATGTGTACAGGGCCTATCCCAGGTCTTGTAAAATAGTATTGTATTTGGGTATTTCCAGAGAGCGCTGTATGATAAATTCTCCCTGGGTTATGTCCCTGTGTGATCGGGTAAGATTCATGTTTTTTGTACAATGGTGCAGCTATTGTGTCCTAGCTGAATTTCCCCACAGAGACAATAAAGTTGATCTCATCTTCTCCTGTAGCGATGTTGGCTGGCGTTCCGAGCGGACAACAGGTACCTTGCGGCCACAGTGATCCAGGCGGCATGGAGAGGTTCTCAGGAGAGGACAGACTACTTGAGAATGAGGAACAGCGTCAAGAAAATGCAGGCACTGATCAGGAACAGACAAGGTCCAAACAGGTACTAAGACTTTATGTATTTTTCTAACTTACTAATGGACAATAAAAGTTGTAGAAACTGCCTCCCGGGTGGCGCAGTGGTCTAGGGCACTGCATCGCAGTGCTAGCTGCGCCACCAGAGTCTCTGGGTTCGCGCCCAGGCTCTGTCGCAGCCGGCCGCGACCGGGAGGTCCGTGGGGCGACGCACAATTGGCATAGCGTCGTCCGGGTTAGGGGAGGGTTTGGCCGGTAGGGATATCCTTGTCTCATCGCGCTCTAGCGACTCCTGTGGCGGGCCGGGCGCAGTGCGCGCTAACCGAGGGGGCCAGGTGCACGGTGTTTCCTCCGACACATTGGTGCGGCTGGCTTGGAGGCGCGCTGTGTTAAAAAGCAGTGGTTAAGAAGCTTGGTTGGGTTGTGCTTCGGAGGACGCATGGCTTTCGACCTTCGTCTCTCCCGAGCCCGTACGGGAGTTGTAGCGATGAGACAAGATAGTAATTACTAGCGATTGGATACCACGAAAATTGGGGAGAAAAGGGGATCAAAAAAATTAAATAAAAAAAACATTTTAAAAAAAAGTTGTAGAAACTTCAGGGCCCTAAGTTTTTTTAACTGACCAGGACAAATGTCTGACCCTACTTCTAGCACCAAGGCTGAGGGAGAGAAGCCCACCACGCCTTCTCAGCTCCCTCCCAAAACGCAGTCCAAGCCTCAGTACCAAACCCAGCACCAGAGAAGCCTGGAGAGGACGGAGCTGAGGAGGAGGCAGCACAGTGAGGAACACGGTCCCAACAGAAGCCCCGAGACGAGCCCAGAAGTCAATGGACAGAAGGCCGCCCAGAGGAACACAGAGACGGAGAAGAGAGAGGGAAGAGGCTCTCCACCTCCCCTCAACAGACCTCTCTCCTTCCCGCTAGACGCCAAGGCTGGCAGGTACTGTATGTTTCACTCCTATTCCTCACCTCTCTCCCGCTCACCCCATTCCTCATGCCATGGCATCATTGTCGGTGTCGGCTACATATTGGTAGAGGATGAGTGAGCTCTCATCCCCACCACCAATACAATGTAAAGAGCTTTGAGCACCTGCTGGAAAAGTGGTATATCAATTATATTATTACACAATTTAAACTGAATGCTGATTGGCTGACAGCCATGGTATATCAGACCGTATACCACGGGTATGACAAAACATTTATTTTTACTCTAATTACGTTGGTAACCAGTTTATAATAGCAATAAGGCACCTCAGGGGTTTGTGTTATATGGCCAATATACCATGGCACTCCTCGTTGCGTCGTGCTAAGATCGGCCCTTAGCCGTGGTATATTGGCCATATACCACACCCCCTTGGGTCTTACTGCTTAAATGTGAAGAGCTTTGAGCACCTGCCGGAAAAGTGGTATGAACATGTATTATTATACAATGTAAAGTGCTTTGCTAGGTGGAAAATCACTATAAAAATACATCTGATGTTTTTTAACAGGGATGGAGAGGGAGAGTCAACCAGACCCTCCCACCACACAGGCTCACTGAAGGGCTGCTCCACCTTGGAGGACAGTAAGGAGCGTGCTGAGGGATGGAATGTGAGCAGGAGGGAGGGAGGACACCAGGAAGACTCCCGCCATGAGGTCCAGCGCCCCAGGAATATGGAGGGGTTGCTGCGGTATGTTATGTCATGTTTCGATAATTTTTTTATCGTTATGTTACGATAATGATATGACATGTTACGATAATGATATGTCATGTTACGATAATGATATGTCATGTTACGATAATGATATGTCATGTTACGATAATGATATGTCATGTTACGATAATTACATGTCATGTTACGATAATGATATGTTACGATAATGACATGTCATGTTACGATAATGATATGTCATGTTACGATAATGATATGCCCAGTGGTGTAGTAGAATGAGTAAATGTGATTTACGTACTTTAAAAAAAATGTTTACCCAGCTTTTGCGGAAAAAGGCTTTGCCAGAAGAGCGAGCGGTGCTTTATTCACCGCGAACGGCGATCAGCGTTTACCCACCTGTTTTCTTACCACTACGTCACTGGTTATGTCATGTCTTAGTACTTCTCTCAACTGTACCTGTTAGGACCTTTTCAATGTCCTCTCGATATCATCTTGAATCAGTAGCCCGATATACACTCAGTGACCAGTTTATTAGCTACACCCAACTAGTACCGGGTCGGACCCCCCTTTGCCTCCAGAACAGCCTGAATTGTTGCTCAATTGGTATCAAGGGACCTAACGTGTGCCATGGAAACATTCCCCACACCATTACAACACCAGACGGTACCGTTGACACCAGGCAGGATGTGGTCATGGACTCATGCTGCTTACGCCAAATCCTGACTCTGCCATCAGCATGACGCAACAGGAACTGGGATTTGTCGGACCGGGCAATGTTTTTCCACTCCTGAATTGTCCAGTGTTGATGATGTCATGCCCACTGGAGCAGCTTCTTGTTGTTTTTATCTGACAGGTGTGGAACCCCGGTGAGGTCGTCTGCTGCAAACAGCCAATCTGTGACAAGGACCGACAAGTTGTGAGTTCCGAGATATAGTTCTGCACACCACTGTTGTACTGCGCCATTATTTGCCTGTTTGTGGCCCGCCTGTTAGCTTGAACGATTCTTGCTATTCTCTTTTGACCTCTCATCAACGAGCTGTTTTCGCCCACAGGACTTCGCATGACTGGATGGTTTTTGTTTGTCGCACCATTCTTGGTAAACCCTAGACACTGTCGTGTGTGAAAAGCCCAGGAGGCCGGACGTTTCTGAGATACTGGAACCGGTGCTCCTGGCACTGACGATCATACCACGCTCAATGTCGCCTAGGTCACTCGTTTTGCCCATTCTAACATTCAAATTGAACAGTAACATGAAAGCTTCTATGCCTGTCTGCCTGCTTTATATAGCAAGCCACGGCCACGTGACTGACTGTCTGTAGGAGCGAACCATTTTCGTGAATGGGTGGTGTACCTAATAAACTGGCCACTGAGTTTCCCCATTCTCTGATTGTATCTTTCATCAATATCTTATAGATATTACTTGAATTCTAACAAAGAGTTTACAGTTCACATTTCTCTCTGAAAACTCAGGAACTCTGGGTCGGTGTCAGACAGCTCTCCCTTCGCCATTGAGGTACTGTTTTCTCCTTCTGAGGTACTGTTTTCTCCTTCTGAGGTAATGTTTTCTCATTCTGAAGTACTGTTTTCTCATTCTGAGGTACTGTTTTCTCATTCTGAAGTACTGTTTTCTCATTCTGAGGTACTGTTTTCTCCTTCTGAGGTACTGTTTTCTCCTTCTGAGGTACTGTTTTCTCATTCTGAAGTACTGTTTTCTCATTCTGAGGTACTGTTTTCTCCTTCTGAGGTACTGTTTTCTCCTTCTGAGGTACTGTTTTCTCATTCTGAAGTACTGTTTTCTCATTCTGAGGTACTGTTTTCTCATTCTGAGGTACTGTTTTCTCATTCTGAGGTACTGTTTTCTCATTCTGAGGTACTGTTTTCTCATTCTGAGGTACTGTTTTCTCATACTGTCATAACTCTACTCCCGTTACACTATTACGTCAATACATGTCGCATCTCTGCATATCACATAGCACAAAAATGTAGGACAAAACACACATCACGACAAGAGACACCACACTGCGTAAAGAGAGACACCACAACACGGCGTAAAGAGAGACACCACAACACTGCGTAAAGATAGACACCACAACACGGCGTAAAGAGAGACACCACAACACGGCGTAAAGAGAGACACCACAACACGGCGTAAAGAGAGACACCACAACACGGCGTAAAGAGAGACACCACAACACGGCGTAAAGAGAGACACCACAACACGGCATAAAGAGAGACACCACAACACGGCGTAAAGAGAGACACCACAACACGGCGTAAAGAGAGACACCACAACACGGCGTAAAGAGAGACACCACAACACGGCGTAAAGAGAGACACCACAACACGGCGTAAAGAGAGACACCACAACACGGCGTAAAGAGAGACACCACAACACGGCGTAAAGAGAGACACCACAACACGGCGTAAAGAGAGACACCACAACACGGCGTAAAGAGAGACACCACAACACGGCGTAAAGAGAGACACCACAACACGGCGTAAAGCGAGACACCACAACACGGCGTAAAGCGAGACACCACAACACGGCGTAAAGCGAGACACCACAACACGGCGTAAAGAGAGACACCACAACACGACGTAAAGAGAGACACCACAACACGGCGTACAGAGAGACACCACAACACGGCGTACAGAGAGACACCACAACACGGCGTACAGAGAGACACCACAACACGGCGTAAAGCGAGACACCACAACACGGCGTAAAGAGAGACACCACAACACGGCATAAAGAGAGACACCACAACACGGCGTAAAGAGAGACACCACGGCGTAAAGAGAGACACCACAACACGGCGTAAAGAGAGACAACACGGCGTAAAGCGAGACACCACAACACGGCGTAAAGAGAGACACCACAACACGGCGTACAGAGAGACACCACAACACGGCGTACAGAGAGACACCACAACACTGCGTAAAGAGAGACACCACAACACGGCGTAAAGCGAGACACCACAACACGGCGTAAAGCGAGACACCACAACACGGCGTAAAGAGAGACACCACAACACGGCGTAAAGAGAGACACCACAACACGGCGTAAAGAGAGACACCACAACACGGCGTAAAGAGAGACACCACAACACGGCGTAAAGAGAGACACCACAACACGGCGTAAAGAGAGACACCACAACACGGCGTAAAGAGAGACACCACAACACGGCATAAAGAGAGACACCACAACACGGCGTACAGAGAGACACCACAACACGGCGTAAAGCGAGACACCACAACACGGCGTAAAGAGAGACACCACAACACGGCGTAAAGAGAGACACCACAACACTGCGTAAAGAGAGACACCACGGCGTAAAGAGAGACACCACAACACGGCGTAAAGAGAGACACCACGGCGTAAAGCGAGACACCACAACACGGCGTAAAGAGAGACACCACAACACGGCGTACAGAGAGACACCACAACACGGCGTACAGAGAGACACCACAACACTGCGTAAAGAGAGACACCACAACACGGCGTAAAGCGAGACACCACAACACGGCGTAAAGCGAGACACCACAACACGGCGTAAAGAGAGACACCACAACACGGCGTAAAGAGAGACACCACAACACGGCGTAAAGAGAGACACCACAACACGGCGTAAAGAGAGACACCACAACACGGCGTAAAGAGAGACACCACAACACGGCGTAAAGCGAGACACCACAACACGGCGTAAAGAGAGACACCACAACACGGCGTAAAGAGAGACACCACAACACGGCGTACAGAGAGACACCACAACACGGCGTACAGAGAGACACCACAACACGGCGTACAGAGAGACACCACAACACGGCGTAAAGCGAGACACCACAACACGGCGTAAAGAGAGACACCACAACACGGCATAAAGAGAGACACCACAACACGGCGTAAAGAGAGACACCACAACACGGCGTAAAGAGAGACTCCACAACACAGCGTAAAGAGAGACACCACAACACGGTGTAAACAGACACACCACAACACTGCGTAAAGACAGACCTAAGACCACAACATGGCGTAAAGAGAGACACCACAACACGGCGTAAAGAGAGACACCACAACACGGCGTAAAGAGAGACACCACAACACTGCGTAAAGAGAGACACCACAACACAGCGTAAAGAGAGACACCACAACACTGCGTAAAGAGAGACACCACAACACTGCGTAAAGAGAGACACCACAACACTGCGTAAAGAGAGACCTAAGACCACAACATGGCGTAAACAGACACACCACAACACTGCGTAAAGAGAGACCTAAGACCACAACATGGCATAGCACATCTCTACAACTCACATCTCACATCTCTAGATATCACATCTCTACAACTGAGGTGCTGCTACATTACATTTCACACCTACACAGAGAGCTAAGATGCTACGTAAAGGGCTACTGTATGTGAAGTGTTATGTCTAAACATGCTACTGATGTTGACACACCCATGGATGGATAGATCCCACTCTTCAGCTGGTCAGTAGGATGGATAGATCCCACTCTTCAGCTGGTCAGTAGGATGGATAGATCCCACTCTTCGGGCCGGTCAGTAGGATGGATAGATCCCACTCTTCGGCTGGTCAGTAGGATGGATAGATCCCATTCTTCAGCTGGTCAGTAGGATGGATAGATCCCACTCTTCAGCTGGTCAGTAGGATGGATAGATCCCACTCTTCAGCTAGTCCGTAGGATGGATAGATCCCACTCTTCAGCCGGTCAGTAGGATGGATAGATCCCACTCTTCAGCCGGTCAGTAGGATGGATAGATCCCACTCTTCGGCCCGTCAGTAGGATGGATAGATCCCACTCTTCAGCCGGTCAGTAGGATGGATAGATCCCACTCTTCAGCCGGTCAGTAGGATGGATAGATCCCACTCTTCGGCTAGTCCGTAGGATGGATAGATCCCACTCTTCAGCTGGTCAGTAGGATGGATAGATCCCACTCTTCAGCTAGTCAGTAGGATGGATAGATCCCACTCTTCAGCTGGTCAGTAGGATGGATAGATCCCACTCTTCAGCTAGTCAGTAGGATGGATAGATCCCACTCTTCAGCTGGTCAGTAGGATGGATAGATCCCACTCTTCAGCTGGTCAGTAGGATGGATAGATCCCACTCTTCAGAAAACAAACATTCTTATTGGCAGTTGACCAGGCTACCTGCGTTTCTTTCAAAATATTTTTCCTGTTTTGTTCCTACTGAGCACAGCCCTGTGACAGTGAGGGATCTCTGTCCCTCACCTTACTTCATCCGTGCTTCTTGACTTCTCTTGACCATCATAGGTCAAGGTGCTCTACCTCAAGCAACCCAATCACAATCAGGGGTTAGCCTCCGTCCACAACGTGTTGATGTTTAACCTTGGGGATTTTCAGGATAATTCGTTTTTGGAGTTACCTCCTTCCCCTCAATGGGATGGGCCAGTCCAGCCAATCAGCAGTCAACGTCCATCCTCGTAACCCCGGGTCCAGGGTCCAACCGGCCTGAGTCTATGGAATACTACTACGGGCCCTGGCACACTGTCACTGTGACTGACTCTGTTCCTGTGCAGGGTTTGTGTATGTCTATACAGACATATCCTGTCACCACTGCAGCTGAATGGGTCTGCAGTATCCTGCACTCTGCAAGCACCTACTTCTACAACTGCATGCTGCTCTCCTGCAGACCAGAGAAACAGAACAGTGGCCAGTCACAACCATCTCCTGCCAGGTTGCCATCTAAACACGCACAGTGGCCAGTCACAACCATCTCCTGCCAGGTTGCCATCTAAACACGCACAGTGGCCAGTCACAACCATCTCCTGCCAGGTTGCCATCTAAACACGCACAGTGGCCAGTCACAACCATCTCCTGCCAGGTTGCCATCTAAACACGCACAGTGGCCAGTCACAACCATCTCCTGCCAGGTTGCCATCTAAACACGCACAGTGGCTGGATGGGTCTCTCTTTCTGACTTTTTTTTTTCTCTTGTCACAATGTTGAGACAATGTCAGTCAATCTGTGTATACTTTACATTCCAGCACTAGTAGCCCAAAGATAGTTGGGGCTAGCTCTGTAGTTGTTGTTGCTGCTGCTGTTGAGTCTGTTGAGCTCTCTGAAGGGGGAGGAGAGACTGACAGCTCTCTGTAGGGAGAAGGAAGGGGGAGAGACTATGAGAGCTCTCTGTAGGGAGAAGGAAGGGGGAGAGACTATGAGAGCTCTCTGTAGGGAGAAGGAAGTGGGAGAGACTATGAGAGCTCTCTGTAGGGAGAAGGAAGGGGGGGAGACTATGAGAGCTCTCTGTAGGGAGAAGGAAGGGGGAGAGACTATGAGAGCTCTCTGTAGGGAGAAGGAAGGGGGAGAGACTATGAGAGCTCTCTGTAGGGAGAAGGAAGGGGGAGAGACTATGAGAGCTCTCTGTAGGGAGAAGGAAGGGGGGGAGACTATGAGAGCTCTCTGCAGGGAGAAGGAAGGGGGAGAGACTATGAGAGCTCTCTGTAGGGAGAAGGAAGGGGGAGGAAAGACTGTATTGTGCTAAGGATGTGGTGGCTGCTGCAGGCTAACTAACTAACTCTGGTGTTGCCGGGCCTGGGATGTATGTGCTGCTACTACCCCTATAGATGCTGGTGAAAGGGGATGATCTGAAAACAAACTTCTCTGTTCTTAAAGTGATAGTGCAACATTTTTGCACTAAAACCCATTTTCAACTGATCCTTGACAAAATGTTGCACTGTCCCTTTTAATAGTTTCCTTTCTATGCACCAACACTCCTCACGTGTTACCTGTTAATAACGGCCCACCTGATTGGCCCCCAGCATGGTTGTGTTGTGTCATGTCATACAATCTCAGATGTTCAGTAATTTTGTTTTATCTCTCAGTTTCCGAAATCTTTTGATATTTCCACGGACGGGGCTAGTTTCAGCCTCCCACATGAGAGCATAACCCGCAGAGACTCCAGCCAATCCCAGCCGACCACTCCTGATAGGTAACAGCCATTCAGCCAACTGGGACACAGGAGTTATTGTCCATAAATTGACTAGATATTGTATGTCATTATTTTTGTATGGAGTTCTACGAGAGAGTCGAATTACGTGAGGCTTATTTTTAAATCAAATATACGTTTTTGTAACGTTTAGGCTGTTACATGTAAGTGGATGCAACTGGCATTCTGGCAACTTTGAGGAAGAAATGACTTAGTTATGCCTGTTGTTCACACGCGTATCTACTGTACCCTCTCATCGGCTAGAATGGTCCCAGCTGATCTCGCCTCCTCTCGCTTGCCTTCCATTATTGAGGACGTATATTTCCGTTGTTAGAGCGGTAACTCGAACATCTTGTCAATATAATAGATCATCTTTGCATGGACCGAGTGTGGAAACGCTGCTGCGTTTTCTCTGTCATGGTTACATGTTAACCCTTTTGTGTTCCACAGGCTTGGCTTCTTCAGTAAGTTTCGGAGGAAACGGCCGACTAAAAACTCACAGATAAATGCGTACGGGATGGTGACCAATGAGAATGCACCATCTGGGAAAGGAGGTACTGTAGTCCCACCCCCTACAGGACACTGCTCACTGTGTTGTCCACCTTTAGACTGTTGCTATGATGAAAACTATTTTAGTACCTTTCACATCCTGTCTCTCCTCTACTACCATCTAGTGATCAATGGTATAATCTCAACCGCTCTCTATCAGTCTAAACACACACGTATCCTTACCTATAGCCACCTCTACCTCCTCCCTGTCCACTGGACGCCATGGTAACGCCACCATCAGGATCAGCCGAGCCACGCGGGTCTCCGAGCAGTGGAATGCTTCTCTGGAACGGGAGATCACCAACACCGACGAGATCCGACACCTGGATGAGTTCCTGGGGAACCAGGTGGGATACCTGTCTGGCACTCACCTGGAATCACCTCAGCCTCAGGACTGTTTCCGGTTCATTAGGATCTCTAGCCTGGTGTTACATCTATTTGTGTATTTTCAAGCACCACAAATTGATCTGGGTTCAGGCTACCAAAGCCTTAGTCTTCAGAGGGTCTTTCATGAGCAGGTTTTGACTGACTAACTTGCTCTGTCACTCTCTCTGTCTCTCTCTCTGTCTCTCTCTCTGTCTGTCTCTCGCTCTGTCTCGCTCTGTCTGTCTCTCGCTCTGTCTGTCTGTCTCTCGCTCTGTCTGTCTGTCTCTCGCTCTGTCTGTCTGTCTCTCGCTCTGTCTGTCTATCTCTCGCTCTGTCTGTCTCTCTGTCTCGCTCTGTCTGTCTGTCTGTCTCGCTCTGTCTGTCTGTCTGTCTCGCTCTGTCTCGCTCTGTCTGTGTCTCGCTCTGTCTGTCTCTCGCTCTGTCTCGCTCTGTCTGTCTCTCGCTCTGTCTGTCTGTCTGTCTGTCTGTCTGTCTGTCTGTCTGTCTGTCTGTCTGTCTGTCGGTCTGTCTGTCTGTCTGTCTGTCTGTCTCTCTGTCTGTCTGTCTGTCTGTCTGTCTGTCTCTCGCTCTGTCTGTCTGTCTGTCTGTCTGTCTCTCGCTCTGTCTCTGTCTGTCTGTCTGTCTGTCTGTCTGTCTCTCGCTCTGTCTGTCTGTCTGTCTGTCTGTCTGTCTGTCTCTCGCTCTGTCTGTCTGTCTCTCGCTCTGTCTGTCTCTCGCTCTGTCTGTCTGTCTCTCGCTCTGTCTGTCTCTCGCTCTGTCTGTCTCTCGCTCTGTCTGTCTGTCGCTCTGTCTGTCTCTCGCTCTGTCTGTCTGTCGCTCTGTCTGTCTGTCTGTCTGTCTCTTGCTCTGTCTGTCTGTCTCTCGCTCTGTCTCTCGCTCTGTCTGTCTGTCTCTCGCTCTGTCTCTCGCTCTGTCTGTCTGTCTCTCGCTCTGTCTCTCGCTCTGTCTGTCTGTCTCTCGCTCTGTCTCTCGCTCTGTCTCTCGCTCTGTCTCTCGCTCTGTCTCTCGCTCTGTCTCTCGCTCTGTCTCTCGCTCTGTCTCTCGCTCTGTCTCTCGCTCTGTCTCTCGCTCTGTCTCTCGCTCTGTCTCTCGCTCTGTCTCTCGCTCTGTCTCTCGCTCTGTGTCTCGCTCTCTCTGTCTCTCGCTCTGTCTCTCGCTCTGTCTCTCGCTCTGTGTCTCGCTCTCTCTGTCTCTCGCTCTGTCTCTCGCTCTGTGTCTCGCTCTGTGTCTCGCTCTCTGTGTCTCTCTCTGTCTCGCTCTCTCTGTCTCACTCTCTCTGTCTCACTCTCTCTGTCTCTCTCTCTCTCTCATACTGGTGCATCTTTAGAAAGGTTGCCGGATGTTACCAGTTACATGTCTTATTGCAGAGTATTGTAAAGTTGATTCCAGGCTATTTTGAATAGTAGACTACTACTATGAAATAATGTACGTTCCTATACCTCCCAGGTAAACGATCTGAGGACCAGGGTAAAGGAGCTGTCAGCCACAGAGAGGATCTTCCTTACAGCCACCATGCAGTTCAGAGAGACCATAAAGGGCATGTACTCCGTCTTGGTGAGTTTACTTCCTGACCTTGGCACCAGAAGAGATGGTTGTATGGAGCTTTTAGGTTTGTTCATAATAAAGTATGCATGTTGTACTATTCAAGTTTAGAAGACTGTCTTGAAAAAGAGATGAAGCCAAATCAACAGTGTATATATAGAGAGCTTGACTAGGGCCAGGAGTACACACACGGTAAGTGCTTTATAAAGCACTTTGGAGCACCAATTATTTTTTATTCTCAGCGTTTATTTTTTAGCACAGCACTGGTGTGAACATTTGGCATGTGCTGTATATATCCTAACACCCCCACACCCTTCATTAACTCTGTCCTCTACCCTCCCCTGGTCAACAGAAGCCCCATATCAGCTATAAAGTCCTGATGACGGGCTACCACAACTGTGTGTCCAGTCATGCTGGCACCAAGCAGCTGACTGAGGTCAGCCTGGTGGTCAACCTGTTCCAGTCCATCCTGGACGGCTTCATACGGGGAGAGATCAAACGAGAGGGGTTTGGGCCGGTCAAGGTAGTTCTGAGTCAGACACATCCACTCACACGCGGATACTGTATACACACATGCAGGTACACAGACATGTCACAGACACAGGCACTCGCACACAACCACTCACACGCGGATACTGTATACACACATGCAGGTACACAGACATGTCACAGACACAGGCACTCGCACACAACCACTCACACGCGGATACTGTATACACACATGCAGGTACACAGACATGTCACAGACACACATCTTTGGGTTTGACCTACAGTATCTTTGACTTTATCTTTGACTCTTTTTGAATGCTCCAGAGCAGCAGTACACATAGTTTTGAGAAGTGTAAAACATCAGTTGTAGGTGTAATTTTAAGAGGTTCGGAGATGTATTCCACGTCTGATCTACTTTTCTATTTGTTGCAGACCGTGAACAAGCCAAAGACGAAAAAGAAAAAATGTGTAAGTTATGACATCACTAAGTTGAATTGTCTCATTATGACATCTAAGTTGAATTGTCTCATTATGACATCTAAGTTGAATTGTCTCATTATGACATCTAAGTTGAATTGTCTCATTATGACATCTAAGTTGAATTGTCTCATTATGACATCTAAGTTGAATTGTCTCATTATGACATCTAAGTTGAATTGTCTCATTATGACATCTAAGTTGAATTGTCTCATTATGACATCTAAGTTCAATTGTCTCATTATGACATCACTAAGTTCAATTGTCTCATTATGACATCACTAAGTTGAATTGGCTCGTTGCGACCAACACTAAGTTGAATTGGCTCGTTGCGACCAACACTAAGGTGAATTGGCTCGTTGCGACCAACACTAAGTTGAATAGGCCCGTTGCGACCAACACTAAGTTGAATTGGCTCGTTGCGACCAACACTAAGGTGAATTGGCTCGTTGCGACCAACACTAAGTTGAATTGGCTCGTTGCGACCAACACTAAGTTGAATTGGCTCGTTGCGACCAACACTAAGGTGAATTGGCTCGTTGCGACCAACACTAAGTTGAATTGGCTCGTTGCGACCAACACTAAGGTGAATTGGCTCGTTGCGACCAACACTAAGTTGAATTGGCTCGTTGCGACCAACACTAAGTTGAATTGGCTCGTTGCGACCAACACTAAGGTGAATTGGCTCGTTGCGACCAACACTAAGTTGAATTGGCTCGTTGCGACCAACACTAAGGTGAATTGGCTCGTTGCGACCAACACTAAGTTGAATTGGCTCGTTGCGACCAACACTAAGGTGAATTGGCTCGTTGCGACCAACACTAAGGTGAATTGGCTCGTTGCGACCAACACTAAGTTGAATTGACTCGTTGCGACCAACACTAAGTTGAATTGACTCGTTGCGACCAACACTAAGGTGAATTGACTCGTTGCGACCAACACTAAGTTGAATATCAGAATATCAGTGTCACAACCCAGGTCAATGCATCCCAGGTCAATGGTCCGGCTTGAATGATGTGTGTTGTGTGTTTCCAGCTCGACAGCCCTTTAGGTCACATGTTTAGTACGTACCAGGTCAACATCAGGCAGTCCTGTGACCTGTGTGGTTTCTACATCTGGGGCATGGAGAAGGCCTACATGTGCAGCGGTGAGTGGCTATCTGTTGTTCACCATTAAACATAGAATTTGAATATAGAAGAGAACATTTGAAAAGAGAATTAGAATATAGAAGAGAACATTAGAACATATAATTAGAGTTCAGAAGAGAACATTTAAAAGAGAATTAGAATGCAGAAGAGAACATTTGAACATATGATTAGAATATAGAAGAGAACATTTGAACATATGATTAGAATATAGAAGAGAACATTTGAACATATGATTAGAATATAGACGCGAACATTTGAACAGAGAATTAGAATATAGAAGAGAACATTAGAACTGAGAATTAGAATATAGAAGAAAATTAGAACAGAGAATTAGAATATAGAAGAGAACATTTGAACAGAATTTAGACGAGATCTTATCATTGTGTTATTTTCTCCTCTTCTTTTGTTTAGCTTGCAAATTGATATGTCACAAGAAATGCCTTTCCAAAATCATCACCGACTGCTCAACTCGATGTGCCAGGCTGGTGAGCAGTTTGTCAAGTAATGTTTGTCAAGTAATGTTTGTCAAGTTCACCAAGTTAAGTCTGACAAATCAAATTGTATTAGTCACATGTGTCTAATACAACAGGACCCATACCTTACAGTGAAATGCTTACTTACGAGTCCCTAACCAACAATGCAGTTTAAAAAAAAATACGGATAAAAATAAGAAATAAAAGTAACAAGTAATTAAAGAGCAGCAGTAAAATAACAGTAGCGAGACTATTTACAGGGGGGTACAGGTACAGGGTCAATGTGCAGGGGCACCGGTTAGTTGAGGTAATATGTACATGTAGGTAGAGTTATTAAAGTGACTATGCATTGATGATAACAACAGAGACGGGGGGGGGGGGGGGGGCAATGCAAATATTCTGGGTAGCCATTTGATTAGGTGTTCAAGAGTCTTATGGCTTGGGGGTAGAAGCTGTTTAGAAGCCTCTTGGACCTAGACTTGACGCTCCGGTACCGCTTGCCGTGTGGTAGCAGAGAAAACAGTCAATGACTAGGGTGGCTGGAGTCTTTGACAATTGTTAGGGCCTTCCTCTGACACCGCCTGGTATAGAGGTCCTGGATGGCAGGAAGCTTGGCCCCAGTGATGTACTGGGCCGTTCGCACTACCCTCTGTAGTGCCTTGCGGTCGGAGGCCGAGCAGTTGTCATACCAGGCAGTGATGCAACCATGCAGGATGCTCTCGATGGTGCAGCTGTAGAACCTTTTGAGGATCTGAGGACCCATGCCAAGACTTTTCAGTCTCCTGAGGGGGAATAGGTTTTGTTGTGCTCTCTTGACGACTGTCTTGGTGTGCTTGGACCATATTAGTTGTTTGTTAGAGATGTGGACACGTGCTACCTGTCCCAGACCTGCTGTTTTCAACTCTCTAGAGACAGCAGGAGCGGTAGAGATACTCTTAATGATCGGCTATGAAAAGCCAACTGACATTTACTCCTGAGGTGCTGACTTGTTGCACCCTCGACAACTACTGTGATTATTATTATTTGACCATGCTGGTCATTTATGAACATTTGAACATCTTGGCCATGTTCTGTTATAATCTCTACCCGGCACAGCCAGAAGAGGACTGGCCACCCCTCATAGCCTGGTTCCTCTCTAGGTTTCTTCCTAGGTTTTGGCCTTTCTAGGGAGTTTTTCCTAGCCACCGTGCTTCTACACCTGCACTGCTTGCTGTTTGGGGTTTTAGGCTGGGTTTCTGTACAGATATCTTTGAGATATCAGCTGATGTAAGAAGGGCTATATAAATTGATTTGATTTGATTTGACACCAAGGAACTTGAAGGTCTCAACCTGCTCCACTGCAGCCCCGTCGATGAGAATGGGGGCGGACTTGGTCCTCTTTTTCCTGTAGTCCACAATCATCTACTTTGTCTTGATCACGTTGAGGGAGAGGTTGTTGTCCTGGCACCACACTGACAGGTCTCTGACCTCCTCCCTATAGGCTGTCTGATCGTTGTCGGTGATCAGGCCTAACACTGTTGTGTCATCGGCAAACTTAATGATGGTGTTGGAGTCGTGCCTGGCCGTGCAGTCATGAATGAACAGGGAGTACAGGAGGGGACTGAGCACGCACCCCTAAGGGGTCCCTGTGTTGAGGATCAGTGTAGCGGATGTGTTGTTACCTACCCTCACCACCTGGGGGCGGCCCGTCAGGAAGTCCAGGATCCAGTTGCAGAGGGAGGTGTTTAGTCCCAGGTTCCTTAGGTTATTGATGAGCATTGAGAGCACTATGGTGTTGAATGCTGAGCTGTAGTCAATGAATAACATTCTCACATAGGTGTTCCTTTTGTCCAGGTGGGAAAAGGCAGTGTGGAGTGCAATAGAGATTGCATCATCTGTGGATCTGTTGGAGTGGTATGCAAATTGGAGTGGGTCTAGGATTTCTGGGATAATGGTGTTGATGTGAGCTATGACCAGCATTTCAAAGCACTTCATGGCTACAGACGTGAGTGCTATGGGTCAGTAGTCATTTAGGCCGGTTACCTTAGTGTTCTTGGGCACAGGCATTATGGTGGTCTGCTTGAAACATGTTGATATTACAGACTCGAACAGGGAGAGGTTGAAAATGTCAGTGAAGACACTTGCAGTTGGTCAGCGCATGCTCGCTGTACACGTCCTGGTAATCCGTGTGGCCCTGCGGCCTTGTGAATGTTGACCTGTTTAAAGGTCTTACTCACTTCGGCTGCGGAAAGCGTGATCACACCTTCACGGAACAGCTGGTGCTCTCATGCATGTTTCAGTGTTATTTGCCTCGAAGCGAGCATAGAAGTAGTTTAGTTCATCTGGTAGGCTCGTGTCACTGGGCAGCTCTCGGCTGTGCTTCCCCTTGTAGTCTGTAATGGTTTGCAAGCCCTGCTACATCCGACGAGCATCAGAGCCGGTGTAGTACGATTCAATCTCAGTCCTGTATTGACGCTTTGCCTGTTTGATGGTTCGTCGAAGGGCATCCTTGTAAGCGGCAGCTCTAGCCTTTAGTTCAGTGCGGATGTTGCCTGTAATCCATGGCTTCTGGTTGGGATATGTACGTACGGTCACTATGGGGACGACGTCATCAATGCACTTATTGATGAAGCCAATGACTGGTGTGGTGTGCTCCTCAATACCATCGGAGAAATCCCGGAACATACTCCAGTCTGTGCTTGCAAAACAGTCCTGTAGCTTAGCATCTGCTTCATCTGACCACTTTTTTATTGATCTAGTCACGGGTGCTTCCTGCTTTCATTTTTGGTTGTAAGCAGGAATCAGGACGATAGAATTATGGTCAGATTTTTCAAATGGAGGGCGAGGGAGAGCTTTGTATGCGTCTCTGTGTGTGGAGTAAAGGTGGTCCAGAGTTTTTTTCCTTCCGATGGCACATTTAACATGCTGATTAGAAATTTGGTAAAACAGATTTAAGTTACCGTGCATTAAAGTCCGCGGCTACTAGGAGCGCCACCTCTGGGTGAGCGTTTTCTTGTTTGCTTGTGACGGAATACAGCTCATTCAATGCTGTCTTAGTGCCTCTGACTGTGGTGGTATGTAACAGCTATGAAAAATACAAATAACTCTCTAGGTAGATAGTGTGGTCTACAGCTTATCATGAGATACTCTCCCTCAGGCGAGCAATAGCTTGAGAATTCCTTAGATAATGTGCACCAGCTGTTATTTACAAAAATACATAGTCCGCCGCCCCTTGTATTATCAGACGCTGCTGTTCTATCCTGCCGGTACAGCATATAACCAGCCAGCTGTATGTTGATAGTGGCGTCGTTCAGCCACGACTCCGTGAAGCATAAGATATTACAGTTTCGAATGTCCCGTTGGTAGTTTAATCTTGCGCGTAGGTCATCTATTTTATTCTCCAAAGATTGCACGTTTGCTAGCAGAATGGAAGGAAGTGGGGGTTTATTCGATCGACTACGAATTCTCAGAAGGCAGCCCCGCCCTCTGGCCCCTTTTTCTCCGCCTCCTCTTCACGCAAATCACGGGGATCTGGGCCTGTTCCCGAGAAAGCAGTATATCGTTCGCGTCGGGCTCGTCAGACTCGTTAATGGAAAAAAAGGATTCTGCCAGTCCGTGGTGAGTAATCGCAGTCCTGATGTCCAGAAGTAATTTTCGGTCGTTAGAGACGGTAGCGGCAACATTATGTACACAATAAGTCAAAAAAAATAAGTTACAAAAAACGCAAATAAACTAACAAAAAACACAACCGGTTGGGGACATGTAAATGTCTGCATTCTTCTCCGGCTCCATTTTTAACTCCATTTTAACAAGTAAAGTTAACTTAGTGATGTAAAGTTTGTCAAGACTATTGATTAATCCTGTGTGTTAGGACGATGGGAGACCTGGCTGTCTGCACTTTGGGGTGCAGGTGTGTGTACTGACCAGTAAGACCTACCCGATCCCCATGGTACTTCTGATGATGCTGGAGCATGTTGAGATGAATGGCCTGTACACAGAGGGCCTCTACCGTAAATCTGGTTCTGCCTCGCACGCCAGGGAATTACACCAACTACTGGAGACAAGTAAGTCCATTTTTCCAGAAAACATTGTTTTCCTATTGAATGTATTATGTGGGAACCATCTGCCGAGACACTGGTGTCAGAACAGAGGACCTACCAGCTGCCATGAACAACATAGAGCTATGGCATGACATCATCCGGCGCATTGCAGGTACCGGTAGAAACTACCGTAAAATTAAGTGCAATCTCTTTTTTTGTTTTGTCAGACCCTGAGACGGCGACTCTGGAGAACTACTCCATCCACACGATGACTGGCCTGGTGAAACGCTGGCTCAGAGAGCTGCCTGACCCCCTCCTTACTTACCGCCTCTACAAGGACTTCCTTCACGCCGTCGGTGAGTCTGTCTCATGGGTCCTGTTCTGAATGTCACAGCGTAGCAAAAGGGTTTAAAAACCTATGTTTTGAATGTACAGAGTTGACAGTGAAATCCATTTCAAATACTTGTGTGCTTCATTTAGCTTGCCCACTAGGCTACAATTGAGCCAATGGTATAGTCCCAAAAGTGAAACTCTGCAGACCCCCGCCCACCCTGCACACCAGGCAGTCAAGCTAAATCAAGCGAACCTCAAGTACTTGAAATAACTGTATTTGACATTGTGACATTTCATGTGCAGAGTTGCCAGAGCAATCTGAGCGGCTTCGTGCGGTCTACCAGAAACTGGACGAGCTTCCCTCCGCTAACTTCAAAACACTGGAGAGATTGGTCTTTCACCTGGTCAGGTAGGTTATACCCCTCTTTCACCTGGTCAGGTAGGTTATACCCCTCTTTCACGTGGTCAGGTAGGTTATACCCCTCTTTCACCTGATCAGGTAGGTTATACCCCTCTTTCACCTGGTCAGGTAGGTTAAATCCCGCTTTCACCTGGTCAGGTAGGTTATACCCCGCTTTCACCTGGTCAGGTAGGTTAAATCCCGCTTTCACCTGGTCAGGTAGGTTAAATCCCGCTTTCACCTGGTCAGGTAGGTTAAATCCCGCTTTCACCTGGTCAGGTAGGTTATACCCCGCTTTCACCTGGTCAGGTAGGTTAAACCCCACTTTCACCTGGTCAGGTAGGTTAAATCCCGCTTTCACCTGGTCAGGTAGGTTATACCCCGCTTTCACCGGGTCAGGTAGGTTATACCCCTCTTTATCCTGGTCAGGTAGGTTATACCCCTCTTTCACCTGGTCAGGTAGGTTATACCCCGCTTTCACCTGGTCAGATAGGTTATACCCCTCTTTCACCTGGTCAGGTAGGTTATACCCCGCTTTCACCTGGTCAGGTAGGGTATACCCCTCTTTCACCTGGTCAGGTAGGTTATACCCCTCTTTCACCTGGTCAGGTAGGTTATACCCCGCTTTCACCTGGTCAGGTAGGTTATACCCCGCTTTCACCTGGTCAGATAGGTTATACCCCGCTTTCACCTGGTCAGGTAGGGTATACCCCTCTTTCACCTGGTCAGGTAGGTTATACCCCTCTTTCACCTGGTCAGGTAGGTTAAACCCCGCTTTCACCTGGTCAGGTAGATTATACCCCGCTTTCACTTGGTCAGGTAGTTTATACCTCGCTTTCACCTGGTCAGGTAGGTTATACCCCTCTTTCACCTGGTCAGGTAGGTTATACCCCTCTTTCACCTGGTCAGGTAGGTTATACCCCGCTTTCACCTAGTCAGGTAGGTTATACCCCTCTTTCACCTGGTCAGGTAGGTTATACCCCTCTTTCACCTGGTCAGGTAGGTTATACCCCGCTTTCACCTGGTCAGGTAGGTTATACCCCTCTTTCACCTGGTCAGGTAGGTTATATCCACCTTTCACCTGATCAGGTAGGTTATACCCCTCTTTCACCTGGTCAGGTAGGTTATACCGTAGGTTATACCCCTCTTTCACCTGGTCAGGTAGGTTATACCCACCTTTCACCTGGTCAGGTAGGTTTGGGGCGGCAGGTAGTCTAGTGGTTAGAGCGTTGGGTCAGTAACCGAAAGGTTGCTGGATCAAGTCCCAGAGCTGACAAGGTAAAAATATGTCGTTCTGCCACTGAACAAGGCAGTTAACCAACTTTTCCCCGATAGGCCGTCATTGTAAATAAGAATTTGTTCTTAATTGACTTTCCTAGTTAAATAAAACATTTAAAAAAAACTTTCATCTGGTCAGGTAGGTTATTATATAACCCCCTTTCATCTGGTCAGGTAGGTTATTATATACCCCCCTTTCATCTGGTCAGGTAGGTTATTATATACCCCCCTTTCATCTGGTCAGGTAGGTTATTATATACCCCCTTTCATCTGGTCAGGTAGGTTATATACCCCCCTTTAATGTGGTCAGGCAGGTTATATACCCCCCTTTCATCTGGTCAGGTAGGTTATTATATACCCCCCTTTCATCTGGTCAGGTAGGTTATTATATACCCCCCTTTCATCTGGTCAGGTAGGTTATTATATAACCCCCTTTCATCTGGTCAGGTAGGTTATATACCCCCCTTTCATCTGGTCAGGTAGGTTATTATATACCCCCTTTCATCTGGTCAGGTAGGTTGTACCACCCTTTCATCTGGTCAGGTAGGTTATTATATAACCCCCTTTCATCTGGTCAGGTAGGTTATTATATAACCCCCTTTCATCTGGTCAGGTAGGTTATTATATACCCCCCTTTCATCTGGTCAGGTAGGTTATTATATACCCCACTTTCATCTGGTCAGGTAGGTTATTATATACCCCCCTTTCATCTGGTCAGGTAGGTTATTATATACCCCACTTTCATCTGGTCAGGTAGGTTATTATATACCCCCCTTTAATCTGGTCAGGTAGGTTGTACCACCCTTTCATCTGGTCAGGTAGGTTATTATATACCCCCCTTTCATCTGGTCAGGTAGGTTATTATATAACCCCCTTTCATCTGGTCAGGTAGGTTATTATATACCCCTCTTTCACCTGGTCAGGTAGGTTATACCCACCTTTCACCTGGTCAGGTAGGTTTGGGGCGGCAGGTAGTCTAGTGGTTAGAGCGTTGGGTCAGTAACCGAAAGGTTGCTGGATCAAGTCCCAGAGCTGACAAGGTAAAAATATGTCGTTCTGCCACTGAACAAGGCAGTTAACCAACTTTTCCCCGATAGGCCGTCATTGTAAATAAGAATTTGTTCTTAATTGACTTTCCTAGTTAAATAAAACATTTAAAAAAAACTTTCATCTGGTCAGGTAGGTTATTATATAACCCCCTTTCATCTGGTCAGGTAGGTTATTATATACCCCCCTTTCATCTGGTCAGGTAGGTTATTATATACCCCCCTTTCATCTGGTCAGGTAGGTTATTATATACCCCCTTTCATCTGGTCAGGTAGGTTATATACCCCCCTTTAATGTGGTCAGGCAGGTTATATACCCCCCTTTCATCTGGTCAGGTAGGTTATTATATACCCCCCTTTCATCTGGTCAGGTAGGTTATTATATACCCCCCTTTCATCTGGTCAGGTAGGTTATTATATAACCCCCTTTCATCTGGTCAGGTAGGTTATATACCCCCCTTTCATCTGGTCAGGTAGGTTATTATATACCCCCTTTCATCTGGTCAGGTAGGTTGTACCACCCTTTCATCTGGTCAGGTAGGTTATTATATAACCCCCTTTCATCTGGTCAGGTAGGTTATTATATAACCCCCTTTCATCTGGTCAGGTAGGTTATTATATACCCCCCTTTCATCTGGTCAGGTAGGTTATTATATACCCCCCTTTAATCTGGTCAAGTAGGTTATTATATACCCCCCTTTAATCTGGTCAGGTAGGTTATTATATACCCCCCTTTCATCTGGTCAGGTAGGTTATATACCCCCCTTTCATCTGGTCAGGTAGGTTATTATATAACCCCCTTTCATCTGGTCAGGATTATTATTTAACCCCCTTTCATCTGGTCAGGTAGGTTATTATATACCCCCCTTTCACCTGGTCAGGTAGGTTATTATATACCCCCCTTTCATCTGGTCAGGTAGGTTATTATATACCCCCCTTTCACCTGGTCAGGTAGGTTATTATATACCCCCCTTTCATCTGGTCAGGTAGGTTATATACCCCCCGTTCTGTTTTTCACTCTTTTACACATATGTGTATTCATGTTGACTGAAGTTTGTAAATCACCATCTATCGTACAAAGGCTTTCCCGCTAGGCTTGAACTTAGGTCCCTGAGTTTTCCCTAAGCACGTGACCTGGCCAGGGAAAACTCCGGGCCCTGGTTATGCCACAGGTCATTTATAACCATGTTGTGTATTAGGACGATAATAGACGTGCTGTGTCAGATCTTGATGGAGGTTTTTTTTTACTTCCTCCAGAGTGGCAAAGGAGGAAGAACACAACAGGATGTCAGCAAACTCCCTGGCCATAGTGTTTGCCCCCTGCATCCTGCGATCCCAAGACACCACTGACCCCTTCCTAGTCTTGAAGGACGTCTCCAAGACAACCACGTGAGTCTATATAGCAAAAGTTTACATACGCACATCCAATGTCTTTGAGCAGGTATTAGATATCACAAAACATATGTTCAGCAAACCTTAAAAAGAGACTTGCACAGTGGAATACAGTATATGCTACTTCCTAGTTTAGGGTTACATGTGTGTACATACAGTATATCTCAAGGTAGGATGGAGTCAGTCCTTAGTAAGCATTCTGGGATTTATTTTGGTTGTAAGAAGCCCTAACCCCTGACGTTTCCTCTCTCCCCCAGGTGTGTGGAGATCCTGATCTCGGAACAGTTCAGACGGTACACTGAGAAGATGCAGGATATCACCGAGCTGGAATACGCTGAGGCCCTGGCCGTCAACCAGCTCAAACTCAAGAGACAGAACACTGTAAGGACAGTGTGCTCACACCCTACTCCATACTGTTGTCACAAAGTTGGAAGCACAGAGTCGTCTAGAATGTTATTGTATGCTGTAGCGTTAAGATTTCCCTTCACTAGAACTAAGGGGACTAGTACGAACCATTAAAAACAGCCCCAGACCATTATTCCTCCTCCACCAAACTTTACAGTTGGCACTATGCATTGGGGCAGGTAGCGTCCTCCTGGCATCCGCCAAACCCAGATTCGTCCGTCGCACTGCCAGATGGTGAAGCGTGATTCATCACTCCAGAGAACGCGTTTCCACTGCTCCAGAGTCCAATGGCGGCAAGCTTTACACCCCTCCAGCCGATGTTTGGCATTACGCATGATGATCTTAGGCTTGTGTGCGGCTGCTCGGCCATGGAGGCCTATTTCGGGAAGCTTGCGACGAACAGTTATTGTGTTGACGTTGCTTCCAGAGGCAAATGGAACTCGGTAGTGAGCACCCAGTGGTCCTGTTCTGTGAGCTTGTGTGGCCTACCACTTTGCAGCTGAGCCGTTGTTGCTTCTAAACGTTTTCACTTCACAATAACATCACTTACAGTTGACCGGGGAAGCTCTAGCAGAGCAGAAATTTGACGAACTGACTTGTTGGAAAGGTGGCATCCTATGACGGTGCCACGTTGAATGTCACTAAGCTCTTCAGTAAGGCCATTCTATTGCCAATGTTTTTCTAATGAGATTTTATGGCTGTGTGTTCGATTTTACACGCCTGTCAGCAACGGGTGTGGCTGAAATAGCCAAAACCACTAATTTGAAAGGGTGTCCACATACTTTTGAAAGGGTGTCCACATACACGTATCTATTCTGATTACCCTTTAATGCTCTACTGTGAATATAAACTTGATATACTGAGAATATCTGTGAATACGGATATGGATCACTGTGGGAAGTTCCATCATTCCCACTGAGA
Source organism: Salvelinus alpinus (assembly GCF_045679555.1). Classification (NCBI taxonomy): domain Eukaryota; kingdom Metazoa; phylum Chordata; class Actinopteri; order Salmoniformes; family Salmonidae; genus Salvelinus; species Salvelinus alpinus. Next base: position 9,835,798 of record NC_092108.1, read on the forward strand.
ATTTCACTTTGGGAATGCCAGGTTCCCTAAAGCGGTTTGTCTTCCTGTCTCTGGTGTATTGACTCATCTCTACTGTATATCTACAGATCTCAGAGAAACCTTCATCGGAGCCGGACGCCCCTCACATGGACAACCTTGACCTGTTGGATATAGACATGGAATCAGAGAGGACCCTCATCGAAAGGATCAAATCCATCAAGCAGGAGAAGTGAGTGAAGAGATGGAGACTCCTCTCGTTCTCTGTTGTCGGGGGCAACATGTCGTCTCGACCCTAGAACAACACATATAACTGTTAAAGAGAAACACTGTCTTAGTTGGTACTGTAGAAGCTGTTTAGTTCTGTATATTTCATGGTGTTAATGTGTTTGTAACGTGCTGGACTCTGTGAAATATATGACTGTTATAGTAAGTATGTTATAGCTGGCACCAGATACCATACAGCTCAGCTCAGTGTTTGTCAAACCATTCCTGGAAGGGTGCGTGTATGTGTTTTTCAGGGAGGAGCTGGCATGCAGGTTGCCAGAGCTGGAGCAGGAGAACTCCGACAACGACAATCTGGACTCTGAGTCATCAATCAGCTCAGAGAGCCTGGACTCAGAAGGTCAGTAGAGGGGTATGGTAGGCCTACACCATCGTGCTAGATGCAGGGGTGGGCAACTCCAGTCCTCTGGGGCCTGATTGGTGTCCCACTTATTCTCCATCCCTAGAAAATACAGCTGATTAATCACATTGCATTCTAAACTGAAGATCATGATTAGTTGATTATTGGAGTCAGGTGTGTTAGCTGGGGCAAAACTGTGACACCAATCAGGCCCACGAGGACTGGAATTGTCCACCCCCGTTAGAGGATAGTAGGGAGCATAGAGACTGAGAAGGTCAGTAGAGAGGTTGGGTAGTGTAACGATTGTCTAGTTCTTCCTCCTCCTCGGACGAGGAGAGGAGAGAAGGATCGGAGGACCAAAATGCAGCGTAGCCAGTGCTCAACATGTTTAATTATAAGAACAAGTGAACACTACAAACAACTTACAAAATAACAAACGTGCAAAACCGATACAGACCTATCTGGTGCAGAACACAAACACAGAGACAGGTAACAACCACCCACAACGAACACAGTGAAACAACCTACCTAAATATGACTCTTAATTAGAGGAACGCAAAACACCTGCCTCTAATTAAGAGCCATACCAGGCAACCCTAAACCAACATAGAAACACACAACATAGAATGCCCACCCAAAACTCACGCCCTGACCATCACACACATACAAAACAACAGAAAACAGGTCAGGAACGTGACAGAACCCCCCCCTCAAGGTGCGAACGCCGGGCGCACCAGCACAAAGTCCAGGGGAGGGTCTGGGTGGGCATCTGACCACGGTGGTGGCTCAGGCTCCGGACGCTGTCCCCACACCACCATAGTCACTCCCCGCTTCTGTATCCCCCTCCCAATGACCACCCTCCAACTAAAACCACCTAAATGAAGGGGCAGCACCGGGATAAGGGGCAGCACCGGGATAAGGGGCAGCACCGGGATAAGGGGCAGCACCGGGATAAGGGGCAGCACCGGGATAAGGGGCAGCACCGGGATAAGGGGCGGCAGGTCCTGGCTGAGGAACTCTGGCAGGTCCTGGCTGAGGAACTCTGGCAGGTCCTGGCTGAGGAACTCTGGCAGGTCCTGGCTGAGGAACTCTGGCAGGTCCGGGCTGAGGAACTCTGGCAGGTCCGGGCTGAGGGACTCTGGCAGGTCCGGGCTGAGGGACTCTGGCAGGTCCGGGCTGAGGGACTCTGGCAGGTCCGGGCTGAGGGACTCTGGCAGGTCCGGGCTGACGGAAGGCTCTGGCTGATCCGGGCTGACGGAAGGCTCTGGCTGATCCGGTCTGGCGGAAGGCTCTGGCTGATCCGGTCTGGCGGAAGGCTCTGGCTGATCCGGTCTGGCGGAAGGCTCTGGCTGATCCGGTCTGGCGGAAGGCTCTGGCTGATCCGGTCTGGCGGAAGGCTCTGGCTGATCCGGTCTGGCGGAAGGCTCTGGCTGATCCGGTCTGGCGGAAGGCTCTGGCTGATCCGGTCTGGCGGAAGGCTCTGGCTGATCCGGTCTGGCGGAAGGCTCTGGCTGATCCGGTCTGGCGGAAGGCTCTAGAGGCTCCTGTCTGGCGGACGGCTCTAGCGGCTCCTGTCTGGCGGACGGCTCTAGCGGCTCCTGTCTGGCGGACGGCTCTAGCGGCTCCTGTCTGGCGGACGGCTCTGTAGGCTCATGGCAGACGGGCGGCTTTGCAGGCTCATGGCAGACGGGCGGCTTTGCAGGCTCATGGCAGACGGACAGTTCAGACGGCGTAGGGCAGACGGGCAGTTCAGACGCCGCTGGGCAGACGGGCAGTTCAGGCGCCGCTGGGCAGACGGGCAGTTCAGGCGCCGCTGGGCAGACGGGCAGTTCAGGCACCGCTGGGCAGACGGGCAGTTCAGGCGCCGCTGGGCAGACGGCAGACTCTGGCCGGCTGAGACGCACTGTAGGCCTGGTGCGTGGTACCGGAACTGGAGGTACCGGGCTAAGGACACGCACCTTCAGGCTAGTGCGGGGAACAACAACAGGGCACACTGGACTCTCGTGGCGCACTCTAGGCCTGGTGCGTGGTACCGGAACTGGAGGTACCGGGCTGAGGGCACGCACCTCAGGGCGAGTGCGGGGAGAAGGAACAGTGCGTACAGGGCTCTGGAGACGCACAGGAGGCTTGGTGCGTGGTGCCGGAACTGGAGGCACTGGGCTGGAGACACGCACCATAGGGAGAGTGCGTGGAGGAGGAACAGGGCTCTGGAGATGCACTGGAAGCCTGGTGCGTGGTGTAGGCACTGGTGGTACTGAGCTGGGGTGGGAAGGTGGCGCCGGATATACCGGACCGTGAAGGAGGACACGTGCTCTTGAGCACCGAGCCTCCCCAACCTTACAAGGTAGAATGGTCCCCGTAGCCCTGCCAGTGCGGCGAGGTGGAATAGCCCGCACTGGGCTATGCAGGCGAACCGGGGACACCACCTGTAAGGCTGGTGCCATGTACGCCGGCCCGAGGAGACGTACTGGAGACCAGATACGTTGGGCCGGCTTCATGGCACTCGGCTCGATGCCCAACCTAGCCCTCCCAGTGCGGCAAGGTGGAATAGCCCGCACTGGGCTAAGCACGCGTACTGGGGACACCGTGCGCTTTACCGCATAACACGGTGTCTGACCAGTACGACGCTCTCTCACTCCACGGCAAGCCCGGGGAGTTGGCTCAGGTATCCAACCCGGCTTCACCACACTCCCCTTTAGCCCCCCCCCCCCAAGAAATTTTTGGGTGAGCCTCTCGGGCTTCCAGCCTCTCTTACGTGCTGCCTCCTCAATCCACCGCTCCTGGGCTGTGGCTGCCTCCTTCACCTCCCGAGAGCGGCGATTCTCTCCAACCCTTCCCCAGGGTCCTTTTCCGTCCATGATCTCCCAAGACCATTCCTCCTGTGTCCAGTAGTCCTGTGTACTGGGCCGCTGCTGCTCCCCGTTGCTACGCTGCTTGGTCCTGGTTTGGTGGGTGGTTCTGTAACGATTGTCTAGTTCTTCCTCCTCCTCGGACGAGGAGAGGAGAGAAGGATCGGAGGACCAAAATGCAGCGTAGCCAGTGCTCAACATGTTTAATTATAAGAACAAGTGAACACTACAAACAACTTACAAAATAACAAACGTGCAAAACCGATACAGACCTATCTGGTGCAGAACACAAACACAGAGACAGGTAACAACCACCCACAACGAACACAGTGAAACAACCTACCTAAATATGACTCTTAATTAGAGGAACGCAAAACACCTGCCTCTAATTAAGAGCCATACCAGGCAACCCTAAACCAACATAGAAACACACAACATAGAATGCCCACCCAAAACTCACGCCCTGACCATCACACACATACAAAACAACAGAAAACAGGTCAGGAACGTGACAGGTAGGCCTACACCATCCTCTGCCTTCTTGCAATTCAACTCTTTTCAACTGTTTGTTTTCGGTAAGGCTTTATTTTACAGCCTATTCTTTATTTTACAGCCCACTGTTACAGCCTACACTTTATTTTACAGCCCACTGTTACAGCCTACGCTTTATTTTACAGACTACACTTTATTTTACAGCCCACTGTAACAGCCTACACTTTATTTTACAACCCACTGTTACAGCCTACACTTTATTTTACAGCCCACTGTAACAGCCTACACTTTATTTTACAGCCCACTGTTACAGCCTACACTTTATTCTACAGCCCACTGTAACAGCCTACACTTTATTTTACAGCCCACTGTAACAGCCTACACTTTATTCTACAGCCCACTGTAACAGCCTACACTTTATTTTACAGCCCACTGTAACAGCCTACACTTTATTTTACAGCCCACTGTAACAGCCTACACTTTATTTTACAGCCCACTGTTACAGCCTACACTTTATTTTACAGCCCACTGTTGCAGCCTACACTTTATTTTACAGCCCACTGTAACAGCCTACACTTTATTTTACAGCCCACTGTAACAGCCTACACTTTATTTTACAGCCCACTGTAACAGCCTACACTTTATTTTACAGCCCACTGTTACAGCCTACACTTTATTTTACAGCCCACTGTAACAGCCTACACTTTATTTTACAGCCCACTGTAACAGCCTACACTTTATTTTACAGCCCACTGTAACAGCCTACACTTTATTTTACAGCCCACTGTTACAGCCTACACTTTATTTTACAGCCCACTGTTACAGCCTACACTTTATTTTACAGCCCACTGTAACAGCCTACATTTTATTTTACAGCCCACTGTAACAGCCTACACTTTATTTTACAGCCCACTGTAACAGCCTACACTTTATTTTACAGCCCACTGTAACAGCCTACACTTTATTTTACAGCCCACTGTAACAGCATACACTTTATTTTACAGCCCACTGTAACAGCCTACACTTTATTTTACAGCCCACTGTAACAGCCTACACTTTATTTTACAGCCTACGCTTTATTTTACAGCCCACTGTTACAGCCTACATTTTATTTTACAGCCCACTGTTACAGCCTACACTTTATTTTACAGCCAACTGTAACAGCCTACACTTTATTTTACAGCCCACTGTTACAGCCTACACTTTATTTTACAGCCCACTGTTACAGCCTACACTTTATTTTACAGCCCACTGTAACAGCCTACACTTTATTTTACAGCCCACTGTAACAGCCTACACTTTATTTTACAGCCCACTGTAACAGCCTACACTTTATTTTACAGCCTACACTTTATTTTACAGCCCACTGTTACAGCCTACACTTTATTTTACAGCCCACTGTAACAGCCTACACTTTATTTTACAGCCCACTGTTACAGCCTACACTTTATTTTACAGCCCACTGTTACAGCCTACACTTTATTTTACAGCCCACTGTAACAGCCTACACTTTATTTTACAGCCCACTGTAACAGCCTACACTTTATTTTACAGCCCACTGTTACAGCCTACACTTTATTTTACAGCCTACACTTTATTTTACAGCCCACTGTAACAGCCTACGCTTTATTTTACAGCCCACTGTAACAGCCTACACTTTATTTTACAGCCTACACTTTATTTTACAGCCTATGCTTTATTTTACAGCCTACACTTTATTTTACAGCCTACACTTTATTTTACAGCCCACTGTAACAGCCTACGCTTTATTTTACAGCCCACTGTAACAGACTACACTTTATTTTACACCCTACACTTTATTTTACAGCCTATGCTTTATTTTACAGCCTATGCTTTATTTTACAGCCCACTGTAACAGCCTACACTTTATTTTACAGCCTACACTTTATTTTACAGCCTATGCTTTATTTTACAGTCTACACTTTATTTTACAGCCTACACTTTATTTTACAGCCCACTGTAACAGCCTACGCTTTATTTTACAGCCCACTGTAACAGACTACACTTTATTTTACACCCTACACTTTATTCTACAGCCTACGCTTTATTTTACAGCCCACTGTAACAGCCTATGCTTTATTTTACAGCCCACTGTTACAGCCTACACTTTATTTTACAGCCCACTGTAACAGCCTACGTTTTATTTTACAGCCCACTGTAACAGCCTACACTTTATTTTACAGCCCACTGTAACAGCCTACACTTTATTTTACAGCCCACTGTAACAGCCTACACTTTATTTTACAGCCCACTGTTACAGCCTACGTTTTATTTTACAGCCCACTGTAACAGCCTACACTTTATTTTACAGCCCACTGTTACAGCCTACGTTTTATTTTACAGCCCACTGTAACAGCCTACGTTTTATTTTACAGCCCACTGTTACAGACTACACTTTATTCTACAGCCCACTGTTACAGCCTACACTTTATTTTACAGCCCACTGTTACAGCCTACGTTTTATTTTACAGCCCACTGTAACAGACTACACTTTATTCTACAGCCCACTGTAACAGCCTACGTTTTATTTTACAGCCCACTGTTACAGCCTACACTTTATTTTACAGCCCACTGTAACAGCCTACACTTTATTTTACAGCCCACTGTTACAGCCTACACTTTATTTTACAGCCCACTGTAACAGCCTACGCTTTATTTTACAGCCCACTGTTACAGCCTACACTTTATTTTACAGCCCAGGTAGAAACTTAGAAATGACTTATGAAAACAATAACCTAATAAGTATGTTGTGATGGTGCTACTATGAGATTCTAGATTCTTGTATAATAAAGTATTGTTTTTCTTTTACTGGGACATTGGTTGACATACAGCATTTGAGGTATTTTTACCGATCTCCTCCTAGCCAACTCCTGGCTATATTACGGGAGAGATGGGAAGAAACAAGTGGTGTATTCCCTGTTAAAGTGGGTCATGCATGCAGTCTGCATACATTTAGTGCGGGTTTTGTGTAACCAGGCGAATGATTTACTGACAGCCTTACCAGTAACTTTGGTATTTCTGTGTTTTTTGCGTAACCAGGTAACAGTAACTATGTTATTTCTGGGTTTTGTGTAACCAGGTAACAGTAACTATGGTATTTCTGGGTTTTGTGTAACCAGGTAACAGTAACTATGGTATTTCTGGGTTTTGTGTAACCAGGTAACAGTAACTATGTTATTTCTGGGTTTTGCGTAACCAGGTAACAGTAACTATGGTATTTCTGGGTTTTGTGTAACCAGGTAACAGTAACTATGGTATTTCTTGGTGTCTTTGTTCATTTCTGACTGAAGAACCTTTTTTCATTATTATCAGGAGCATGCCGACTGTATCAGCCTGTTGTACGAGCCTGGTACCCGATCTGTATGCGCTTCGTGTAGCTCAGTTGGTAGAGCATGGTGCTTGCAAGAGCCAGTATAGTGGATTTGATTCCCGGGACCACCTAAATGTCTAATATTATATTAACTCCTCTGATTCTCTTTTTTTTTTTTTTAATTTTTATCCCCTTTTCTCCCCAATTTTTCGTGGTATCCAATCGCTAGTAATTACTATCTTGTCTCATCGCTACAACTCCCGTACGGGCTCGGGAGAGACGAAGGTCGAAAGTCATGCGTCCTCCGAAGCACAACCCAACCTAGCCGCACTGCTTCTTAACACAACGCGCCTCCAACCCGGAAGCCAGCCGCACCAATGTGTCGGAGGAAACACCGTGCACCCGCCCCCTCGGTTAGCGCGCACTGCGCCCGGCCCGCCACAGGAGTCGCTGGAGCGCGATGAGACAAGGATATCCCTACCGGCCAAACCCTCCCTAACCCGGACGACGCTAAGCCAATTGTGCGTCGCCCCACGGACCTCCCGGTCGCGGCCGGCTGCGACAGAGCCTGGGCGCGAACCCAGACTCTGGTGGCGCAGCATAGCACTGCGATGCAGTGCTCTAGACCACTGCGCCACCCGGGAGGCCACTCCTCTGATTCTCATTGTCATTCCCAGCACCTACAGATCTGGGACCAGCTGCTATTAGATTTATTCAGAGTGTCTCTACCAGGCCCTGTTTTAACTAGCCTGCTGGTCCCAGATCAGTATGTGGTTTAGCCAACGCCTCTTAATAATCCAGACTTTCTCCACCAGGCAGAGTGAACCTGTTGTGGAGGAGCCAGAGGAAGGAGTGCCCTCCTAAGCCACCTGACCTGGCCCAGAGAACTACTACAGCCACAGGCCATGACCAGGCTAGATGGATAGAACCCCCAGCCTACAACAAGACCAGGAGCAGGAACTTCTCAGAACTGGACATCCCTTTCATAGATGAGGAAGAGGACTAGCCTGGGTGCCAGTCTGTTTTTGCTCCAAATGGAATTGTCATGCCAAACATGGCTGTACAATGACAGCAATGTAGTTGGAAAGAGCACTAAACAGATCTGGGACCAGGCTAGAGGACATCTAGGACTGGGCCATATTGTCCTCCGACAGGTGGCGTCTCTAATACACGATGCTAGTCCTTCGACTGATAGCGTTGGAGCTGTGTTATGGCAACAAGAACCAAGCACATGATGTATATTTTCCTACATCCATTAATGTGTGTGTGTGTGTGTGTAATGATCAAAGCTCAAATCAAATCTAATTTTGTTTGTCACATGCGCCGAAAACAACAGATGCTAAATGCTTAGTTTTTAAAAGGTAAGAAAAATGTGCTACTCTAGGGAAAATAGTAACACAATAACGGGGCTGTATACAAGGGGTACCTATACCAAGTCAATGTGCAGGGGTACGGGTTAGTCTAGGTAACTGAGGTAATATTTACAGGACCAGTCAAAAGTTTGGACACACCTACTCATTCAAGAGTTTTTCTTTATTTGTACTATTTTCTACATTGTAAAATAATAGTGAAGACATCAAAAGTATGAAATAACACATATGAAATCATGTATGTAGTAACCCAAAAAGTGTTAAACAAATCTAAATATATTTTAGATTCTTCAAAGTAGCCACCCTTTGCCTTGATGGACAGCGTTGCACGCTCTTGGCATTTTCTCAACCAGCTTCATGAGGAATGTTTTACCAACAGTCTTGAAGGAGTTCCCACAATTGTAAATGAGAACTTGTTCTCAACTTGCCTACCTGGTTAAATAAAGGTGAAATAAAATAAAAATAAAATATGCTGAACACTTGTTGGCTGCTTTCCTTCACACTGTGGTCCAACTCATCCCAAACCATCTCAATTGGTTTGAGGTCAGGTGATTGTGGACGCAAGGTCATCTGATGCAGCACTCAATCCCTCTCCTTGGTCAAATAGTGTGTTTTGGGTCATTGTCCTGTTGAAAAACAAATGATAGTCCCACTAAGCGCAAACCAGATGGGATGGCGTATTGCTGCAGAATGCTGGTTAAGGGTGCGTTTTGAATTCTAAATCACTGACAGTGTCACCAGCAAAGCACCCCCACACCTCCATGCGTCACAGTGGGAACCACACATATAGAGATCATCCATTCACCTACTCTGCATCTCACAAAGACAGGGCGGTTGGAACCAAAAATCTCCAATTTGGACTCCGACTAAAAGGACAGATTTCCACCGGTCTAATGTACATTACTCGTGATTCTTGGCCAAGCAAGTCTCTTCCTCTTAGTGTCCTTTAGTAGTGGTTTCTTTGAAGCAATTTGAGATGTGTCTAACTTGAACTAAGCATTTATTTGGGCTGCAATTTCTGAGGCTGGTAACTCTAATGAACTTATCCTCTGCAGCAGAGGTAACTCTGGGTCTTCCTGTCCTGTGGTGGTCCTCATGTGAGCCAGTTTCATCATAGCGCTTGATGGTTTTTGCGACTGCACTTGAAGAAACTTTTAAAGTTATTGACATTTTCCACATTGACTGACTGACCTTGTCTTACAGTAATGATGGACTGTCGTTTCTCTTTGCTTATTTGAGCTGTTCATGCCATAATACGGACTTGGTCTTTTACCAAATAGGGCTATCTTCTGTATACCAACCCTATCTTGTCACAACACAACTGATTGGCTCAAATGCATTAAGAAGGAAAGAAATTCCGCAATTTAACTTTTAACAAGGCTGTCACGGTTCTCTAAAGTAGAACCCAGAAGCAGACCAGGACAAGGAGAGTAAGACGAAGGTGAGTATTTATTTACAAGTTTAAATGTAGTGATAGAAAAATCCAAGTAGCGGAGCGGGCAACGGAGGTGAGTTGATGGAATTGAGTAAGCAGATCCAAGGAAGTAACTGAAGTCACCGACGACCAGGTAGGGATGAGTGTTCCGGGTGAATGACTGTAGACATAAAAAACGGAGGTAAGTTCAAGGCAAGCAAGACGTACAAAACAAACTCTATCCAACTGGAGGCTGATACGCTGGCACAACATACTGTTCATGGCTAACGATCCGGCAGGGAATGGATGTCAGGTCAGCGCTTATGAAGTGGAGGGGTGATGATCAGGACCAGGTGTGAAGATAGCTGATGGGATACAGGTGCGGGTACTCAGAGATCCTCCAACTAGCTACGTCGCCCGGCAACCAGACAGGGTGCGTTCCAGGACACCGGAAAAAACACTCCAGGACAGAACACAGGCAAAAACAGACTCAGGAAGCGGGATTCGTGACAAAGGCACACCTTTTAATTGAAATGCATTCCAGGTGACTACCTCATGAAGCTGGTTGAGAGAATGCCAAGAGCGTGCAAAGCTGTCAAAGGCAAAGGGTGGCTACTTTGAAGAATGTCAAATATAAAATATATTTTGATTTGTTTAACACTTTTTGGGGGATTACTACATGATGCCATGTGTTATTTCATATTTTTGATGTCTTCACTATTATTCTACAATTTAGAAAATAGTAAGAAAAACCCCTTGAATGAGTAGGTGTGTCCAAACGTTTGACTGGTACTGTACATGTAGGTAGGGGTAAAGTGACTATGCATATATAATAAACAAAGTAGCAGCACCGTATGTGAAGCGTGTGAATGTATGTATGTGTGTGTGTGTTGGACTTGTTGTGTAGTGTGTCTGGCTAGAGTCCAGTGAGGGTACATCGAGCCTGTGCAAGAGAGTCGGTGCAAAAAGATTTGAATAAATAAGAGATGGCAGTCCGGGTGGCCATTTTATTAACTGTTCAGCAGTCTTATGGCTTGGGGGTAGAAGCTCTCAAGGAGCCTTTTGGTCCTAGACTTGGCGCTACGGTACCGCTTGCCATGCGGTAGCAGAGAGAACAGTCTGTAACTTACATTTTTACATTTTAGTCATTTAGCAGATGCTCTTATTCAGAGCGACTTACAGTAGTGAGTGCATACATTTTTATATTTGTTCGTACTGGTCCACTGTGGGAATCGCACGCACAACCCTGGCAAGTGCCATGCTCTACCAACTGATCTTCCTTTTGACACTGCCTGGTATAGAGGTCCTGGATGGCAGGAAGCTCGGTCCCAGTGATGTACTGGCCCGTACACACTACCCTCTGATGCCATACCAAGCGGTTATGCAACCAGTCAGAATGCTCTCGATGGTGCAGCTATAGAACCTTTTGAGAATCTAAGCACCCATGCCAAATCTTTTCAGCCTCCTGAGGAGGGAATAGGTGTTGTCGTGCCCTCTTCACAGCTGTCTTGGTGTGTTTGAACCATGATAGGTCCTTAGTGACATGAACACTAGGGAACATGAAGCTCTCGATCTGCTCCACTACATCCCAGTCTATGTGAAGGGGGGGGGGGGGTGCTTGGCCCTCCTCCTCCTGTAGTCCACGATGCTGCTGTTGACGTTGAGAGCCTCTTAAGAAGGCATCTGTGGTTCTCTAATACTGTCATAATGGAATTACACAAGACACAGTGCAGTCTGTTGTACCAATGCACCTTTGATTTCAACCATGTACAATCTCATGTTATTGTAAATCAGAGTATTTTGGATGTCTCACCTGTGTCGCACCTGTATAACGAGGACCAAATAATTTAAATCCATAATACAGGCTCCTTGTTTGCAATGGACTACTTCTATGCCACCTAGTTTGGTACTTTGTGAAATAAATGTTCTATTTTATTGATAATTAACCTAAAATGAAAACAATACAGTCAAGACTGTTTTAAGGTTATCAGCATTGAAATGGAAATGGATATTTTCACCTTGGTCCTCCTTCTTTTTTATATTTTTATATATATTGACATATTTTTACATTTTCACAAGCATCCCCCACAAAAAACATGACAGTTAAATGTTGACTCAGCTAAATGATGTAGACACGAGCAGCACTGAAGAGATTGCGATGAGCGAGATGCAAGACTTTGCTCTAAGACAGAATCTGCATGAGTTTGCTTCACAGAGTTACAATGTGAAGCATACGGGACCAAAACAGCGGAGAAGTTTAGCCTTACTTCAACACTCTTAGTTGTTGCGTAAATTGACCGACAATGCTATTTACTTTGAGCATCTACTTCATATCGCTGAGTCTACCTTTAAGATAATGCACCTTCTCTCTCCCTCATCATAGATTGACTGACTGCCTGCTCACATCAGTAATTTTGTACATTACTTTATCAAGTATCACAAATTCATCCAGTTTATCATGTCTGTGTATTATGAATGGGGTAATTCCGAATTATACTGAACAAAAATGTAAACGCAACAATTTCTAAGATTTTACTGAGTTATAAGAAAATCAGTCAATTGAAATAAATACATTAGGCCCTAATGTGTGGATTTCCCATGACTGGGCAGGGGTGCAGCCATTGGTGGGCATGGGAAGCCATAGGCCCACCCACTGTAGAGCCAGACCCAGCCAATCAGTATGAGTTTTTCCACACAAAAGGGCTTTATTACAGACAGAAATACTCCTCGGCACAACAAAAAATATAAACGCAACATGTAAAGTGTTGGTGCCATGTTTCCTGAGCTGAAACTTAAAGATCCCAGAAATTTTCCATACGCACAAAAAGCTTATTTCTCTCTAATTTTGTGCACAATTTGTTTACATCCCTGTTAGTGAGCATTTTTCCTTTGCCAAGATAATCCATCCACCTGGCAGGTGTGGCATATCCAGAAGCTGATTTAAACAGCATGCTTATTACACAGGTGCACCTTGTGCTGGGGACAATAAAAGGCCCCTGAAATGTGCGGTTTTGTAACACGACACAATGCCACAATGTCTCAAGTTTTGAGGGAGTGTGCAATTGGCATACTGACTGCAGGAATGTCCGCCAGAGCTATTGCCATGTTCATTTCTCTACCATAAACCGCATACGTCATTTTAGAGAATTTGGCAGTACGTCCAACCGGTCTCGTGTATGGTGTCTGTGGGTGAGCGGTTTGCTGATGTCAACGTTGTGAACAAAGTGCCCCACGGTGGCGGTGGGGTTATGGTTTGGGCAGGCATAAGCTACAGACAACAATGATGGCAATTTGAATGCACAAAAATACCATCTTGAGATCCTGAGGCCCACTTTTGTTAAGGTATCTGTGACCAACAGATGCACATCTGTATTCCCAGTCATTTGAAATCCATAGATTAGGGCCTAATGAATGTATTTCAACTGACTGATTTCCTTTGAACTGTAACCCCGTAAACTCAATGCAATTGTTGCATGTTGGGTTTTCACTTACATATTTGATGGACATGTCAATGTGCCAAACAACCAATAAACGAAGACGAGGTGAAAAGGTAACTGTAGACTACTTTTTATTTTTTGTATGGTGAAAAGGGACAGATGAACACATGCCGCCTACAATGAATTATATCAGAGCATGTGTTACTGTACTGCCTGAAATGATGTTCCTCTGTTCTGGCAAAACTTACAGATGATGTCGACAAAATACATTTTGTGATCAATAGTACAAACTTTTTACTGAACCTATCAAATCCAGAGGTTCCTTTTCCGCCTCCTTAGTGCCTGCCAATCAGGGCTAAGTCTCGTGCCGGAGGGGCGGTTTGTTTTTTACACAGGAAGATGGATCAAAATGAGGTGGGGATATGTGCATTGGGTAATCACTTGCTATGTAGCCAGAGAAGGCGAAGGCAAATATTGATCATTTTCCAGAGCTTATTACTGAAGTTACCCCTCTGACATCAAGAATGGACATAAGTTAACAATGACGGGAGAAAAGAAGAAGAAAAAGCGGCTGAACCGCAGCGTTCTTCTGGCTAAGAAAATTATTATAAAAGATGGAGGCAGTGTGAGTAACGTTAGCTAACATATTTTGCTATTTTTCTTCGTTAGCCTGGTAGCTATGTACATTGACATGTTTTGCATGATATTTTATTTTGCTTGTTTTATCAAGTTTAGCTACCAGTTGTTTTCGGGCTGGGCAGTTTAACATGTCAGCTCACTAGTGTCATGTCAAACTAGCAGCTGTTGGCTAGCTAACGTGAGCTAATGTTTGCTAGGTGGTACAAGTTGTAACGTTACTGTTAAAGGAAACAAGACACAGCGAGTTAAGTCAGCTGTTAGCTTTGAGCCACGCGTCATCCGAGTTTGTTTGGTGTTTGACGTAAGATGTTTTTTAGCTTTTAGATTAAAATTGTGCCTCAAGTGTATGTGATGGCTAGTCAAGCTACTGTAGTATTCAAACAAAGCAAATCGAACACGTTTAACTCGGTGTCAGTTGTTTGCAATGGTGTAGAAAACATTAGGAACACCTTAATAATATTGAGTTGCACACCCTTTTGCCCTCAGAACAGTCTCAATTAGTCGGGGCATGGACTACAAGGTGTCGAATGCGTTCCACAGGGATGCTGCCCATGTTGACTCAAATGCTTCCCAAGTTGACAAGTTTGCCGGATGTCCTTTGGGTGGTGGACCATTATTGATGCACACAGGAACCTGTTGAGCGTGGAAAAAAACCAGCAGCGTTGCTGTTCTTGACACACAGACCGGTGTGCCTGGCACCTGCTACTTCCCGTTCTAAGGCACTTAAATATTTTGTGTTGCCCATTCACCCTCTGAATGATACACAATCCATGTCTCATGGCTTAAAAAACATTATTTAACCGGTCTCCCCCTTCATCTATACTGATTGAAGTGGATTTAATAAGGGATCATAGCTTTCACCTGGTCTGTCTGTCGTTGAAGGAGCAGGTGTTCCTAATGTTTGTACACTCTGTGTAGATAAACATAAGATCGCTAATGCTGTGTATAGGCCAATGAGAGGCTTTGAAGCAATAGGTCGGCCATGTTGGCACTCCCTAGAAGGAGTAGTCCTCCATTGGAATGAATGGAATTCTATTGTATTTCAATTCGTTGTTTTTTTAAACTACTTCACCATCGGTTCAGTTATTTGAATTGCATGAGGTATTATTTTTTTCTCTGCACTCATTGCGCAGTTTCTCTGAAGCTAAATCCGATCAAGACCAAACTGTGCAATGTTGTAGGGTATTGAATTTTCCATTCCTTTTTTTATGTTTAGCTCACATAATATAATTGAAAACTATGCATTAAGGTGTCTGTAAAAGAATAAACATGGCAGCAACCACAAAAAAAATCAATCAATCAATCAATGCAATTCTATAGCTTCCAAAATAGTTTTTACAGTGGTTGGGGAGAGCCAAGATGGAGGCACGGTGGCTTCAAAACAATGAGCCCTGTCAGTCATCTAGTTTGTGTGTGTGTTACCAGTCAAAAGTTTGGACACCTGCTCATTCCAGGATTTTTCTTTGTTTACTATTTTCTACAGTCTAGAATAATAGTGAAGACCTCAACTATGAAATAACACATATGGAATCACGTAGCAACCAAAAAACTGTGAAACAAATCAAAATATATTTTTTTGATTCTTCAAAAGTAGCCACCCTTTGCCTTGATGACAGTCTCAACGTCAACAGTGAAGAGGCGACTCCGGGATGCTCCTCTGTCCAGTGTCGGTGTTCTTTTTTGCCCATCTTAATCTTTCATTTTTATTGGCCAGTCTGAGATGTCTTTTTCTTTGAAACTCTGCCTAGAAGACCAGCATCCCTGAGTCGCCTCTTCACTGTTGACGTTGAGACTAGTGTTTTGCGGGTACTATTTAATGAAGCTGCTATTTGAGACATTCTAATGTACTTGTCCTCTTGTTCAGTTGTTCACCGGGGCCTCCCACTCCTCTTTCTATTCTGGTTAGAGGCAGTTTGCACTGTTGTGTGAAAGGAGTAGTACACAGCTTTGTACGAGATCTTCAGTTTCTTGGCAATTTCTCGCATGGAATAGCCTTCATTTCTCAGAACAAGAATAGACTGATGAGTTTCAGAAAAGTCCTTTGCTTCTGTCCATTTTGAGCCTGTAATCAAATGCTGATGCTCCACAAAGATACTCAACTAGTCTAAAGAAGGCCAGTTTTATTGCTTCTTAATTAGAACAACAGTTTTCAGCTGTGCTAACATAATTGCAAAAGGGTTTTCTAATGATAAACTTGGATTAGCTAACACAACGTGCCTTTGGAACACAGGAGTGATGGTTGCTGATAATGGGCCTCTGTACACCTATGTAGATATTCCATAAACAATCAGCCGTTTCCAGCTACAATAGTCATTTACAACATTAACCATGTCTACACTGTATTTCTGATCAATTTGATATTTTAATGGACAACATTTTTTTGCTTTACTTTCAGAAACAAGGACATTTCTAAGTGACACAACTTTTGAATGGTAGTGTAGGTATGCACGTCAGCTTTGACATCGGTTTTGCACATCGGCGTTAACTTCTACTTCATCACCATCCAGGAGCATCCTCATCAGTAAAAAAGCTGACTAGCATAGCCTAGCATAGCGCCACAAGTAAATACTAGCATATAAATATCATGAAATCACAAGTCCAAGACACCAAATGAAAGATACACATCTTGTGAATCCAGCCATCATTTCCGATTTTTAAAATGTTTTACAGCGAAAACACAATGTATTTCTATTAGCTAACCACAATAGCAAAAGACTCAACCGCATATTTTCACAATTTTCTTACCGCATAGGTAGCTATCACAAAACTGACCAAATAGAGATATAATTAGTCACTAACCAAGAAACAACTTCATCAGATGACAGTCTTATAACATGTTATACAATAAATCTATGTTTTGTTCGAAAATGTGCATATTTGAGGTATAAATCATAGTTTTACATTGCAGCTACCATAAAAAATATCACCAAAGCAGCCGGAATAATTACAGAGAGCAATGTGAAATACCTAAATACTCATCATAAAACATTTATGAAAAATACATGGTGTACAGCAAATGAAAGATAAACATCTTGTGAATCCAGCCAATATTTCCAATTTTTAAGTGTTTTACAGCGAAAACACAATATAGCATTATATTAGCTTACCACAATAGCCAAACACACAAACGCATTTATCAGCAGCAAAAGGTAGCGATCGCAAAAACCAGCAAAAGATATTAAATTATTCACTAACCTTGACAAACTTCATCAGATGACAGTCCTATAACATCATGTTACACAATACATATATGTTTTTACTCGAAAATGTGCATATTTAGCGGTACAAATCGTGGTTTTACAATGTGAATACGTAGCCAAAATGCACAAAATTCTCCGGAGATATTTTGGACAGTCATCTAATCAAATAACTCATCATGAACTTTACTAAAAAATACATGTTGTACAGCAAATGAAAGATACACTAGTTCTTAATGCAACCGCTGTGTTAGATTTTTTAAAATAACTTTAGTACGACATACAGGTTACGTTATAGCGAGACAGCGCCCGCAATAAGGGCGGCAAATAGGACTAAACATTTTCCACAGAAATACGAAATAACATCATAAATGGTTCCTACTTTTGCTGAGCTTCCATCAGAATCTTGTACAAGGAGTCCTTGGTCCAGAATAATCGTTGTTTGGTTTTAGAATGTCCTCTTCTCCTGTCGAATTAGCAACCATAGCTAGCCATGTGGCGCAAACGTGCCCAACTTCACCTGATGCAAAGAAAAGAAAATTCCAAAACTCGCAATAAACGTTCAATAAACTGATACAACTCGGTTGAAAAAAAACTACTTTATGATGTTTTTATCACATCTATCAAATAAAATCAGAGCCGGAGATATCTAACGTGTATACCGAAAGCTTTTCAGAAGGCAATCTGGGGTTCCTTCTCGCGCCTTCAAAGACAATGAAATTTCCAGACACGTCATTCCAAAAGCTCTTGTTCGGCCTCAGATCAAGCTAGACACCCCATTCCACCTCCCACAGCCTGTTGACATCTAGTGGAAGGCATATGAAGTGCATGTATATCCATAGATTTCAGGCAAATTAATAGGAAGGCCCTGGAACAGAGCCTCGATTTCAGATTTTTCACTTCCTGTCAGGAAGTTTGCTGCAAAATGAGTTCTGTTTTACTCACAGATATAATTCAAACGGTTTTAGAAACTTGAGTGTGTTTTCTATCCAATAGTAATAATAATATGCATATTGTACGAGCTAGAATAGAGTACGAGGCAGTTTAATTTGGGCACGATTTTTTACAAAGTGAAAACAGCGCCCCCCCTATTGAGAAAAGGTTCAACTAGACATCGGGCCGATACCGATGTTTGTATTTTTAGCTAAATTCGTCCGATTCCGATATGTTTACCGAATTCTTTTTATATATATATTTTTATATATCGTGCATCCCTACATGCATACTCACTCACTGGTTGGATGTGTTGCTTTCCTAGGTAGCTAGCTGAAGCATGAGGTTGATACAGTGTCTGTAGGGATGTGATGGCTATAAAATGCATGATTTGTAAATGTCATCTGAAAGGACTGTATCAAACTTCATGAATTGTTGTCAGTTAACCTTTCTAGGACACACGTTCCGCTAGCAGAACCCCTCGACAACATTCCGCTGAAAAGGTAGCGCGGGAAATGCAAAAATATTTTTTTAGAAACATGTAACTTTCACACATTAACAAGTCCAATACAGCAAATGAAAGATAAACATCTTGTTACTCTACCCATCGTGTCCGATTTAAAATAAATAAAATGCTTTACAGCGAAAACACAACACATGATTATGTTAGATCACCGCCAAGTCCAAAAAACACACAGCTATTTTCCCAGCCAAAGATAGGAGTCACAAAAAGCAGAAATAGAGATAAAATTAATCACTAACCTTTGATGATCTTCATCAGATGACACTCATAGGACATCATGTTACACAATACATGTATGTTTTGTTAGATAATGTGCATATTTCTATCCAAAAATCTCAGTTTACATTGGCGCCATGTTCAGAAATGTTCAGAGTCACATCAAATAACAGAAATACTCATCATAAACTTTGATGAAAGATACATGTTTTACATAGAATTAAAGATAGCGGTTGCATTAAGAACAAGTGTGTGTCAGATTTCAAAAAAACTTTACGGAAAAAGCAAACCATGCAATAATCTGAGACGGCGCTCAGATAGAAACAACATATCTCCGCCATGTTGGAGTCAACAGAAATACGAAATTACATTATAAATATTCCCTTACCTTTGATCTTCATCAGAATGCACTCCCAGGAATCCTAGTTCCACAATAAATTGTTGTTTTGTTCGATAATGTCCATTATTTATGTCCAAGTAGTACACATATCCAAACGCTCGTGCAGGTCCAGGCGAACTTCGGACGAAAACTTCAAAAACGTATATTACAGGTCGAATAAACGTGTCAAACTAAGTATGGAATCAATCTTTAAGATGTTGTTAGCCATAAATATTCAATAACGTTCCAACCGGAGAATTCCTTTGTGTCTATAGAAGTAATGGAACGCAAGTCGATATCATGTGGAATGTGCATGACCAAGACCTGGCGCTCTGCCAGACCACTGACTCAAACAGCTCCCATCTGGCTCAACATCACAGTAGAAGCTTCATTCAACGTTCTACAGACTGTTGACGTCTAGTGGAAGCCGTAGGAAGTGCAAACAGATCCATATCCCACTGGGATTTCAATAGGCGATGAGTTGAAAATCGACCAGCCTCAGAATTCCCACTTCCTGTTTGGATTTTTTCTCAGGTTTTGCCTGCCATATGAGTTCTGTTATACTCACAGACATCATTCAAACAGTTTTAGAAACTTCCGTGTTTTCTATCCAATCGTAATAATAATAACCATATATTAGCACCTGGGACAGAGTACGAGGCAGTTCACTCTGGGCACGCTATTCATCCAAAGTGAAAATGCTGCCCCCTATCCCTAAAAGGTTAATGACTTTGTCAGTTCACACTACTCCAAACAAAACGTTACCTAGCTGGCTGAAATACGAGTATGAGTTTGCTTGAGTTTTGTCCCTTCAATTCAGGCTTCAATAATAACCAAAAGGTCAATGATCTTGATTGAGTAATGTGGTCCTTTGGAACATGGTTTGGGTAGGTACTAGAATTGAGACTTTGAGACCACTTGTTTATGTTGGCTATAGTCTTGAGCCAATGAGATCTCACGAGAACCATATGTTCTCAACAATAATAGTTTGGATTTCAAATAGCCTTTGACACGGTCTTGGTTACCTGCAGACTAGCTTGATCTAGGCGATGGCAGTCAGAATGAAACTAGCCATCCTTGACATTGCATTGCATGATTTGTGGTCTAGAACGAACACACCCAGCCCTACTTTTACAGCAAATGCGGCTTTCCCACCTCTCTGTCAAGACTCCCATGTTCCCTCTTCCATCTCTGGGGAAGTATACGCTTCTGCGTTCCTCCCCACGCATGTAAAAGGATTGGATTGGTGTTGGCATGGGTAGGGAGTTCCATCATATTTCACCAGTCTTTTCCTTTTAAATTCATGAACAGAAGTGAACATGTTCGTGGACACTTGGGGTTAGAAGGGCAGTCCCACTCACTATACTCAGCACCTGTTGCAGTTTGGTGGATGTTCACTCACACTGCTCACACTACTTTTGAAACGATTGTTGTCCATTGGCTATTTTAAATTAAAGTTTTGTGGTTGTGCAGTCAGCATTTTGGAATTGTATGCCTGTCAGCTAATCTGATTTTTTTTTTCTTATTTTCTCCTCTCTCCCCCCTTCCCTCCTTTTCTCTTATCTCTCTTTTTTCCGTTTCTCCTCTCTATCTCTCCATGCTGTAGCCCCAGGGGATGGGTGAGCCCAGCGTCTATCATGCTGTGGTGGTGATCTTCCTGGAGTTCTTTGCCTGGGGGCTTCTTACCACACCCATGCTAACGGTAGGTTAACCCCCCCCCCCCATCAAACCCCTGAGACCACGTGCTCACCACGCCCATGCTAACGGTAGGTTAACCCCCCCTCCCCATCAAACCCCTGAGACCACGTGCTCACCACGCCCATGCTAACGGTAGGTTAACC
Organism: Salvelinus alpinus; assembly: GCF_045679555.1. Lineage (NCBI taxonomy): Eukaryota > Metazoa > Chordata > Actinopteri > Salmoniformes > Salmonidae > Salvelinus > Salvelinus alpinus. The sequence continues at coordinate 9,857,020 of NC_092108.1, forward strand.
CCCCCCCCCATCAAACCCCTGAGACCACGTGCTCACCACGCCCATGCTAAAGGTAGGTTAACACCCCCCCCCCCCCATCAAACCCCTGAGACCACGTGCTCACCACGCCCATGCAAACGGTAGGTTAAACCCCCCCCCCCATCAAACCCCTGAGACCATGTGCTCACCACGCCCATGCTAACGGTAGGTTAACCCCCTGAGTCTACGGTCACGTCCCTAGAGTGCATTACTGTTTTCCAGGACCCATAGGGCTTATGCAGTGATGCGTACTGTAGAGCATAGGAGTAGGTCACATAGGACTGCTCACAGCTGAGCTCACCACGCCCATCCCCACAGTAGAAACTGTAAGTAGGTAAACCACCACACACCTGTGCCCACCTGCTCCCCTCAACTATGGAGCTTACCTAGGACTACATTACATACAGTCGTGATACAACCCATTTCCACGGTAACCACCACCACCAGCTGTTCTCTAGCTTATATTGGTCTACGTACAGTAGGGAACGCAACGCCTGTGTCTGTTCCACAAATTTACCACCGGCTAAAGCTATGACGTCTTGGGCCTAACGACACTCATGCCAATATATCCTCTAAACACCGGCTTCTCGGTCATTATCACATGAGTAAACCACCAACTGGTCTCAGGTGTGACTCACACCTGAGCCCAACTGCTCCTCTCAACTATTAAACCCACGGTTAGTGGTTACTTAGGGATACATACAGCTGGGATATACAATGCATGCTCATTGGCTACCCTGCCCATGATCACAGTAATCTACAACCCACCTTGCTACTGTATGCAAAACAAGCTTCAACAACACATGCCCACGCTAGCCCAAATGGCCATCACACCGGAGGCCAAAGCATGCAGTACGCCTCGCGTCCTGAGTTTGTCCTGACCACATTACCTGTCTGGGAGAAGAAGAAAAATCTAACTCAAGGTCCTTGTTAAAGCGTAACTATAAGGTGTGATTGATCATGATGAACCACCTGATGCAAAGCATTACATTCAGGGACTTTTCTATGCAGAAAACCATTTGGCCTGCCGCCTAAGTGTTTCGGGCCGCCTATGCCCCCCCCCCCCAACTTATACATCTCAAACCAGATATAAAGTATGTAGAAGAGATAATGGATATAAATATATTTTTCAATAAGATTTTCTTTAAGAACTAACAATTTACCAAAATATAAGCTTGACAGTCAGAGAGAATCTAAAATTCCCCAAATTATTCATTCAGAAGTATTTTGGTCATGGCCCCATTTGATTTTGTTTTAACGTTTGTGTCACTCAAATAGCATAAGCGATGGAAAGATGTGTAGAATAGCAAGACATTTGCTTTAAAACCGCTAAATTGTCACTGCGGCCAACGAGGGCCTCTAAAATGTCAAGTCGGCGATCGCACCGTTGGCCATACCCCCGCCACGCCCACCACCTAAGCCCCATTTTGATCCAGGAGAAACCCTGACATTATGATGTTTCTCATCAGTCTCAGCTCTCTATAGGTGTCTGGCCAGCCATGTTCCACTAACCACTGAGCCAGCCCCGTTGCACACCCCCACTGAGCACAACAAGCTCTTAAATCACTCTGGATAAGAGTGTCTGCTGAATGACCAAAATGATAAGAGCCCTCGTCCCCCAAAAGGACCGGATTGTATATAGCATTCATAATGACTGTTTTATGTTGCATTCATACCTCCCACCCATTCCTAATTCTTTCCTAAGCCCAACCAGGGAGTGACATTTCCCAACAAACAGCTGCACTAACGGCTATGAATAATTGAATTGATAATGAAATGTTGAGTGAGCCTGATGACGCAGCCTGCTGTGTGGATGAGAGGCTCTGTGTCGGTAGGAACTAATGGACTGAATATGTAAAGGGACATCAAACAGTGTATTATTTGAACTAGGTCCCTTTCACTTTTGAAAGGGCTTATCAGAAAGCGAGGGGGGGGGGGAGAAGTTCAGTGCAAGGTTGTTATATGGCTGAGTCCCAAATGGCACCCTATTCCCTATATAGTGCACTACTTTTGAGAAGGGCCAATAGGGCTCTGGTCAAAAGTAGTGCACTATATAGTGTCGTGGAATATTCTAATCAAGTGAGAGACTGTCATTTCTTCAAACAATCATCTTTATTTAATTATTGCAATAATGAGGCTGGTCGACCCCCTCACCCTTGAGTGTTGGACCGAGTAACTTTACCTTTACACAAATGCAGAGTACTATATATAGCTGACACTAACAATACTCACTCGTGGTTGGTTCAACCCCTCCCATGCACACCAAGGAGCATCATAAGCCACTCTGGGTTCATCCTGTCATTATCTGCACGTGGGTTGTTGCCTTAACCCCACCCTGGATTAGTCTCCCAGATGCAAGGATGATTTTGACACAAGCAGGGATTGTTCTACTCCTTAGCTGTTAAGTTCATGTTTTAAGTATCCCTATATTTCTGTTATTACGGGGCTATCACCCAGGCAAGAGTGCGCCTTCGCGGGAAGTCTTGCTGTTAATGGACCTAGCCTGGTGTGCGATGGCTACCTTGTAGTGTGTTCATACGGTATAGGAAACTTTAAACTGTATAGAAAACTTTAAACCTTGTCGTTGTGTCACTTCGAGTTAAAATAGACAATAATGTGTTTTACTAGGGATAGCTATGTAATGCAGTCTTTAACTCATTTGTCAGCTCAAGCCATCTCTGGTGACCATACGCCCAGATTGGCTGCAGGGAACTAGAGTGGAGACCATAAAAACACAGACACTAGTAGGACAGAAATGTCTTACTATTAGTTAAGTATTAATTGTTAAACATTTAATATCAAATCAGGTAAAGATGTAATTTTTCTCTCACAATAGGGAATAGGGTGCCATTTGGGACGGGGCCTAGATTCAGGCAGATATTAACACGACTCCCCTCAATGGAAGAACTAATGAAAGAAGTAATCATATCAGACAAACTATATACACGTTTACTATGGCTCTAGTTACTTTTCTCCCCAACCAAACAAATGATAACCACAAACAATCTTTGAGCTACAATATTGACAGTCACAGATGTTCATTACGGCACAAGGTAGCAAAACGTTTTGCAACGTAATAAGAAAACAAGTGTTTAACTTTTTGTTATTGGACAAGTGTTAAACAAATCAAATGTATTCTTCAAAGTAGACACCCTTTGCCTTGATGACAGCTTTGCACACTCTTGGCATTCTCTCAACCAGCTTCACCTGGAATGCTTTTCCAACAGTCTTGAAGGAGATCCCAACATATGCTGAGAACTTGTTGGCTGCTTTTCCTTCACTCCGCAGTCCAACTCATCCCAAACCATCTACATTTAAAAAAAATGTAACCTTTGTTTAGCTAGGCAAGTTAAGAACAAATTCCTATTTACAATGACAGTCTTGTTCAGGGGCAGAATGGCCGATTTTTACCTTGTCAGCTCGGGGATTAGATCCAGTAACCTTTTGGTTACTGGCCCAAGGCTCTAACCACTAGGCTACCTGCTGCCCCAAATTGGGTTGAGGTCGGGTGATTGTGGAGGCCAGATGATCTGATGCAGCATTCCATCACTCTCCTTCTTGGTCAAATATCCCTTACACACCTTGGAGGTGTGTTGGGTCATTGTCCTGTTGAAAAACAAAATGATAGTCGAACTAAGCGCAAACCAGATGGGATGTTATATCGTTGCAGAATGCTGTGCTAGCCATGCTGGTTAAGTGTGCGTCTTGAATTTTAAATAAATCACTGACAGTGTCGCCAGCAAAGCACCATCACCTCCATGCTTCACGGTGGAAACCATACATGCGGAGATCATTCGTTCACCTACTCTGCATCTCACGAAGACATGGCGGTTGGAACAAAAAATTCCAATTTGGACTCATCAGACCAAAGGACAGATTTCCACTGGTGTAGTGTCCATTACTCATGTTTCATGGCCCAAGCAAGTCTCTTCTTATTGGTGTCCTTTAGTAGTGGTTTCTTTGCAGCAATTCAACCATGAATGCCTGATTCACGCAGTCTCCTCTGAACAGTTGATGTGTCTGTTACTTGAACTCTGAAGCATTTATTTGGGCTGCAGTCTGAGGCGCAATTAACTCTAATGAACTTATCCTCTGCGGTAGAGCGAGGGACCTCTGCGTCTTCCTTTCCTGTAGCGGTCCTCATGAGAGCCAGTTTCATCATAGAGCTTGATGATTTTTGCGACTGAACTCGAAGAAACTTTCAAAGTTATTAATTTTCCCGATTGACTGACCTTGGTCTTAATGATGGACTGTCGTTTCTTTTTGCTTATTTGAGCAGTTCTTGCAATAATATGGACTTAGCCCTATTTGGTAAAAAAACCATTCTGTATACCACCCCTAACTTGTCACAGCACAACTGATTGACTCAAACACATTAAGGAAAGAAATTCCACAAATTAACTTTTAACAAGGCACACCTGTTAATTGAAATGCATTCCAGGTGACTCAAGAACCTGGTTGAGAGAATGCCAAATGTGCAAAGCTGTCAAGGCAAAGGGTGCCTGCTTTGAAGAATCTCAAATATAAGATATATTTTGATTTAACACTTTTTTTGGGTTACATAATTCCATATGTGTTGTTTCATAGTTTTGATGTCTTCACTATTATTGTAGATTGTAAAAAATAAAGCAAAACCATTGAATGAGTAGGTGTGTCCAAACTTTTGACTGGTACTCTCAGAGCAAAAACAAAGCCATGAGGTCGAAGGAATTGTCTGTAGAGTTCCGAGACAGGATTGTGTCGAGGCACAGATCTGGGGAAGGGTACCAAAACATTTCTGCAGCATTGAAGGTCCCCAAGAACACAGTGGCCTCCATTCTTACATGGAAGAAGTTGAGAACCACCAAGACACTTTCTGGAGCTGGCCGCCCGGCCAAACTGAGCAATCGGGGGAGAAGGGCCTTGGTCAGGGAGGTGACCAAGAATCCGATGGTCACTCTGATGGATCTCTAGAGTTCCCCTGTGGAGATGGGAGAAAGTTCCAGAAGGACAACCATCTCTGCAGCACTCCACCAATCAGGTCTTTATGAGAGTGACCAGACGGAAGCCACTCCTCAGTAAAAGGCACACAACAGCCTGCTTGGTTTGCCAAAAGCCACCTAAAGACTCGCAGACCATGAGAAACAAAAAATCACCTGTTTTCGCTTCATCGTTATGGGGTATGGTGTGTAGATTGTTACGGTACAGCCTTTTTCCCCTCAATGTGGAAAAGGTTAAGGGGTCTGAATACTTTCCGAATGCACTGTAAAGTTCCATAAATGTTTTAAACTGGTACCGAGGGACCTTCAGGTGAGGCATGTTGGCATCAGAGCAAAACATCCGACATGTTCTGGAGAGTCACACAGGTCATATCAGTGTGTAACCCAAACTGTTCGGACGCTACAGACAGAAGTTGGCAGATCGGCTGTACCGACTTCAGACGAGTCCCAAGACGCTTGTGGAATGGAGAACACCATCGTGTATGTGATTCATCTTTTCATAGAGGGGTCAAAATAGTTTTTAGGCCAAACCGTTCGGCCGCTACAGACTATTTTGTGAGAAGACCGGTTTTCGGGATGTCTCATGGACTGACAAACACCGCTGTAACTCACCTTTCAGATTTTTTTTTAAAGGGGATTTTTGTATTATGCTAATTCGATTTTGGCAGGGGTGCGGACATCGCCTTATTAAGCGAATCAATGTGATCAGTAGATCTGGCACCTGTTAATGGCTACATTACGTTAATGATGATGAGCAGGCTGCAGACTTTACACATTTTAAATGAGCCCAAGGCCAACCTTGCGTACCACAATATGCATCAGGTCAAGCATTTTGGTTCGTCTAATAAAATTTTAATATTGAGGCAGGGTCCTAGTGAGATCGTGTTGCTGTAGGTTAGTATCATCGCATTATCACATTTCAAAGTCATACATTTTTTTTATTACAAATAATCAATGATTCAACCTGTTTGTGCCCAGTGCGTCGACTCTCTACCAATGCGATGAAGAGGATCTTGCGTATTATTTGAAACTTCTGTTTTACTGTTGATCAGCAATTTCTGCATTTTAAGCTGATTGGCCACTCCTTTTTAAGGGCCACAAAATAACAATGGGAATTAAATGTTTTCTCAAGTTGATTATTATAATACGATTATTGTTATGGTAACAGTAAATGCAAATAACAATCTAGTAATCATTACTCTTAATGTTGTAAACACTTCTATGATATTATATGAAGGCTAAACTTTTTTCCTTTTTTAAAATATATTGTTAAACCCATTTCCTAGTATTTCCTCCTAATTACATTTTTTACCATCTTCATTGCGGGACTTTTATTTTGAAGGGACTCACCGAGGTCACGGCCTTAATCTTTCTTCTCAAGGTTTGTATTGAGTCCATGTCCTCCTAACCAATACTCAGACCCTGGCTGTGTCAGAAAGGGAACATTATTCCCTATATAGCACACTACTTTTTGACCAGGGCTCGTAGGGAATAGGGTGGTACCATTTAGGGTGCAATCTGTCCTGTCTGACTCTGAATATGCACAGGATCATGTTCCTACTGGTGTCAATGACCCCTCCCTCACTTGTTCTCAAGCTGTGACCCCCCCCCCCCCCATCTCAAATACTATAGACTTTTTTAAAACTGCATGGCATTGATTTAGCCCATGTATTTGGACTGCCATGCCTTACTTCTGACCTCTGTATCATTTCCCTCAAATGCACAATGTGCCTGCTTGCCTCAGTGTGTTTCGGTGACCTCCCTTCAGTTAACAATGTAACAAAACGTTGTACTTTAAGATACCTAACTTTACACAGTGTGCTGGAGTCCCATTCGACCTTTCTACCTCTGTTTTTAGTTTCTGTGACCTAACTAATTGTATTTGTTATCTCCGATGCAGAAAGGTCACGATCAAATAATGAAGTGGATATTGTGTAATGGGTATTTTCCTGTGCTGTAGTTTGACTAACTGTTGACCTAAGTGAACATTTTTAAATAGTTGTCATTTAGCAGACTCTTTTTATCCATAGCGATTTACAGTTTGTCCATTCATCTTAAGATGGCCACATGTCGTAGTAAAGTACATTTATCTTCAAAGTAACCATCAGCAGTGTCAAAGGGCATTCTGTTTTGGGGGGGGAGAGTTACTGATGTGAAGACCAGTCACCTTAGGTCATAAGTCTGTTACCCTGTACTAATACAGACACAACAATTATTTTTGTTTTGTCTCTTTTTTATATTGAAGTCGATATTGTGAAAGTGAATGCATGAGTACTTTCCTCTGCTTTAGTTTGACTAACACTGAAGTGGTAACACGGTACTGTGTGGGTTATCTTACTGTAGGCTACTGTATGGACACAACAGTTGAGGTGTTATCTGTGTTTGTTTCCCAGGTCTTACATCAAACATTCCCTCAACACACATTCCTGATGAATGGGCTTATTCACGGCGTCAAGGTAAGATAACGACAGTTTACAGCGGCCTAGCCTGTTGCAGTCTAGCCTGTAGCTAGGACACTCGTTAGGTAAACTCACCATGTTCCATTTTAATCTTCGGTTGTTTATGTAGTTGGGTGTGTAGATGCTGTTAATCTCTTGTTGACTGTGTAGTGGAGTGTTTCAATTATGTTAACCTCAGGTTGTCTGTGGAGATGTTGGAAGGTGGGAGTGTGTATGCCTAGTATAGTAGGTTGTATCATGGGAAAGCATGGACTACTGGACTAGAGCCACAAACAGTACGTGTGAAGGATTGTCCATGTTAGTTAACTGTTAGTTACTCATTATTTCAGTGCCCAGATCACCAAGGTCTCCTCATTCCTCTCCCTCTCTCCCCTAGGGTATTCTGTCGTTCCTGAGTGCTCCTCTGATTGGTGCGCTATCAGATGTATGGGGTAGGAAGTCCTTCCTGCTGCTAACGGTCTTCTTCACCTGCGCCCCCATCCCCCTCATGAAGATCAGCCCATGGTGAGAACACGTGCACACACACTACATCACTAATCACTATGGGCTGTGATTGTGCAGAGCCAGATGAATATATATATATTTTTAAACATGGTTAACTCCAAGTGTGTAGAGACATAAAGGTGTTTTTAAAGATGCACTATGCAGAAATCGCGCCGCCATTTCCTGGTTGCTACAATTCTAATAGTTCTAATTTCAGTTTGTGACAAAAAACAAGCAAGTAACGTAAACTCACCCCATTCCGTACAAATGTGCGCAACCGCAACATTCAAACGAGGCTACAAAGAAAACTAATGGGACTGTAGTGACTGTGTTGACTTCAAAATCGGGGGTGTGAACTACGTTTCTATTCAAGCGTTGATCGACATGGTAATGTCTCTATAGTATTGGAGAAAGGTAGAGAACTGACCCGCCGTTACATCGTGGCGTGTCATGTCGTAACGTACAGCACGCATAAAGCAACTATTTCTGTCTTACAATCTCTCTCCACCAGGTGTAGGACTTGTCTCATCCTTTAAAAACAAGAAATGGACAGTGACTGGGGTAGGGGGGGATACCTAGTCATTTTTTGCGTCATCCTTGCATGCGATCATCATTCTCAAAACCGCTGTTTACTTCTAAGATCACTTTAGCACCGCCCTAAAAAACAGATTCAAATTCGACACAAACCTTCAAATAGGTATGTAATGACACATTATATAAACTCTTTATAGTGTTTTATTTACATTTTAGAGGCGTTAAGGTGAGAAGTTGGACAGATCGAGTGAAAAAAAGCAATTTTCCCACACATCTCTCCTTCTCACTATCACGCATTAGTTTCGCTTCCCCACCCGCCATTTGTACAAAGACCCGGCGGGGCTCATTGCCTTCTTGAATCATGCAGAAATGGGCAGCGTAGGGGTCATGTAATTGATTCTGTTGGAAAGGGGAGAAATTATGCTTTACAATGGCATTGACATTACAGTTGATCTGGAAGTATTACGTTTTTGGGGCGCTAAAATAACGTCAATTGTACGGACCAAGGGGATGTACAAAAGTCAGTGAGTTTACATTATAGTATAGGGCCTTCAAACTCAACTCTGGACATCGAAGCCAGTTCCACTGTATTTTTTGTTCATTGTTTCCCTCTAATTAGGGACTGATTTAGACCTGGGACACCAGGTGTGTGCAGTTAATTATCAGGTAGAACAGAACCAGCAGCCTCCGGACCTTGTAGGGTAAGAGTTGACTACCCCTGGTGTAGAGAATCATTGTACCATCCAGAACCGCTGCGAAATACATTTTCATAACCAAAACAATTGTATTTTCACCCGTTTGAAGCTGGTGTACAAAACCGAAAGTAAAAGACGCGTGAACGGGAAGCATAGAAACAGCGCACATAGACCAGATCTACCACTTCTTAGACTTGCTTTCAATGTGACTGACAGATCTATAACACACACTTTTATGTGCATTGGGTCGGGTCATCCAAGAAGTTACATATTGCAGCTTTAAGTTCAAGAGTAGATTAAGCAACTGCCCCCGTATCGCTGGCCCCGTATCGCTGCCCCCGTATCGGTCGCTTCCCTGTGGTTCAACAGGACCTCCACTGTAGTGGTATCCACAGTCACAATAGAGCTATACAGACTTGCTAACATATCACCTGACTCATCTCTTCTCCTCCCTCCATTCACCTCCTTCCCGTCCTCTCTTCAGGTGGTACTTTGCAGTCATTTCCATGTCTGGTGTGTTTGCCGTCACCTTCTCTGTGATCTTTGCGTATGTGGCGGACATCACGGCAGAACACGAGAGGAGCACAGCCTACGGATTGGTGAGGAGGGAAACTAAATAACAACCTAGATGGACATCCTATCAGTGTTATTTTTGCTGTTTTATATACAGTGGGGAGAACAAGTATTTGATACACTGCCGATTTTGCAGGTTTTCCTACTTACAAAGCATGTAGAGGTCTGTAATTTTTATCATAGGTCCACTTCAACTGTGAGAGACGGAATCTAAAACAAAAATCCAGAAAATCACATTGTATGATTTTTAAGTAATTAATTTGCATTTTATTGCATGACATAAGTATTTGATCACCTACCAACCAGTAAGAAATCCGGCTCTCACAGACCTGTTCGTTTTTCTTTAAGAAGCCCTCCTGTTCTCCACTCATTACCTGTATTAACTGCACCTGTTTGAACTCGTTACCTGTATAAAAGACACCTGTCCACACACTCAATCAAACAGACTCCAACCTCTCCACAATGGCCAAGACCAGAGAGCTGTGTAAGGACATCAGGGATACAATTGTAGACCTGCACAAGGCTGGGATGGGCTACAGGACAATAGGCAAGCAGCTTGGTGAGAAGGCAACAACTGTTGGCGCAATTATTAGAAAATGGAAGAAGTTCAAGATGACGGTCAATCACCCTCGGTCTGGGGCTCTATGCAAGATCTCACCTCGTGGGGCATCAATGATCATGAGGAGGGTGAGGGATCAGCCCAGAACTACACAGCAGGACCTGGTCAATGACCTGAAGAGAGCTGGGACCACAGTCTCAAAGAAAACCATTAGTAACACACTACGCCGTCATGGATTAAAATCCTGCAGCGCACGCAAGGTCCCCCTGCTCAAGCCAGCGCATGTCCAGGCCTGTCTGAAGTTTGCCAATGACCATCTGGATGATCCAGAGGAGGAATGGGAGAAGGTCATGTGGTCTGATGAGACAAAAATAGAGCTTTTTGGTCTAAACTCCACTTGCCGTGTTTGGAGGAAGAAGAAGGATGAGTACAACCCCAAGAACACCATCCCAACCGTGAAGCATGGAGGTGGAAACATCATTCTTTGGGGATGCTTTTCTGCAAAGGGTACAGGACGACTGCACCGTGTTGAGGGGAGGATGGATGGGGCCATGTATCGCGAGATCTTGGCCAACAACCTCCTTCCCTCAGTAAGAGCATTGAAGTTGGGTCGTGGCTGGGTCTTCCAGCATGACAACGACCCAAAACACACAGCCAGGGCAACTAAGGAGTGGCTCCGTAAGAAGCATCTCAAGGTCCTGGAGTGGCCTAGCCAGTCTCCAGACCTGAACCCAATAGAAAATCTTTGGAGGGAGCTGAAAGTCCGTATTGCCCAGCGACAGCCCCGAAACCTGAAGGATCTGGAGAAGGTCTGTATGGAGGAGTGGGCCAAAATCCCTGCTGCAGTTTGTGCAAACCTGGTCAAGAACTACAGCAAACGTATGATCTCTGTAATTGCAAACAAAGGTTGCTGTACCAAATATTAAGTTCTGCTTTTCTGATGTATCAAATACTTATGTCATGCAATAAAATGCAAATTAATTACTTAAAAATCATACAATGTGATTTTCTGGATTTTTGTTTTAGATTCCGTCTCTCACAGTTGAAGTGTACCTATGATAAAAATTACAGACCTCTACATGCTTTGTAAGTAGGAAAACCTGCAAAATCGGCAGTGTATCAAATAATTGTTCTCCCCACTGTATATGCGACTCTGGGATGCTGACCTTCTAGGCAGAGTTGCAAAGAAAAAGTAATATCTCAGACTGGCCAATAAAAATAAAAGATTACGACGGGCAAAAGAACACCGACACTGGACAGAGGAACTCTGCCTAGAAGGCCAGCATCCCGGAGTCGCCTCTTCACTGTTGGCGTTGAGACTGGTGTTTTGTGGGGTCTATTTAATGAGACTGACAGTTGAGGACTTGTGAGCCGTCTGTTTCTCAAACTAGACACTCTAATGTACTTGTCCTCTTGCTCAGTTGTGCACCGGGGTCTCCCACTCTTTCTATTCTGGTTAGAGCCAGTTTGCGCTGTTCTGTGAAGGGAGTAGTACACATCGTTGTACGAGATCTTCAGTTTCTTGGCAGTTTCTCGCATGGAATAGCCTTCATTTCTCAGAACAAAAATAGACTGACGAGTTTCAGAAAGTTTTTTTTGTTTTTGGCCATTTTGAGCCTGTAATCGAATCCACAAATGCTGATGCTCCAAATACTCAACTAGTATATAGAAGGCCAGTTTTTTTTTATTGCTTCTTTAATCAGGACAACAGTTTTCAGGTGTGATAACTTAATTGCAAAAGGGTTTTCTAATGATCATTTGGCCTTTTCAAAATGATAAACTTGGATTAGCTAACACAATGTGCTATTGGAACACAGGAGTGATGGTTGCTGAAAATGAGCCTCTGTACGCCTATTTAGATATTCCATTAAAAAAATCTGCTGTTTCCAGCTACAATATCCATTTACAACATTAACAATGTCTGCACTGTATTTCTGATCAATTGATGTTATTTTAATGGACAATTTCTTTTGCTTTTCTTTAAAAAAACAAGGACGTTTCTAGGTGACCCCAAACTTTTGAACAATATATATACTCCTGATTTAAGAATGACTCCAGTTCTACCTCTCAGTTCTCCCTCTTCTCCTGTCTTCCCCTCTACCATTCCCCCCCCCCCCTTCAGGTGTCCGCTACCTTTGCAGCCAGCCTAGTGACGAGCCCGGCCATTGGAGCGTACCTGTCGGAGACGTACGGTGACACCCTGGTAGTGATCCTGGCTACGGCCATCGCCCTGCTGGACATCATTTTCATCCTGGTGGTCGTCCCCGAGTCGTTGCCTGAGAAGATGAGACCAGCCTCCTGGGGAGCACCCATCTCCTGGGAGCAGGCTGACCCCTTCGCTGTGAGTACTATATAGTATACTACCTCCTAGGAGCAGGCTGACCCCTTAGCTGTGAGTACTATATAGTATACTACCTCCTGGGAGCAGGCTGACCCCTTCGCTGTGAGTACTATACTATATAGTATACTACCTCCTAGGAGCAGGCTGACCCCTTCGCTGTGAGTACTATATAGTATACTACCTCCTAGGAGCAGGCTGACCCCTTCGCTGTGAGTACTATATAGTATACTACCTCCTAGGAGCAGGCTGACCCCTTCGCTGTGAGTACTATATAGTATACTACCTCCTAGGAGCAGGCTGACCCCTTCGCTGTGAGTACTATATAGTATACTACCTCCTAGGAGCAGGCTGACCCCTTCGCTGTGAGTACTATATAGTATACTACCTCCTAGGAGCAGGCTGACCCCTTCGCTGTGAGTACTATATAGTATACTACCTCCTAGGAGCAGGCTGACCCCTTCGCTGTGAGTACTATATAGTATACTACCTCCTGGGAGCAGGCTGACCCCTTCGCTGTGAGTACTATACTATATAGTATACTACCTCCTAGGAGCAGGCTGACCCCTTCGCTGTGAGTACTATACTATATAGTATACTACCTCCTAGGAGCAGGCTGACCCCTTCGCTGTGAGTACTATACTATATAGTACACTACCTCCTAGGAGCAGGCTGACCCCTTCGCTGTGAGTACTATACTATATAGTATACTACCTCCTGGGAGCAGGCTGACCCCTTCGCTGTGAGTACTATACTATATAGTATACTACCTCCTGGGAGCAGGCTGACCCCTTCGCTGTGAGTACTATACTATATAGTATACTACCTCCTAGGAGCAGGCTGACCCCTTCGCTGTGAGTACTATACTATATAGTATACTACCTCCTGGGAGCAGGCTGACCCCTTCGCTGTGAGTACTATACTATATAGTATACTACCTCCTAGGAGCAGGCTGACCCCTTCGCTGTGAGTACTATATAGTATACTACCTCCTGGGAGCAGGCTGACCCCTTCGCTGTGAGTACTATATAGTATACTACCTCCTAGGAGCAGGCTGACCCCTTTCCCTTCACATAATTTTCATTAGGAATGTAGTACAGTAAAAGTTATCAAATATAAATAGTAAAGTCCAGATACCCCCAAAAACTACTTAAGGAATACTTTTACTTTGGTACTGTACACCACTGCAATGTTGTCATTAGCTAGCAAAGTTAGTCTAAAATAGTTAGCAATGCTATCTCAAATCTCTCCTCAATATAAGCTAGATAGCCAACTGCATCTAAAGTCAATCTCGCGACATCAAAATGATGACAAGGTTTTCCTACTAATTATTTGCATTCTTTAGAATTGTCATTGTGTTTTCAAGCCATGGTAATGCTCCTTGGACGGAATCGTCATCAACGCCTAATGAGGATGCATTGAGTAGACTGCTCAGTTGGGCATCAGTAATAAAACGACCATTCAAGACAATATTGGTGCGACTATGAATTATGTAATTTTGCTGAATACCGTTCTGCCTGAGGGGAGCCTCCAACTCTAAGGAACAGGACAACCGATCTGTGTTTGACAACAAAATGTATCTGAATGTAATTTATTTTATGTCCCCTCCAGTCTCTGAGGAAGGTGGGCCAGGATTCCACGGTGCTTCTCATCTGCATCACAGTGTTCCTGTCTTACCTACCTGAGGCCGGACAATACTCCAGCTTCTTCCTCTATCTCAGACAGGTACTGACAACACCTAGACTCACCTCCTCCAGGGTTCTCCAACTGGTGGCCCGCATGTGATTTTTATTTGGCCCTCAAGTTTTCTGAGAAATAAAAATCTGGTTTTACAAAAAAAAAAAATATATATATATATATATATAGAAAAATTAGCAGTTGTAAAATAAAAAGACAGCGGTAAGATTTATATGGCATTTATGGGAGGTTTTCTACATATGACCATAATGGTGACCAAATTTTCCAGAACTTCTCAGTATTCTCATGCAGGTTAAAAGTGAGCTTTTTTTCTGGGGCTATAATAGCAGGAGCCTGAAAGCCACATCCTCGCCGACAGTATTTCAGGTGTGGACATCAACAGCAAAATAAATATTTTAACAAAATAGACAAGAGTATTAAACAGATGTTCAGAAGAGTCCGGATCAAATACAATGTTAGTCAAAATAAAGAAGTTATAGGTTTGGTGAAAGAGCATATTGTCTAAGATCTTCTGAATCTGTAAATGAACCTCCTCCCATTAAGACTGGATTCTGTTACAGTCCCAAAATACATGCGCAAAGGTGCCAGTATCTGGTTGACATTTTGAAACAAATGAAGGCAAACCGGTGTAAACTAGGTTCTAAATAATTTAGCTTATAGAGGTGGTTTTGGGGCAAGACCCTTTCACAGATAGCAGTCCAGTCCTCATCACCAAATGCACTCAATGTTTCTCTTCCAAAATATGTCTCAATGTGTCAGATTAAATCCCTCCGAGCAGTAGAATTTGAAATGTTTTTTTCAACCACAGTAATTTGAAAACATAGTTTACCCACTTTAATTAGGCAAGTCGGTTAAGAACAAATTCTTATTTATGTCAGCCTAGGTACAGTGGGTTAACTGCCTTGTTCAGGGGCAGAGCGACAGTTTTTTTTTTTTACCTTGTCAGCTCGGGGATTCGATCTTGCAACCTTTCGGTTACAAGTTACGCTCTAAACACTAGGCTACCTGCCGCCCTGCCCGATTTAAGGGAAATCGGTGACCAGAGTGATAAATGGTCTGGATTCTCTAAGTATCTCCTTGCATTTTTCCAAACTGAGTGTATTACATACTATAAAATGGTCAGGTAAGGCCTGCATTTTTTTCCACAATTATTGATAAATGGTAAAGAACATAACGCCCATGGATGACATGCTGTAGATTCCATCCCAATCCGAAGTGAGTCACGTCTGTCTAGGCACCAACAAGGGATTGATGTGAGCAGGCCAATGATATAGTAGAGCCCGCTCAAGTCCTTAGGCTTAATTAGTTTGGTTAATTTGATTCTAGGTTTCTTATTTATTCCAGATATATTTAGAGATACTGGACTTTAAAAATAAAATAAACACTTTTGGGAAGATTTGAGGGTATTTTCATCCATATTGGGTGAACCATTTAGACATTTCAGAACATTTTGTACTTTAGTCCCACCCCATTTTAGGGGACCAAAAGTATTGGGACAAATTCATTTGTGTATTAAAGTAGTCAAAAGTTTAGTATTTGATCCCATATTCATAGCACACAATGACTACGTCAAGCTTGTGACTCTACACATTTGTTGGATGCAGTTGCTGTTTGTTTTGGTGGTTTCAGATTATATTGTGCCCAATAGAAATGAATGGTAAATAATGTATTGTCATTTTGGAGTCACCTTTATTGTCAATAAGAATAGAATATGTTTCTAAACACTTCTACATTAATGTGGACGCTACCATGATTACAGATAATCCTGAATCGTGATGAGTGAGAGAGTAGAAGATCATAACCCCAAAACATGCGAATCCTCTCACCATTACAATAACAGAGGAGGTTATCATTTTTGCGGGGGTATGATGTTTGTGTGTCTAACTTTCTCACTCATAATTATTCACGATTCATTTAGGATGATCTGTAATCATGGTAAGATCCGCATCAAACCAACTCCTAGCCACAACCCTCTAACATCTAGCCTCGACCCCTATTTTGGTGGGTAGATTCAGTGATGCATCAGCACATTTTATAGTGGAGAGAAGTCCATTCTTCCCACGCAGGAAAGTTCAGAGTACAAAAATAATACAATGTGGTCTGCTTCATATCTGTGAATTCACTGGCTGTGGGGAGTTCCAATGGCAGGCCTCTGAACAAACTCCTTAGAATGTGGCCAAGTAGGGCTACTGTTTTTATAGTGTCAACAACATGGTCTGGTATGTCTCCAGTTAACTACAGTTAGCGAACTAGTCAGCCAGCAGGGCTCAACACTGCGACCCCCAAACTCTCGCATATGTCACACTGCCCTTTGACATGGCAGTGTGACACCAGTTTATTTATTTATTGGTCGTAGGTTGCCAGTGAAATATATGTAGCTGGTTGCATTCGTTTTTGTTCACAATTTTACTTTTTGTTTTTTATTCAAACAGCAATGGGTACGCAAGCCAGGTATTCAAAGTTCGGTTCGAAGTGTTGGTTGAGTCTTGGATATTCCCAATCCAGTAGTGCTGTTTTGAATGAACATCTCTAAAGGCTTTCCCAAATAAATGTTGCCTGCAAAGTAGGCCAACCTGGCAGAATTATATCGTGATCATTTGTATTAATCGGATGGCATTTGTTTTGCAAACTCTGCTATCACATGTAGCCTAAATTGTACAGTGCTAGCCAAACACAACGGTCATTTGCTAGGCGCACAATTGAGTTAAAGGGCAACCACACCATCTGTGTTGTATTGTTCCCAGACCTGAAAATAGTCTCCTGAAGCATTGTTGTGAACTTAGAACTTACATTTTTGTAATATTTTTTTTGTGTGTGAATACATGGGTAAAAAATAGGATGACTCGGAAACCTGGAAAAATAAAACAATAAAACAATAAAACCCTCTTCGAGATTGAGCAAAGGTTTTATTTTAATACCTCCAAACAATCAATGTGTAAGATGGTGCCGACAGACATGGCAGCTCTGCTTCTAGCTCCTAAGCAACTTTGCAGTATTTTGTTGTGTTATTTCTTACAAAAAACATTCTGGGCTAGTAATGTGTTAATACATACAGCTGGAAATACCTTTTGGATATCAGAGTGGTGGTAACTCACCAGCATTACAACAAGGAATTCTCCCGATACTCTGACGGCCCTCAATGAACTACACTGGACTTCATGCAAACTGGAAACCACATCTCCTGAGGCCACATTTATTGTAGCTGACGATTTTAATAAAGCAAATATGGGGAAAAAGCTACGGAAGTTTTATCAACACATTGACTGTAGTAGTACTTTCTTATGAAAAACACTAAACCACTGCTACTCACCTTTTTCGAGATGCCTACAAGGCCTCCCCCGCCCTCCCTTTGGCAAGTCAGATCACGACTTGCTCCGCCCTTCCTATAGGCAGAAACTCGAACAGGAAGTACCTGTGCTAAGGACTATTCAACGCTGGTCTGACCAATCAGAATCCACGCCTCAAGATTGTTTTGATCACGCTGACTGGGATATGTTCCAGGTAGTCTCTGAGAATAACATTGATGAATACACGGACATGGTGACTGAGTTCATCAGGAAGTATATAGGGGATGTTGTTCCCACTGTGACTATTAAAACCTACCCAAACCAGAAACCGTGGCTAGATGGCAGCATTCGTGCCAAACTGAAAGCATTTAACCATGGCAAGGTGACTGGGAATATGGCAGAATACAAACTGTAGTTATTCATTCCGTAAGGCAATCAAACAGGCAAATTGTCCGTACAGAGACAGTGGAGTCGCAAAATAACGGCTCCGAGATGTATGTGGCGGGGTCTACAGACCATCACAGATTACAAATGGAAAACGATCTATGTCGCGGACACAGTCTTGCTCCCAGACAAGCTAAACCACTTCGCCCGCTTTGAGGATAACACAGTGCCACCGACGCGGCCCGCTCCCAAGGACTGTGGGCTCTCGTTTTCCGTGGCCAACGTGAGTAAGACATTTAAATGCGTTAACCCCCGCAAGACTGCCGGCCCAGATGGCATTCCTAGTCGCGTCCTCAGACCAGCTGGCTGGAGTGTTTACAGACATATTCAATCTCTCCCTATCGCAGTCTGCTGACCCCACTTGCTTCAAGATGTCCACCATTGTTCCTCTACCCAAGAAAGCAAAGGTAAATGACTATCGCCCCGTAGCACTCACTTCTGTCATCATGAAGTGCTTTGAGAGGCTAGTTAAGGATCATATCACCTCTACCTTACACCCTAGACCCACTTCCATTTCCAGTTCACCCACGACTGCGTGGCCACGCACGTCTCCA
This sequence comes from Salvelinus alpinus, assembly GCF_045679555.1. Classification (NCBI taxonomy): domain Eukaryota; kingdom Metazoa; phylum Chordata; class Actinopteri; order Salmoniformes; family Salmonidae; genus Salvelinus; species Salvelinus alpinus. The sequence continues at coordinate 9,875,641 of NC_092108.1, forward strand.
ACTCAATCATCAAGTTTGCAGACTACACAACAGTAGTAGGCCTGATTAGGCAAGATATTTACTCTGAGCTGCTCTTCGATAAATGGGTTGAATATGGAAGACTGGTTTGCCCAGCAGAGATCGCCATTGTCCTTTTGAAGAATCTTTCTGATCGTAGTGTTGTAGAGCGGATACGTTAAAGTACCCTGTCGATCTTAGGAGATTGTCTGTCCTTTCCTAGGCCACGTACGTTTACAGCTGCAGCTGATAACTCTACGTCTCGGATGTATCACTTCTTCTTTAGTGAATAATAGTTCAAAGTTCATACCAAGTTGCCATAATCAGCTCGTGCTGTATTCTGACTGGTCTAGTCGGAATTCATCGTCAACTCCACGTGATCTGGTCTCATGTAAATTTCGTTAGAGTAGTTGTTCAACCACACACAACCACAGCTCACGCTGGGGTTTGCTTAGTCTAACGTGAATTGGGTCACGGGGGCTTTTATACTGGGGAAGAGAAGGGCGTGTTTCATCCCTCTCCAACCAATGTCTGTTCACTTGGGTGTGGCCACTGAGTGAGCATAAGTTTACTTATGAAAACAATTCTCTCATTTAGAAGCTAAAATCACATTTCATCTTCTCACATAGTTTCATATTTAAATTGCACAATAATTCCATGTGAATCTGATAACTAGAATGTGTAGACTTCCAAGATACAATTTCTCTCATATCAGATATGTCCCAGACACCAACTGATCTGACATCATTTTCTTTAAGTACCAAAGGACACTTTCAACTGGTTGAGACAGGGAAATATTGTTCCATTCCCCAACCTTGTGATGTTACCATACTTTCTCTGTGGTAACACAGGGCTTTCCAAGAGTCCATTCTGTAGAGTGGAGAGAAAAGGGGGAAAGGTTATTTATGGGGGGGTCATAAACCTCACCCAACAGGGCAATGTCATGACAAGAGGGTGGTGCGGTCTGCCTAACGCATCACAGGGAGCACACTGTCTGCCCTCCAGAACACCTACAGCACCCGATGTCAAAGGAAGGCCGAAAAGATCATCAAGGACATCAACCACCCGAGCCACGGCCTGTTCACCCCGCTATCATTCAGAAAGTGAGGTCAGTACAGGTGCATCACAGCTGGGACAGAGAGACTGAACAGCTTCTGTCTCAAGGCCATCAGACTGTTATATAGCCATCGCCAACCAGCTACCACCCAGTTACACAACCCTGCACCTGAAAAACAACCAACCTCAGCCATTAGACTGTTATATAGAGCTCACTAGCTGGCTACCACTTGGTTACTCAAGACTGCACCTTCGAGGCTGCTACCCTTTTGTACATAGACATGGAATCACTGGTCACTTTAATAATGTTTACATACTGCTTTACTCATTTCATATACATGTATATGCTGTATTCTATTCTACTGTATTTTAGTCAAAGCCACTCCGACATTGCTCGTCCTAATATTTATATATTTGTTAATTTCATTCTTTTACTTTTAGATGTGTGTGTATTGTTGTGAATTGTTAGATACTACTGCATTGTTGGAGCTAGGAACACAAGCATTTCACTACACCCGCAATAACATCTACTAAATATGTGTATGTGACCAATAAGATTTGATTTGTAAATATGATATCATCAAGTTAAAATGTTATTTGTGTATGGAGTACAGGAGGCTGCTAAGGGGAGGACTGCTCATAATAATGGCTGCAATGGAATGGTATTGAAACACCTGCATTGCATGCTGTTTGGGGTTTTTAGGCTGGGTTTCTCTACAGCACTTTGATATATCAGCTGATGTACGAAGGGCTATATAAATACATTTGATTTGACTTGATTGATACCATCCCGTTAATTCCATTCCAACCATGACTATGAGCCCTGTCCTCCCCAATTAAGAGTCCACCTGTCGTATTGCTCAGTCCATAAATTTAAAGAGGACATTTAAATGATGCGCGCATCAGCCACTTTCCTGGATGATTTTCATTCTGGCCTGTAGCTTTGGCCAAGTGTACACCTGGCAACCGTGTCAGTGTGCACTGCGCCCGGCCCGCCACAGGTGTCGCTAGTACGCGATGGGACAAGGACATCCCTGCTGGCCAAACCCTCCCCTAACCCGGACAACGCTTTACCAATTGTGCGCTGCCCCATGGGTCTCCCGGGTCGCGTCCAGGCTGCGACAGAGCTTGGACTCGAACCCAGAATCTCTAGTGGCACAGCCAGCATTGCTATGCAGTGCCTTAGACCACTGCTCCACTCGGAAGGCCCCGCTCCGGGCAAATTTACCTGAGTGTCAAGCCCTGCAAGGGCCTACATATTTTAAAGATGGCTAGTCATTTGTTAGCCTGGTTCTGTATGGAATACAGGTACATTATAGGACAGGTCAATATCATAAACAATGTGTGCAGCCAAATGTGCTGCTGCAATCAACTGAAATAGTTGGTAGCACCAGTGCCACCAGTGGAAAAAGTTAGTCTAGACCCCTGGGCCAGTCTGATTCTCTCACACTGTCCCGAATGGCACCCTAATTCCCTACATAGTGCACTATTTTTGACCAGAACACTATGTAGGGAATTAGGGTGCCATGTGGGACATAAACCACTGACTGACTGACAAATTAGATCCACTACCAGTAAACACTGAAAAGGCCCTTTTTTTGTGTTATTGAAGGACTACAGTAGTTAACAAAACACCAGTCACAGCCTCTCTCTGGTGTGTTCAAGCTTGTGAGGAGGAGTGTGAAGAATGTGGAGAGAATTCTTCTGGAGAGACTTGTCATATAATTGTCTGTTTGTCTGCTGAATGTGTTATGACAGTTGGAACTCAATTCGAGTCGTTGTTTGCAAACTAGTATCACTGCCCACATAGAAATATTTATTTTTGTGAAAACTGGAAGCATCTCCCAGTGAGGGGGGGAGTTTTAGCCCTTTCCCTGAATCCAAAATCAACAGTGCCTAGGAGGTAGGGATTCAGGGTCTGTGTATGTGAGCGTTTTGTCCGTCTACGCCTTCAGAAAGTATTCACACCCCTTCACTTATTCCTATGTTGTGTTACAGCCTGAATTTAAAATCGTTTAAATTGAGATGTTTGTGTCACTGGCTTACAAACTACCCAATCATGTCAAACGGCGGAATTATGTTTTTAGAAAGATTTCCAAAAATGAAAAGCTGAAACATCTGGAGTCAATAAGTCCAGTATTCAATAAGTATCCAACCCATTCCTTATGGCAAGCCTAAATAAATAAGTTCAGGAGAAAAACAATGTGCTTAACAAGTTACAGGTTGCATGGACTCACTGTGTGCAATAGTGTAGTGTTGAACATGATTTTTTTGAAAGACTACCTCATCTCTGTACATATACAATTTATCTGTAAGGTCCCTCATTCGAACAGTGAATTTCAAACACAGATTCAACCACAAAGACCAGGGAGGTTTTCAAATGTCTCACAAGGAAGGGAACCTATTGGTAGATGGGTAAAAATTTAATAATATCACTTTGAGCATGGTGAAGTTCTTAATTACACCTTGGATGGTGTATCAATACACCCAGTCACTACAAAGATACAGGCGTCCTTCCTAACTCCGTTGCCGGAGAAGAAGGAAGGAAACTGTTCAGGGATTTCACCATGAGGCCAATGGTGACTTTAAAACAGTTAAGTGTTTAATGGCTGTGATAGGAGAAACCTGAGGATGCATCAACAACATTGTAGTTACTCCACAATACTAACCTAAATGACAGAGTGAAAAGAAGGAAGCCTGTACAGAGTAAAAATATTGCTAAAATATGTATCCTGTTTGCAACAAGGCAATAAAGTAAAACTGCAAAAAATTGTGGGAAAGAAATAAACGTTGTCTTAAATACGAAGTGTTATGTTTGGGGCAATCCAATACAACACATCACTGAATACCACTCTTCGTGTTTTCAAGCTAGTGGTGGCTGCATCATGTTATGAGTATGCTTGTAATCTTTAAGGACTGGGGAGTTTCAGGATAAAAAAGAAACAGAATGGAGTTAAGCTAAGGGACACAGGATGCACTTCCTGACAGCCGAAAAAAGGTGCCGCCAGCGGGTTGGGTGCCGCTGGTGAAATCTTATCTTGACCCGGTACAGCCTCAGAGGAATGGCAACTCCAAGGAGACTGGTCCTCCCAGGTTTTCTCCATTGGGCCCGACTAATAGGGAGTTTTTGCTCCTGGCCGCCGTATTAAGCAAAATCCTAGAGGAAAACCTGGTTCAGTCTGCTTTCCACCAGACACTGCGAGATTAATTCACCTTTCAGAAGGAAAATAACCCTAAACACAAGACCATATATATATCACACACTGATGTTGCTTACCAAGACGACATTGAATGTTCTTGAGTGGCCTAGTTATAGTTTTGACTTAAATCGTCTTGAAAAATCTATGGCAAGACTTAAATGGCTGTCTAGCAATGATCAACAACCAACTTGACAGCTTGAAGAATTTTTAAAAGAATAATATGCAAATATTGTACAATCCAGGTGTGCAAGGCTCTTAGTGTTTTCACACTTGGTCACTTTCAGACAATGTTGTGAACCCAGTGCGGTTCGCTTAAGTCTTTGTGCAGTGTGAACACTCCAAAGGAACTCGGACCCCTCAAAAGAGCCCCTGAATCAAACCGAACTGAGGCCGAGAGCTGGTCCGAGTTCAGTTCGCTTGATTCCGGGACCCGGTTCCCTTTTTTAGGACAATGTGAACACAAAGCTCCCAGTGTTCGCTTGTCATTTTTTTTCTTCACCACACACTAGACTACTGCAACACCGTTTTCCCCTGCCAATACCCCTCACATTGGTGCCACAAAACAGAGATGATGTGCATGTTTGCAGAGAAACGTGTTGTTTTTGAACATTGATTAGCGTTTGTCAAAGGATGCCATTACAAAATGTGTGTAGAGTTTTGTACTGACACAATGTTCAGATTTATTTGTTTGCCATATGTGATCTATAGGCAAAGCGCTTCATAAGCTTTTTATTGATTGTGGGGTTTGTATAGTGTAGATTTAGTCACAACACAGGGTACAAAATCAACGTCAGCTCTTAAAGGGGCAGTAGCCTATAATGTTTGGGGGGGGGGGGGGGAATTACAGCATTATTTAATCTTCAGTATTCTTCTGCTATTTATTCTATTACCAATTAATATTTACATGTTAATATTATATTCTGATTTTAATTGTCATCTTTCCAAGGTGCATTATGCAGAAATCGCTCCGTCATTTCCTGGTTGCAAAACATCTAATGTTTCGCATAGTTTCAGTTTTCAGTTTCGCCAAATTAAGGCAATATAGTGTAGAGAATCATTGTACCATTTAAATCGCTGTGAAATATATTTTCCATAACCAAAAATATTGTGTTTTCAGCTGTTTTGAGGCTGGTGTACAAAACCAAATGTAAAAGATGCAGAAACGGAAGCATAGAAATGGCGCACATAGAACAGATCTACTGCTTCTTAGACTTGCTTTCAGTGAGTGACTGATCTGTAACTCACATTTCTGTGTATTTGGTCAGGTCACCCAAAAAGTTACGCATTGCAGATTTAACTAAATGCAATCTATTAGCTTCCGAAATGTAAGTACACTGTATCTAGCTGTCCGATAACACGTTCTGATGGAATTGTTTGTCTTCACTTTATTAAAACCCAGAGTGCATTGAGTGAATGTTCCAAAAGTAGCAATGTGATTGCAAAGTGGACTGAGGCCACAAAATAGGTGAAGTGAACTGGCAAAAGAGTATAGTCCTCATTTGAAAGGGCAGTGTGAATACAAAGAGAACAGAGTTCTCAATCCAAGTTATTTTGCTTTTACCCCAGAGTATGCTTTAAAGAGGACTGAGATCGGTTCTTTTTAAAGAGGACTATATGTTAAAACACCCTTAGACTTACCCAGGAAGACTCAGTTGTAACTGCTGCCAAAGGTGATTCTAACATGTTGACTCAGGTGTGAATAATTGTCGATTTGATTTCTGTATTTTATTTTCAATAAATGCCTAAGCATGTTTTCACTTTGTCATTATGGGGGTATTGTGTGAATTCAAGCTGTAAAATAACCCTTGGACCTATTTCACATTGTTATGAATACCCCCCCAGGTCTCTAACCTGTATCTTCCCGCCCCCCCCAGGTACAAAGGTTCAGTTCAGAGACAGTAGCTGCCTTCATAGCTGTGGTGGGCATCCTCTCCATTGTTGCTCAGGTTGGTGACTTTTGACACTCGTTGTGTTTTAAAAAAATACTTTTAGTATCGATATTCTGCCTCGCAATAGGTCCCAGAGACAGAGTTGACATATCTGTACTGATTGGCTGATTTTTGTTGGACTACCTGCTATGTTCCCTTTGTCAGACGATGGTTCTGGGGATTCTGATGCGCTCCATAGGGAATAAGAACACTATCCTACTGGGCCTGGGCTTCCAGATTCTACAGCTGGCCTGGTACGGCTTCGGATCACAACCATGGTCAGTACCAACTACCTACTATCGAATATACTAACCCTGGTATGGCTTCGGATCACAACCATGGTCAGTACCAACTACCTACTATCGAATATACGAACCCTGGTATGGCTTCGGATCACAACCATGGTCAGTACCAACTACCTACTATCGAATATACGAACCCTGGTATGGCTTCGGATCACAACCATGGTCAGTACCAACTACCTACTATCGAATATACGAACCCTGGTATGGCTTCGGATCACAACCATGGTCAGTACCAACTACCTACTATCGAATATACGAACCCTGGTATGGCTTCGGATCACAACCATGGTCAGTACCAACTACCTACTATCGAATATACTAACCCTGGTATGGCTTTGGATCACAACCATGGTCAGTACCAACTACCTACTATCGAATATACGAACCCTGGTATGGCTTCGGATCACAACCATGGTCAGTACCAACTACCTACTATCGAATATACTAACCCTGGTATGGCTTCAGATCACAACCATGGTCATTACTAACTACCTTTAATATACTATCACTAACCCTGACATACTGGTCACAACTAACCCTGACCTCCACCCTGACCCTAACATACTGTAATAAAAATACATTTTATTTATTTTTTCTTCTTCCTGGGGTCATTTCATGTTTTTATGTGAGCTATTGCTGTTCCAGCAGGAAGAAATGTGTCCGGTATGACGTGGCATTGCGATAACGCCGCTCTCACTACACTGGAAGTTTATAGGAATACGACTTTAAGAACGCAGAAAAATTATCATACATGTCAGATTTCAATACTGGCCAAGTCATAATGCTGGAGGTTGTCTTCTCTCCAATGAGACATTGATCATATTTTTTTTGTATATTCCTACCTCGAAGTGTTTTTATTTAACAGAGGGTCTTAACACATTTTTCCTATTTGTCTGCCTCTTCAGTCCAGGGTGCATTGCATGGTAACCGTTGTAAATGTCAGACCCCACTCTGTGAGGCACTTCGATCTGCAGGTTGAACAAGTACATTAGTGTCTAGTTTGAGAAACGAATGCCTCAAGTCCTCAAGCTTCATTAAATAGAACCCGCAAAACACCAGTCTCAACGTCAACAGTGAAGAGGCGACTCCAGGATGCTGGCCTTCTAGGCAGAGATCTTCTGTCCAGTGTCTGTGTTCTTTTGCCCATCTTAATGTTTAATTTTTATTGGCCAGTCTGAGATATGGCTTTTTCTTTGCAACTCTGCCTAGAAGGCCAGCGTCCTGGAGTCGCCTCTTCACTGTTGACGTTGAGACTGGTGTTTTGCGGGTACTATTTAATGAAGCTGCCAGTTGAGGACTTGTGAGGCGTCTGTTTCTCAAACTAGACACTTTAATGTACATGTCCTCTTGCTCAGTTGTGCACCGGTGCTTCCCACTCTTTCTATTCTGGTTAGAGCCAGTTTGCGCTGTTCTGTGAACGGAGTAGTACACAGCGTTTTATCAGATCTTCAGTTTCTTGGCAATTTCTTGCATGGAATAGCCTTCATTTCTCAGATCAAGAATAGACTGATGAGTTTCAGAAGAAAGTAGTTTGTTTCTGGCCATTTTGAGCCTGTAATCGAACCTACAGATGCTCATGCTCCAGATACTCAACTAGTCTAAAGAAGGCCAGTTGTATTGCTTCTTTAATCAACACAACAGTTTTCAGCTGCGCTAACTTAATTGCAAAAGGGTTTCTACTGATCAATTAGCCTTTTAAAATGATCAACTTGGATTCGCTAACACAACGTGCCATTGGAACACAGGAGTGATGGTGCTGATGACGGTCATTTGTTCTACTGTCTGAAAAGGTACAGAACTGATGCAGCACTTTTTTTAAATTGTAAAGTTCTCAATTGTCTCTATGGACATGTTACTGTAGCTGTGTTCTATGTCTGTAAAGGGTTGCGGTAGAAGTTTAAGTTAAAATGCCCTTGAAGCCGGTGTTTGGAGGATTCGTCTCGGGCCGCAAAACCATGCCAATATATCCTCCAAACATCGGTTTCGAGGGTATTATCACTTCTATAACAGGTTACCAACGTATTCAAATAATGTTTGACATTACATTGACATAATATTTTCATAAACATTATTTTGATGGATTTATTCATACGATTTCATCCTTCAGCGAGATATTGTCCCGACGCACATTTTAGGTTGCTATCCAAGCCGGCTGGTCGTTCGTTCTATCGGTTTGGTTGCCAGACGTGACGCAGTCGTTCAGTTCTTTTTGTTCTGTATTTATGGACACAACCCAGGCGTTCATTCTAAATGTTCCATTGTCATACTGGCTCACATTGCCATAAGTTCTAATTCCTTGCTTGCTAGCTAGCCAACTACGGCTAACTTATTCACATCAGCCAGTGCAGCCAGAATAACAACAAAGTAGCTACATTTGTCTTTTTAAGCAGTTTCTAGTGACATTCATTTGGATACATTCATAACAATGAGCTAATGAAGCGCGATTTTACCTGGCATAGAAAATGTACTCTCTTATGACTCTGTTGTTCTGAGGAACTAGCCAACAACACAGCTAACACAGTAATTTCAAACTGAAGCTGCAATGACGTTTTAGTTTAATTTTACCTGTTTTCTAATGACATTTCTTTGTATATATCCATAAAAATTATGCCGGCTGATTCATGATTTCGACTGGCTAAGAAACGCTGCCTGCCTGTCTTTCTTCCCAACTCCTGACACTTTCATTACTATTGGACAGCTGGAGATTGAATTTGAATATTAAAACGATGTTGCAAATGTCAGAGGCAGACCGCAAGGTTTCTACAAATCTCCGCTGTTGAAAACCAAATGCTACTCTAAAAGCAATGGGAGATAATGTCTAGATGCTTTTCATAGTGGAGATCAAGTTTATACATTGCCTGGCTGGGCTGATGACAGTGGATTGCGCAGTGAGATAGAACAGAGTAAATAGGCATTTCGAAGTCATAGCTTTAGCCGGTGGTAACTTGTGGAATAGACACCGGCTGGAATGCGGTTTTAACCAATCACCATCCAGGATTAGACCCACTAGTTGTATACAATTTAATTGCCCAGCCCTAGCGGTCATACATATGTAATAGGACCATTATTCTGCATTGTAAATTGATAAATGGCTGGGTTTTTTTAAATGTCAAGCAAAAATGTTCACATCCCTAGTGTGTAAAAACGTTTGCTAGCTAGCTACCCAGCACATAGAGCATTGCATTGTGGGTTTTGTAGTAGACTTGAGCTGCAACAGATATCCACAAACGATATCCATATGTTGCTACCAACCTTGTGATAATGACAAATTTTAAAATTTATTCACGAAAAATATACACTGTTAATGATAGGATTTAGTATTTTTCCTTTTAAATGGGCATCTGAACATTTTTGTCTCACCTAATGATTGAGCATGGATCGCGCATAACTTTTATTCATTAACCTTTAGTAATTTCTTATCATTAAAACACTCATACTTTAATGCTTCTAGATTTCTACTTAAGAACACATCATCTAGGGGCCTCCCGAGTGGCGCAGTGGTCTAAGGCACTGCATTACATTGCTAACTGTTCCACTAGAGTTTCTGGGTTCGAGTCCAGGCTCTGTCTGTCGCAGCCGGCCGCGAGCGGGAGGCCGCCATGGGGCGGCCCACAATTGTCCCAGCGTCATCCAGGGTTTGGCCGGCAGGGACGTCCTTGTCCCATCGCACACTAGCAACTCCTGTGGCGGGCCGGGCGCAGTGCTCCCTGACACGGTCGCCAGGAGCACAGTGTTTCCTCCGACACATTGGAGCGGCTGGCTTCCGGGTTAAGTGGGCATTGTGTAAAGACGCAGTGTGGCTGGTTGGGTTGTGTTTCGGAGGACGCACGGCTCTCGACTTTCGCCTCTCCCGAGTCCGTACGGGAGTTGCAGGGATGAGAGAAGACTGTAACTACCAATTGGTAAAATTGGTTAAAAAAAATGCGAAAAAGGGGTAAAAGATAAATCTTCTCGTTGTCAGCTTAGAGCTCTGAACTAGGGTAATACATTAGCCCTATCACTCATTTTGTGGCAGGGAAGGGACTTTGTTGATTAGTGATGTTCAGTTGTAGAACTGTTCATCTGGTTTTACTATTGTATCTAAATTATTTATTTTAACATGCATTGGTTAAAAGACCCAGGTCCCTAAATTAAGCAATATACCCCATTTACTTCACACTAGTAATACATGCGCATTCGTTATATTTTTTGGGGTGTAATAATGGCAGAAAATATTTTGGCTGATTTAAAAACAATCAGTGGCTGGACGATTTCTTTTAAATGTACCTGGTGGACTAAAGTTAATTTCCCACCGTGTGTGTGATGACTGCTACCTGACCCAAGCCCGACGGACGCCAACATTATACATCGTGATTAGGGCTGGGTAGGGCCTGGTTTTCATCAATAACTGGGTTACGGGTAGGGCCTGGTTTTCTCATAAATATCTAGGTTACGGGCAGGACTCTATCACTAAATTGATCAGTAACATTTTGAAGCTGAGCCATTTGCACGTGCTCTGCTGCACAGTACAGTCATATCTGACTAAGATCACAACATGGTGTCAGAAGTGCTTCAGCCTCGTCAGATATAAAACAGGAGAAATTATTTCACAGAAAATAATCCTCCTTGAGTTTTGTCAGTTATGAGTGATTTTAAAAATAGCTAACATGTCTCTTCATTGAGCAGGCCAAGTGGAGCCGTTGCTATGGCTACTCACAGACCCAGAGCCGCCATTAGCAGAGTGCATGCAGGGCGAGCTGCCTGCGCACAGGGAGCGAGTGACAGACCTAGAGGGCGAGAGGGCACCTACTGGATTTACTAACAGAGGAAGTGGTTTCGGGCCGGGCTTTAAATTTAGCAGAAACAATCAGGCCTGGGTATGGTAGAGCCTGAATGTCACGGGGCATGGGTAGGGCTCGGCCTTTAAAATTCAACTCTTATGCAGGGCTCTAGTGTGTGACGAGGTGTGTGTGTGTAACGATGTGTGTGTGTGTGTTGTCTCTCTCCCATCAGGATGATGTGGGCAGCAGGAGCGGTAGCAGCCATGTCTAGCATCACGTTCCCAGCCGTCAGTGCCATCGTGTCCCGCAACGCAGACCCCGACCAGCAGGGTAAGCTAATGCTACCAAAAACGGTATTAGCCTCAATATGAGACTGCCCAATCATAAATTGACCCCCTCTTTCTCAGATCTGAAGTTTTATTCCAGATCATGTACAATGTTTAGTCTCAAACTTGCTGTCAAGATTGCAACATTACATATTCAAGACCATTGTAGTGAATATGTCAAAGTTATATAGGGAAACGCAGTAGCGGAAAGTTGGGCTGGGCGATATGCCCCAAATATCATATTGCAACATTTGACAGTATTTGACTATATATATATATATATATATTTTTTTTTTTTCCTTTTCTAATAATAAAAGTTCTATGTTTTCTGAGTAGTTCGTGGAAACACATAAATTATAAGTGATTTCAATGAGGCTTGCTCTCTTCTGATTTTGTTTTATACTGTTCAATATAAAACTTCAACCAAATTTTCCATTATCATAATTATTATTTTCCTCTAAACATGTTTCTATCCAACTTTTTTTTATGCGGGTAAAGTACATGTCGGATAAAGAAATGTCACGACAGGCCTGATTGAAACAGCAAATTTGTCTTAACTTTCCAAATGCTGACAAAACAAAACACGCTAGACAAAATTGTATCTTTTTTTGTGTGTGTAAAAGGTATTATGAGAGGTGGAAACACCTTTACGCACACATGTTGATAAGCATCATATCGAAGTAAACTTGGAGGGACACGATATGTTGTGTGGTCCTTCCTCGGCTTGGAAGATGTACCGTTTATACCGCATACGGGGGTATTTCGAAATACCAATGGTATGATTTTTCAATACCGTAACACAAATTAATGTCTGTATATGTTTTGGGGTGCTATGACACTAGTTACAACTCACAGGCAGTGGTGGAAAAAGTACCCAACAATCATACTTGCGTAAAAGTAAAGATACCTTAATGGAAAATGACTCAAGTAAAAGTCACCCAGTAAAATTCTACATGAGTAAAAGTATTTGGTTTAAAATATATAGTGAAGTATCAAAAGTAAATTTAGAAATTAATTTCAAATTCCTTATATTTAGCAAACCAGATGGCACTCCAACATTGAGACATCATTTACAAACGAAGCATGTGCGTTTAGTGAGTCTACCAGATCAGAGGCGATAGGGATGACCAGGGATGTTCTGTTCACAGGCATTGTTCATGGAAAAGGTTAATGTGCACCCAAAGCTCTTGCTAGCTGATTAGCGGTTGTCTACTGTCAGCGCCCTCTTACTGCTGGTAGGAACAGACGACTGTCAGCGTCCTCTTACTGCTGGTAGGAACAGACGACTGTCAGCGCCCTCTTACTGCTGGTAGGAACAGACGACTGTCAGTGCCCTCTTACTGCTGGTAGGAACAGACTGTCAGCGCCCTCTTACTGCTGGTAGGAACAGACGACTGTCAGTGCCCTCTTACTGCTGGTAGGAACAGACGACTGTTAGCGCCCTCTTACTGCTGGTAGGAACAGACGACTGTCAGCGCCCTCTTACTGCTGGTAGGAACAGACGACTGTCAGCGCCCTCTTACTGCTGGTAGGAACAGACGACTGTCAGCGCCCTCTTACTGCTGGTAGGAACAGACTGTCAGCGCCCTCTTACTGCTGGTAGGAACAGGCGACTGTCAGCGCCCTCTTACTGCTGGTAGGAACAGACGACTGTCAGCGCCCTCTTACTGCTGGTAGGAACAGACGACTGTCAGCGCCCTCTTACTGCTGGTAGGAACAGGCGACTGTCAGCGCCCTCTTACTGCTGGTAGGAACAGGCGACTGTCAGCGCCCTCTTACTGCTGGTAGGAACAGGCGACTGTCAGCGCCCTCTTACTGCTGGTAGGAACAGGCGACTGTCAGCGCCCTCTTACTGCTGGTAGGAACAGGCGACTGTCAGCGCCCTCTTACTGCTGGTAGGAACAGGCGACTGTCAGCGCCCTCTTACTGCTGGTAGGAACAGGCGACTGTCAGCGCCCTCTTACTGCTGGTAGGAACAGGCGACTGTCAGCGCCCTCTTACTGCTGGTAGGAACAGGCGACTGTCAGCGCCCTCTTACTGCTGGTAGGAACAGGCGACTGTCAGCGCCCTCTTACTGCTGGTAGGAACAGGCGACTGTCAGCGCCCTCTTACTGCTGGTAGGAACAGGCGACTGTCAGCGCCCTCTTACTGCTGGTAGGAACAGGCGACTGTCAGCGCCCTCTTACTGCTGGTAGGAACAGGCGACTGTCAGCGCCCTCTTACTGCTGGTAGGAACAGGCGGCTGTCAGCGCCCTCTTACTGCTGGTAGGAACAGGCGACTGTCAGCGCCCTCTTACTGCTGGTAGGAACAGGCGGCTGTCAGCGCCCTCTTACTGCTGGTAGGAACAGACGACTGTCAGCGCCCTCTTACTGCTGGTAGGAACAGGCGACTGTCAGCGCCCTCTTACTGCTGGTAGGAACAGGCGACTGTCAGCGCCCTCTTACTGCTGGTAGGAACAGGCGACTGTCAGCGCCCTCTTACTGCTGGTAGGAACAGGCGACTGTCAGCGCCCTCTTACTGCTGGTAGGAACAGGCGACTGTCAGCGCCCTCTTACTGCTGGTAGGAACAGGCGACTGTCAGCGCCCTCTTACTGCTGGTAGGAACAGGCGACTGTCAGCGCCCTCTTACTGCTGGTAGGAACAGGCGACTGTCAGCGCCCTCTTACTGCTGGTAGGAACAGGCGACTGTCAGCGCCCTCTTACTGCTGGTAGGAACAGGCGACTGTCAGCGCCCTCTTACTGCTGGTAGGAACAGGCGACTGTCAGCGCCCTCTTACTGCTGGTAGGAACAGGCGGCTGTCAGCGCCCTCTTACTGCTGGTAGGAACAGGCGGCTGTCAGCGCCCTCTTACTGCTGGTAGGAACAGGCGGCTGTCAGCGCCCTCTTACTGCTGGTAGGAACAGGCGACTGTCAGCGCCCTCTTACTGCTGGTAGGAACAGGCGACTGTCAGCGCCCTCTTACTGCTGGTAGGAACAGGCGACTGTCAGCGCCCTCTTACTGCTGGTAGGAACAGGCGGCTGTCAGCGCCCTCTTACTGCTGGTAGGAACAGGCGGCTGTCAGCGCCCTCTTACTGCTGGTAGGAACAGACGACTGTCAGCGCCCTCTTACTGCTGGTAGGAACAGGCGGCTGTCAGCGCCCTCTTACTGCTGGTAGGAACAGGCGGCTGTCAGCGCCCTCTTACTGCTGGTAGGAACAGGCGGCTGTCAGCGCCCTCTTACTGCTGGTAGGAACAGGCGGCTGTCAGCGCCCTCTTACTGCTGGTAGGAACAGACGATTACTATCATTTGAGTTTGTTTACTCAGTTATTACATTTATTTTACATGTAACAAACCAAACATTGAAATAGCGGTATGCAAAGTAAAAACCCAAACTGATCCATGCATCAATACTAGTATTTAGTAAAATGGGGTCGACCACCCAGCCCTAACTGAAAGTGCATCTTGATTGAATGTCTTTGTATCCGTCTCCTAGGTGTTGTCCAGGGGGTGATAACAGGTATCCGTGGTCTGTGTAACGGGCTCGGCCCGGCCTTCTATGGCTTTATATTCTACCTGTTCCATGTGGAGCTGACTGATCTGGACGCTGTAGACAGCCCTGGGAAAGAACCCAAACCTAACATGGCCAACCCTGCTGATGAGGTGAGACCGTGGAGGAGTGTATGGGACAGGACTGAGAGACAACGGTATAGGAGTATATATTCAGACACTATTTAGATCCAACCGTTTTGATATCATGGCGTCACTCGCCTATAAGAACATGGAGGTCTCAGCCTTCAGACTCTCCATTCATAATCTCCTACCTACTGTACATCTGACTGAAGGAACTGTTGTTGTGCACTTTGCTAAAACACACACATCCCCCTTTCACAAAGACCCTCCCCATTAATCATTAGTTTCTCTGCCCCCCTTTCACAAAGACCCTCCACATTTAATCATCAGTTTCTCTGCCCCCCTTTCACAAAGACCCTCCACATTTAATCATCAGTTTCTCTGCCCCCTTTCACAAAGACCCTCCCCATTAATCATCAGTTTCTCTGCCCCCCTTTCACAAAGACCCTCCCCATTTAATCATCAGTTTCTCTGCCCCCCTCTCTCTTCCTCCAGAGTTCCATCATCCCCGGCCCTCCCTTCCTGTTCGGGGCGTGCTCCGTACTGCTCTCTCTGTTAGTAGCCCTGTTCATCCCAGAGCACAGTGGCCCGGGGGTCCGGCCGGGAGGCTACAAGAAACACAACAACGGGGCCCAGAGCCACTCACACAGCCCTCCCAGTAGTGGGGCTGAGGGCAAGGAGCTGCTACTGGGTGGCAGCTGTGTATAACGCCAGCCTGGGGGCACAAACTCCACACTTGCTCCCCCTGAGCCCAAACAAGTGAACCATTACTTTCACACATGTACCCAGATGAGTGGCCTCTTCTTCGGGCAGGGAAGATGTGTGTCTGTCTGAACACCTCGTGGGCTGTGGTTTATCTGAAGCAGCTGAGTTGTGTGTGTGTGAGTGAGACTCTCTTGGTTGAGCTGATCTCTGCCCTGAGAGTCTTGAGAAGCAGGAAGAGGATAAAGGAGGTGGGGATGTAGAGTTCCTGCCAGAGAGCTATGCAGCACACCCATCCGTCCCACATGGGCGGGATCTGGTTGGCGTGAAGGTCCAAGGTTATCTGAACTGTTACTAAGCTCTGTGTGAATTATTCGTCCAAAATGGCACCCTAGTCCCTATATAGTGCACTTCTTTTGACCAGGGACCACTAGGGAATAGGGTACCGTTTGTGATGCAACCAATGTAGCCAAGCAACCCACTCTGACAACCACTGTTCTTTCCCTTAGAGTCAGTTCCGCTGGCCAGTTTACAAGCTACCAAACTTCTGTTGTGACTGATTTTATTGTCTTAATGTGGCAGACGAGAAAGCAGGTCTTCCTCTGTGTGTGTGTGTGTGTGTGTGTGTGTGTGTGTGTGTCCAACGCTGGGAGAGAAGTTACTGTATGCCTCCAAAATGGCCCCCATTCCCTTTATAGTGCACTACTTTTGACCAGCCTCTGGTGCACTATAAAGGGAAGGGGGTGCCATTTGGGAGGAAAACACTGTAGAACTTCAGAGCCTCTGAAGATCCATCTAAGAACCACTACCCATCCAGATGGGGACAGCACAATAGACATCAACCTTTAACGATTTTTCCAGAGGGAGTTGAACCTAGCATTTGACTGACCAACCTCCATTCCATTTGAATATCACATTTAGCTGAGTTGTGTGTAAACCACTAGTTTTCCGATGTTTACCTTCCTGTCGTCTTGTTCCATTAGACTAGCAGACAGACAGTACAGGACCTTTTGGTTTGGGTATGTTTCCTGTGTTCATCACTTAAGGCTAGGGTTGCCTTGGAAGTGATGTTGTCTTCATATTTAATATATTACAACAACCTGTATGAAGACTGTTGTCTGAGGTGGGTCTGTAATTGTTGCTTTCGCTGCTATTGGAGCCTTAAGTCATTTTAGTCTTGTTTTCTAATTCTACTCCTCACAACCCTCTTCCATGTGAATCTAGGCACAACCGTAGTTAACACACAGACTGGCATGACTGTAGTTCTGTTAACAACCGTAGTTAACACACAGACTGGCATGACTTTAGTTCTGTTAACAACTGTAGTTAACACAGACTGGCATGACTTTAGTTCTGTTAACAACCGTAGTTAACACACAGACTGGCATGACTTTAGTTCTGTTAACAACTTTACCATAGACGGTTTCTGGTTCTTTATTAACAAAGTGTCTTGAGTGCTGATCTAGAATCAGTGTTGCCTGTTAGATCATAGTGAATATGATTATATGGTCGGGGGACAACCTGATCCAAGATCAGCCACTCCTACTCTAAGATACTTAGTGAATAAGTTTCCTTATCTGTAATGTTGGTATCAATGTGAGCACTGATATTGTTAATAAAACGGTCTGTGGTAATATTATTAGGTTCAGTAAAAATTAATATCATTTGTTGTTCTGCGGTAGGATAGTAAAGGTTAAATGTTGTGTGGCATTAGACAAGACTGCAAATGTGGTTTTAGCTCCCGTGTCTGACTGCAAAGGTGTTGCAGATACTACTGTAAATCTTTGCTGTTGTACTTTTGAAACAATATTTTTTTGTTTTGTAAATGAGCCTCAAGTGCATTGAAATAACCAAATAGAACTGATTGGTGTCAAAATGTTGGACATTTTCAGAATTTCTTTTTAGTCAAATTAACTTGTTTTGTGCCATTTAAAAAAAAAATATATATATTATTTATGACAAAAAACACAAGGAAGGGGTAACATTGAAGTATTAGAACATGAAGGACAAACAATACAGCATCAAGACACTATCAAACATGTATCAGTCTTTCCGCAACAGAGCCCTCCTTATGTGTGAGGGTGCGTGTGCATGATAGTAATATAATATATATGTCATAGTTTACTTTTTCATGATCACAATCTTGTTTGTTTTTGTTAATTTGTTTGACTACTTAATTTTTTTTAAAAGCTTTTAACACTTAGATGTTCCAATGTTTTTAGTTGTGGATTTCTTCAACATTTTGGGGATTTATTGAATGTTCAGCTTTGCATTTAAAAACGAATTTCTCAATGGTCAGTTCAATTTAACAATAAGCTGTTAATTTTGTTTAAATGTTATCAATAGATGACATCACTAGCATAATTTAATGTTCTAAGCAATACATGTTATGCCAACCAAACATACTATTTGTAATTTCAACTGGGTTAGCAGTGAGGCCATTAACTCTGATTTTCTGTTCTACCTGTGTGTCCCAACTGACACCCTATGGGCCCTGGTCAAAAGTAGTACACCACATAGGGAATAGATATGCCATTGCTCAGAAAATATTGAATTGGACCAACAACACACTTAAGGACAGTAAAGCCAATGACTAAGATCCTACATGAATTATTACAATTGATTCTTCACCAGCCACAACACATTTACAGTTCAAACATGTATTTCAGTAAATGTACAAACATTTGTTTACTTGACGTGTGTGTGCGCAAAACATTAGGAAAACCTTCCTAATATTGAGTTGGTCCCCCTTTTGCCCTTAGAACAGCCTCATTTGATCAGGGCGTGGACTCTACAAGGTGTTGAGAGCGTTTCACAGGGATACTGACCCATATTGACTCCAATGCTTCCTACAGTTGTCAAGTTGGCTGGATGTCCTTGGGTGTTGGACCATTCTGATACACACGGGAGACTGAGTATAAAAAAAAAAAACAGCAGTGTTGCAGTTCTTGACACAAACCGGTGCGCCTGGCACCTACTACCATACCCTGTTCTAAGACGCTTAAATCTTTTGTCTTGCCCATTCACACTCTGAATGGCACACAGACACAATCCATGTCTCAATGATCTCGAGGCTTAAAAATCCTTCTTTAACCTGTCTCCTCCCCTTCATCTACACTGATTGAAGTGGATTTAACAAGTGACATCAATAAGGGATCATAGTTTTCACCTGGTCCTTCTGTCAAGGAAAGAGGTGTTCCTAATGTTTTGTAAACTCAGTGTGTATGTTAACTTAAAAGGAGATGGGATCCAACCGGTCTGATTTGCTACAGTAGTGTGGAGCAACTATACTGAACAAAAATATAAACGCAACAGTTTCAAAGATTTTACTGAGTTACAGATCATTTAAGGAAATCAGTCAATTGAAATAAATAAATGATGCCCCAATTTATGGATTTCAAATGACTGGGAATACAGATATATGCATCTGTTGGTCACAGATACCTTATGTTGAAACATGAGGTGATGGCGGTGGAGGAATGGCAGAACAATGGCCCTCAGGATCTCGTCACGGTATCTCTGTGCATTCTAATTGCCATCGAAAAAATGCAATTGTGTTCGTTGTCTGTAGTTTATGCCCGCTCATGCCATAACCCCACTGCCACCATGGGGCACTCTGTTCACAATGTTGACCCCTCAGTTGGATGGATAACTTGGCAAAGGAGAAATGCTCACTAACAGGGATGTAAAGACATTTGAGAGAAATATAGTTTTTTGTGCGTATGGAACATTTCTGGGATCTTTTATTTCAGCTCATGGAACATGGGACCAACACTTTTTACATGTTGCGTTATACATTTTTGTTCAGTATATATTTCTCATACTGACCTTGGTTCTGTGGGCCACTCCTGTTTTGTAGTCCGATGTGGTTTGTGGCCTGAGCTGAGCCTCCCCTCTGTGACTGGACCGGTGGAGGATGATCATCATAATAATAGCATGTAAACATGGGAATCTAATGGCAAAGTATTTATTAAAGATTTATTGTACATTGAGTTTTGACTTTTTGTCTTTTGCCACATACAGTAGGCTACATGTAAAAACATGACCTGGAAACGTGGTCGTGTTTATTAGTGCACATCGTAGCAAAACGTTTTTGCAATGGGAAAAAATATATATTATTGGACTAAGATTGTACCTCTCTGTATTCCGTTTCAGGCTTTATTACATGTTATGCCCACTGAACACCACCCAGGCTTCAGCGGACAGAACAAACACAGAACGTTCTGTTCTTCATTTGTGTTAAATTATTTTACTATGGTAGTAATGTGAGGATGTTCTTGTTTTCAAAGCACCTCCTCCCTCCCACTACGAGATTATTCAGAAACCACTGATGGAGCCCTTTTTAGTAAACGGTTAGTAGGAATGTTTAGTCTGTAGCTAGCTTTCCTTCCAATTGGCCACAGATTTTCATGCGAATATTCAAAAATTAGAATTTCGTGCGATTCTAAACGTTTACGTAGAGATAATGTAGCAGCCCTCCAAGACCATCACATCCTATGCATCACATACTATCTACTTAAAGCAACAGTTCATGACGGTCTGTCAATATGTGGACGTTGACAATCGGTGTCATTAGGGTCATGTGACCTGACCAGAGAGAACTTGGCAGTGTGCACGCTCACCCAGTCTCTAGACGACGGCTGAACATTGGAAGAACAAACTGTGTGCCATGCAGTTCACCAGTTCTCATTTTAAATACATTTTGTAGCTGCATGGTCCGAGCCATAACATGAATCAGAATTGTCCTGTCGTGCCCTATCCTCTCACGCACTTGTCCTGTCCTGTATTAGTAATAAACAAGTTAAGCCACAAGGTGGCAGCAGTGTGAGGTGGGGAAACTAACCTCTAACATTCTCTCATTGAGTCTATGAGAGGGAGAGAAAAACAGAAATGAAATAACAATAAGAAATTAACAGTTTCAAAAGAATAGGCATTTCTATTGTTATAATATTGTCTAGTGTTGTAACAATGTGCAAATAGTTTAAGTATGAAAGGGAAAATAAATTAACAGAAATATGTGTCTGTAATGGGGTCACATTTGGCAGGAGCTTAGGAAGTACAGCTCAGTTTCTACCTCATTTTGTGGGCAGTGGGCGCACAGCCTGTCTTCCCTCGACAGCCTATGGTGGCCTCGCTCAAAAGCAAGACTATGGTCACTGAGTCTGTACATAGTCGAAGCTTTTCTTAATTTGGGGTCAGTCACAGTGGTCAGGCGTAACCGTGGGAAGATGGGGGGGGTTAACTTGAGGTGAGGAAGCATGTTTTAGGCCTACCAGAGTTACTCCTATAATCTGACAATATCATACAAAATATGACGATAGAAAAATGTATGAATTAGCATCCCAGACGCCTATATCTGTACTCAGTAGCCTATATCTGTACTCAGTAGCCTATATCTGTACTCAGTAGCCTATATCTGTACTCAGTAGCCTATATCTGTACTCAGTAGCCTATATCTGTACTCAGTAGCCTATATCTGTACTCAGTAGCCTATATCTGTACTCAGTAGCCTATATCTGTACTCAGTAGCCTATATCTGTACTCAGTAGCCTATATCTGTACTCAGTAGCCTATATCTGTACTCAGTAGCCTATATCTGTACTCAGTAGCCTATATCTGTACTCAGTAGCCTATATCTGTACTCAGTAGCCTATATCTGTACTCAGTAGCCTATATCTGTACTCAGTAGCCTATCGGGCAAGGATAAAGAAATGCATGTCAGAGTGGTAGCATGCCGGCCGTATGTCTCCGTGTTTCTCTCTCTCTCGCTAGGCCTAAACTTCTCTTCCTTTGTGTATATACATACATACACATAAACAGTGCATTCAGAAAGTATTCAGACCCCTTTGACTTTTTCCACATTTTGTTGCGTTACAGCCTTATTCAAGAAAATTGATTTAAAAAATATATCAGCAATCTACACACAATACCCCATAATGACAAAGCAATTTGCAAATGTATTAAAAATAAAAACAGAAATACTTTATTTACATATGTATTCAGAACCTTTGCTATGAGACTTGAAATTGAGCTCAGGTGCATCCTGTTTCCATTGATCATCCTTGAGATGATTCTACAACTTGATTGGAGTCCATCTGTGGGAAATTCAATTGATTGGACATGATTTGGAAAGGCACACACCTGTCTATATAAGGTCCCACAGTTGACAGTGCATGTCAGAGCAAAAACCAAGCCATGAGGTCAAAGGAATTGTCCGTAGAGCTCAGATCTGGGGAAGGGTACCAAAACATTTCTGCAGCATTGAAGGTCTCCAAGAACACAGTGGCCTCCATCATTCTTCAATGGAAGAAGTTTGGAACCACCAAGACTCTTCCTAGAGCTGGCTGCCCGGCCAAACTGATCAACTGGGGGAGAAGGGCCTTGGTCAGGGAGGTGACCAAGAACCCAATGGTCACTCTGACAGAGCTTGAGAGTTCCTCTGTGGAGATGGGAGAACCTTCCAGAAGGACAACCATCTCTGCAGCACTCCACCAATCAGGCCTTTATGGTAGAGTGGCCAGATAGAAGCGACTCCTCAGTAAAATGCACATGACAGCCCGCTTGGAGTTTGCCAAATGACACCTGAAGATTCTCAGACCATGAAAAACAAGATTCTCTCGTCTGATGAAACCAAGATTAAACTCTTTGGCCTGAATACCAAGCGTCACCTCTGGAGGAAACCTGGCACCATCCCTACGGTGAAGCATGGTGATGGCAGCATCATGCTGTGGGGATGTTTTTCAGCGGCAGGGACTGGGAGACTAGTCAGGATCGAGGCAAAGATTATCGTAGCAAAGTACAGAGAGATCCTTGATGAAAACCTGCTCCAGAGCACTCAGCCCCAGTCTGAGGTCCTAAGGTTCACCTTCCTTCAGGACAATGACCCTAAGCACACAGCCAAGACAACGCAGGAATGGCTTCGGGATAAGTCTCTAAATGTTCTTAAGTGGCCCAGCCAGAGCCCTGACTTGAACCCGATCAAACATCTCTGGAAAGACCTGAAAATAACTGTGCAGCAACGCTCCCCATCCAACCTGACAGAGCTTGAGAGGATCTGCAGAGAAGAATGGGAGAAACTCCACAAATACAGGTGTGCTGAGCTTGTAGCGTCATACCCAAGAAGACTCTGCTGTAATCGCTACCAAAGGGTCTTTAACAACAACTGAGTAAAAGGTCTGAATACTAAAGTAAATGTGATATTTCAGTTTTGAATTTTTAATAAATTTGCAACAATTCAACCGGTTTTTGCTTTGTGTGTAGATTGAGGGAAACAACTATTTGATACATTTTAGAATAAGGCTGTAACAAACAATATGTGGAAAAAGTGAATACTTTCCGAAGGAACCGTATATGTACGTCACAACGCAACTGATTGGCTCAAACGCATTAAGAAGGAAAGAAATTCCACAAATGAACTTTTTAAGAAGGCATGCCTGTTGAAATTGAAATGTATTCCAGGTGACTACCTCGTGAAGCTGGTTGAGAGAATGCCAAGCGTGTTTAAAGCTGTCATCAAGGCAAAGGGTGGCTACTTTGAAGAATCTCAAATATATAATATATTGTAATTTGTTTAACACTTTTTTATGGTTACTACATGATTTCAAATGTGTTAGTTAATAGTTTTGATGTCTTCACTATTCTACAATGTAGAAAATAGTAAAAACAAAAACAAAACTTGAATGGATAGGTGTGTCCAAACTTTTGACTGGTACTGTGTGTGTGTGTGTGTGTGTGTGTGTGTGTATATACAGTTGAAGTCGGAAGTTTACATAGACATTAGCCAAATACATTTAAACTCAGTTTTTCACAATTCCTGACATTTAATCCTAGTAAACATTCCCTGTCTTAGGTCAGTTAGGATCACCACTTTATTTTAAGAATGTGAAATGTCAGAATAAAGATAATTATTTATTTTAGCTTTTATTTCTTTCATCACAATCCCAGTGGGTCAGAAGTTTACATACACTCAATTAGTGTTTGGTAGCATTGCCTTTAAATTGTTTAACTTGGGTCAAACATTTCGGGTAGCCTTCCACAAGCTTCCCACAATAAGTTGGGTGAATTTTGGCCCATTCCTCCTGACAGAGCTGGTGTAACTGAGTCAGGTTTGTAGGCCTCCTTGCTCGCACACGCTTTTCAGTTCTGCCCACAAATTTTCTATGGGATTGAGGTCAGGGCTTTGTGATGGCCACTCCAATACCTTGACGTTGTTGTCCTTAAGCCATTTTTCCACAATGTTGGAAGTATGCTTGGGGTCATTGGTCATTTGGAAGACCCATTTGCAGCCAAGCTTTAACTTCCTGACTGGTGTCTTGAGATGTTGCTTCAATATATCCACACACTTTTCCTCCGTCATGATGCCATCTATTTTGTGAAGTGCACCAGTCCCTTCTGCAGCAAAACACCCCCACAACATGATGCTGCCACCCCCGTGCTTCACGGTTGGGATGGTGTTCTTCGGCTTGCAAGCATCCCCCTTTTTCCTCCAAACATAACGATGGTCATTATGGCCAAACAGTTCTATTTTTGTTTCATCAGACCAGAGGACATTTCTCCAAAAAGTATGTACAGTTGCTAACCGTAGTCTGGCTTTTTTTATGACCGTTTTGGAGCAGTGGCTTCTTCCTTGCTGAGCGGCCTTTCAGGTTATGTAGATATGGGACTCGTTTTACTGTGGATATAGATACTTTTGTACCTGTTTCCTCCAGCATTTCACAAGGTCCTTTGCTGTTGTTCTGGGATTGATTTGCACTTTTCGCACCAAAGTACGTTCATCTCTAGGAGACAGAGCGCGTCTCTTTCCTGAGTGGTGTGACGGCTGCGTGGTCCCACGGTGTTTATACTTGCGTACTATTGTTTGTACAGATGAACGTGGTACCTTCAGGCATTTGGAAATTGCTCCCAAGGATGAACCAGACTTGTGGAGGTCTACAATTTTTTTTCTGAGGTCTTGGCTGATTTCTTTTGATTTTCCCATGATGTCAAGCAAAGAGGCACTGAGTTTGAAGGTAGGCCTTGAAATACATCCACAGGTACACCTCCGATTGAATCAAATGATGTCAATTAGCCTATCAGAAGCTTCTTAAGCCATGACATAATTTTCTGGAATTTTCCAAGCTGTTTAAAGGCAGTCAACTTAGTGTATGTAAACGTCTGATCCACTGGAATTGTGATACAGTGAAATATAAGTGAAATAATCTGTCTGTGTCATGCACAAAGTAGATGTCCTAACCGACTTGCCAAAACTATAGTTTGTTAACAAGAAATTTGTGGAGTGGTTGAAAAACGAGTTTTAATGATTCCAACCTAAGTGTATGTAAACTTCCGACGTGAACTGTATGTGTGTGTATGTATATATATACACTGCTCAAAAAAATAAAGGGAACACTTAAACAACACAATGTAACTCCAAGTCAATCACACTTCTGTGAAATCAAACTGTCCACTTAGGAAGCAACACTGATTGACAATAAATTTCACATGCTGTTGTGCAAATGGAATAGACAAAAGGTGGAAATTATAGGCAATTAGCAAGACACCCCCAAAAAAGGAGTGATTCTGCAGGTGGTGACCACAGACAACTTCTCTTCCTATGCTTCCTGGCTGATGTTTTGGTCACTTTTGAATGCTGGCGGTGCTCTCACTCTAGTGGTAGCATGAGACGGAGTCTACAACCCACACAAGTGGCTCAGGTAGTGCAGTTCATCCAGGATGGCACATCAATGCGAGCTGTGGCAAAAAGGTTTGCTGTGTCTGTCAGCGTAGTGTCCAGAGCATGGAGACGCTACCAGGAGACAGGCCAGTACATCAGGAGACGAGGAGGCCGTAGGAGGGCAACAACCCAGCAGCAGGACCGCTACCTCCGCCTTTGTGCAAGGAGGTGCACTGCCAGAGCCCTGCAAAATGACCTCCAGCAGGCCACAAATGTGCATGTGTCTGCTCAAACGGTCAGAAATAGACTCCATGAGGGTGGTATGAGGGCCCGACGTCCACAGGTGGGGGTTGTGCTTACAGCCCAGCACCGTGCAGGACTTTTGGCATTTGCCAGAGAACACCAAGATTGGCAAATTCGCCACTGGCGCCCTGTGCTCTTCACAGATGAAAGCAGGTTCACACTGAGCACATGAGCACATGTGACAGACGTGACAGAGTCTGGAGACGCCGTGGAGAATGTTCTGCTGCCTGCAACATCCTCCAGCATGACCGGTTTGGCGGTGGGTCAGTCATGGTGTGGGGTGGCATTTCTTTGTGGGGCCGCACAGCCCTCCATGTGCTCGCCAGAGGTAGCCTGACTGCCATTAGGTACCGAGATGAGATCCTCAGACCCCTTGTGAGACCATATGCTGACATATGCACATTTGTGGCCTGCTGGAGGTCATTTTGCAGGGCTCTGGCAGTGCACCTCCTTGCACAAAGGCGGAGGTAGCGGTCCTGCTGCTGGGTTGTTGCCCTCCTACGGCCTCCTCCACGTCTCCTGATGTACTGGCCTGTCTCCTGGTAGCGCCTCCATGCTCTGGACACTACGCTGACAGACACAGCAAACCTTTTTGCCACAGCTCGCATTGATGTGCCATCCTGGATGAACTGCACTACCTGAGCCACTTGTGTGGGTTGTAGACTCCGTCTCATGCTACCACTAGAGTGAGAGCACCGCCAGCATTCAAAAGTGACCAAAACATCAGCCAGGAAGCATAGGAACTGAGAAGTGGTCTGTGGTCACCACCTGCAGAATCACTCCTTTTTTGGGGGTGTCTTGCTAATTGCCTATAATTTCCACCTTTTGTCTATTCCATTTGCACAACAGCATGTGAAATTTATTGTCAATCAGTGTTGCTTCCTAAGTGGACAGTTTGATTTCATAGAAGTGTGATTGACTTGGAGTTACATTGTGTTGTTTAAGTGTTCCCTTTATTTTTTTGAGCAGTGTATATATATTAATATCACACAGTGGATGCCTAAGCCTATGCATGTGATGCCCTGATGCATTTAGTGCTCAAATCTCAACTATTTTCTTGTTTTCTCATGATTTGGCTGGGTCTAATTGTATTACTGTCCCGGGGCTCTGTGGGGTCTGTTTGTGTTTGTAAACAGAGCCTCAGTACCAGCTGGCGAAGGGGACTCCTCTCCAGGTTCATCTGTCTGTAGGTGATGGCTTTATTATGGAATGTTTGGGAGTCGCTTCCTTTTAGGTGGCTGTAGAATTTAACGTCTCTTTTCTGGATTTTGATCATTAGCGTGTATCACCCTAATTCTACTTTGCATGCATTATTTTGAGTTTTACATTGTACACAGGGGATGTTTTTGCAGAGTTCTGCATAGATTAGTCTCAATTTTATTGTTTGTCCCATTTTGTGAATTATTGGTTGGTGAGTGGACCCCAGACCTCACAACCATAGCGGCAATTGGTTATATAACTGATTTGAAGTATTTTTTTAGCCAGATCCTAATTGGGATGTCAAATGTTATGTTCCTTTTGATAGTGTAGAAGAAACATCTTGCCTCTCAGATTGGAAGGTTTCTGTGATGCTGATGTTAAGACCAACGTGGGTATAGTTCTTTGTGTGCTCTAAGGCAACGGTGTCTCAATGGAAATTGTTGTCCTGGCAACTGAACATTTTTTTGGAACCCCATTATTTTTGTCTTTCTAGACTGAATAAAAATACAAACACAACATGCAAAAATGTCAACGATTTCACTGTTATAGTTCATATAATGAAATCAGTCAATTGTAATAAATAAATTAGGTCCTAATTTATGGATTTCACATGACTGGGAATACAGGTATGCAAAAAAGTAGGGGCGTGGATCAGAAAACCAGTCAGTATCTGGTGTGACCACCATTTGCCTTATGCAGCGCGACACATCTCCTTCACATAGAGTTGATCAGGCTGTTGATTGTGGAATGTTGTCCCACTCCTCTTCAATGGCTGTGCGAAGTTGCTGGATATTGGCGGGAACTAGAACACGCTGTCGTAAACGTCGATCCAGAGCATCCCAAACATGCTCAATGGGTGACATGTCTGGTGAGTATGCAGGCCATGGAAGAACTGGGACATTTTCAGCATCCAGGAATTGTGTACAGATCCTTGTGACATGGGGCTGTGTATTATCATGCTGAAACATGAGGTGATAACGGTGGATGAATGGTATGACAATGGGCCTCAGGATCTCGTCACGGTATCACTGTGCATTCAAAATGCCATGGATAATATGTACACTGAACAAAAATATAAACGCAACATGTAAAGTGTTGGTCCCATGTTTCATGAGCTGAAATAAAAGATCCCAGAAATGTTTCATAAGCACAAAAAGCTTATTTCTCTCTAATTTTGTGCACAAATATGTTTACATCCCTGTTAGTGAGCATTTCTCCTTTCCCAAGATAATCCATCCACCTGACAGGTGTGGCATATCAATAAAATGATTAAATAGCATGAGGGGAAATAGTACAACTAAATGCAAAAACACACATCTGACACATTTACCGTTTACGACAGTACTAAGTGGTTTAGTGAAAATGACAGTTGATGAAACAAACCCAAGCCTCCGTAGGGTTGTTGAGGGACAATCTGGGTTTAGAGTTTGTCACACCTGAGGTGACCAGTATCTCTTTGAGTGGCCTTTTATCCTCTACATGTTGAGGATTATTCTCTTCTGGTATACCAGGGTGTCTGGGGTGGTATGTCCACACACACACCTAGCATATCAGTATGCAATGCCGACGTAGGCACGGCAGCCTGATAGGACTGTCTGCTATCTACAGCAGCAGGTGGTATGGTATGTGGCGGTAACGTGGACTTGAAGGGAGTCTCTGAGATGGATACTAGTAAGAGTCTTAGCCTTAATTCTGTCATTGGCCTCATTTAGGCCTTCATACTCTATGATGATGGACTGAGGTTGCTTCATCAAAAAACGGCACCCTATTCACATCATAGTGCACTACGTTTGATCAGAGTCCTATGGGTAGTAGTGCACTACGTTTGATCAGAGTCCTATGGGTAGTAGTGCACTACGTTTGATCAGAGTCCTATGGGTAGTAGTGCACTACGTTTGATCAGAGTCCTATGGGTAGTAGTGCACTACGTTTGATCAGAGCCCTATGGGTAGTAGTGCACTACGTTTGATCAGAGTCCTATGGGTAGTAGTGCACTACGTTTGATCAGAGTCCTATGGGTAGTAGTGCACTACGTTTGATCAGAGTCCTATGGGTAGTAGTGCACTACGTTTGATCAGAGTCCTATGGGTAGTAGTGCACTACGTTTGATCAGAGTCCTATGGGTAGTAGTGCACTACGTTTGATCAGAGTCCTATGGGTAGTAGTGCACTACGTTTGATCAGAGTCCTATGGGTAGTAGTGCACTACGTTTGATCAGAGTCCTATGGGTAGTAGTGCACTACGTTTGATCAGAGTCCTATGGGTAGTAGTGCACTACGTTTGATCAGAGTCCTATGGGTAGTAGTGCACTACGTTTGATCAGAGTCCTATGGGTAGTAGTGCACTATGTTTGATCAGAGCCCTTTGGGTAGTAGTGCACTATGTTTGATCAGAGCCCTATGGGTAGTAGTGCACTACGTTTGATCAGAGCCCTTTGGGTAGTAGTGCACTACGTTTGATCAGAGCCCTATGGGTAGTAGTGCACTACGTTTGATCAGAGTCCTATGGGTAGTAGTGCACTACGTTTGATCAGAGTCCTATGGGTAGTAGTGCACTACGTTTGATCAGAGCCCTATGGGTAGTAGTGCACTACGTTTGATCAGAGTCCTATGGGTAGTAGTGCACTACGTTTGATCAGAGTCCTATGGGTAGTAGTGCACTACGTTTGATCAGAGCCCTATGGGTAGTAGTGCACTATGTTTGATCAGAGCCCTATGGGTAGTAGTGCACTACGTTTGATCAGAGCCCTTTGGGTAGTAGTGCACTACGTTTGATCAGAGTCCTATGGGTATTAGTGCGCTGTCTCGGGAATAGGGTGCCATTTGGGAGGCAACCTGAGTCTGTCTGGATCTGTATATGATATTGATTCATCAAGTCTGAAATCATCTAGTCTAATTAGTCATCGGAATGGATGGATGGTACGGGGTCTGAAATCATCTAGTCTAATTAGTCATCGGAATGGATGGACGGTACGGGGTCTGAAATCATCTAGTCTAATTAGTCATCGGAATGGATGGACGGTACGGGGTCTGAAATCATCTAGTCTAATTAGTCATCGGAATGGATGGACGGTACGGGGTCTGAAATCATCTAGTCTAATTAGTCATCGGAATGGATGGACGGTACGGGGTCTGAAATCATCTAGTCTAATTAGTCATCGGAATGGATGGACGGTACGGGGTCTGAAATCATCTAGTCTAATTAGTCATCGGAATGGATGGACGGTACGGGGTCTGAAATCATCTAGTCTAATTAGTCATCAGAATGGATGGACGGTACGGGGTCTGAAATCATCTAGTCTAATTAGTCATCAGAATGGGTGGACGGTACGGGGTCTGAAATCATCTAGTCTAATTAGTCATCAGAATGGGTGAAAGAAGATACATTGGCACAGCACAGACAGTTGTCAAAGTTTACAGTTACTTCAAATTCTTTCAAAGGAAAATCTCCAGATAAAATATTCTGGATCTCTTCCATGTGATATTCAATATGAATAAATGGTGAATTTAATGACATTGGGTACAGATGTTGTCCGTCGATCCCGATATCGCAAATCAACACATAAGCAGAGGTCTCCGTTTCCCTTACAATGGATCTGATAATTGTCTGGCAAGGTTAAGAGAGTAACATGTTTTAACAAGTGCATCTTTACAGAAGTGTTTATACTTCTAAGGCGCAAATGAAAAATGATTTATTTCTACCGTGAAAATGAAAGAGGTTTTATTTCTAAGGTGCAAATGAAAAAGGATTTCTAAAGCGCAAATGAAAAAGGATTTATTTCTAACGTGCAAATAAAGTGACTGTAAAAAAAAAGAAGCATTATTTGTCCCTCTGTGTCAGGATTAAATAATCCATGTGACTGGGCAGATCTGCTGGAATGTATTGTGATGCAGAGATGATGTCATAGCAGATTTAGCTTCCAGCTCCAGATTAAGGAGCCCGAGACTGGAAGAATGCCTCCAAATTTTGGAATTGGCTCGGGTCCACACACGCACACACCGGACACACACGTACCGGACATGCACACACCGGACACGCACGTACCGGACACGCACGTGGACCCAAGCACACAAGCACAGATGGACGCATGCAGACACCCACATACTCATTTACTATGGAAGTATCTGACAGTGTGTATGTCCATTATCCCCTCAAAGCCCCAGCATCCATCAGTCCAGATGGAGGAACGCTAGAAAAGGGCAGCAGGAAGGAATCTTTCTTCCGGACGGTCCAGAGAGGAAGCCGGCAAGGTGGAAGAGGACGTCATACTTGGACAGAGGGTGGAGAGGATGGAGGGTATTACCTCTTCCTGACGGGGCAGCGCGGAACGCAGTGGCGCCCTGGCGGAGTCCTCGTATGAATCACTCTGTGAACTTTATTGTTGTTTCTGTCAGGCAGCTTGGTGTGAAAGGGTCTCTGTCTCTCCCCTCTGCTGTTCCCTTGTTCTATACCTAGACCTCCAGACTGGCTGCGCCCTTCCCTCTTCCCTCCTGCCGGCCAGCTTGATTGGGTTAACCATTAACACTGGGATGGGTGTGTCCCACCCACCGCACTGCCGCTTGGACAAAGTCTGAGTCCCAAATGGCACCCTATTCCCTATATTGTCCCCTGCATTTGACCAGGGCCCTGTAGTGCACTACTGTGTGTAGGGGATAGGATGCCATTTGGG
Organism: Salvelinus alpinus; assembly: GCF_045679555.1. Lineage (NCBI taxonomy): Eukaryota > Metazoa > Chordata > Actinopteri > Salmoniformes > Salmonidae > Salvelinus > Salvelinus alpinus. The sequence goes on from NC_092108.1 coordinate 9,907,351, forward strand.
ATGCTGCCAGGAGAGCAGAGGACCTCTGGGAGACATGCCTGCTGACTTTGTTCCGTCAGGGAAAGGTTGGGAACTGTGAATGTTGGACAGAACAGACCTGCCATGAAGGTCCTCCCCTTTCCTTCCCCATCCCCGCATATCTATCTTCTCCAAGACACGCACTTCATGGCACTGTGGACTTGGCAGGATGACAAAAACTAGGCTGAGCTACAAATATTATTATACATGATAAAAGAGAGAGAGGCCTTCACACGGCTCTTATCAGACTGAACCCTGACCCTGTTGTTTTAGTTGTCAGACAGCCTCTGTCAACAACAGCCTTCTGAGTCTGACTACCTGTGTCAGTCCCAAATGGTACCCTATTCCATATGTAGTGCACCACTTAGCCATAGGGCTCTGGTCAAAAGTAGTGCACCACTTAGCCATAGGGCTCTGGTCAAAAGTAGTGCACCACTTAGCCATAGGGCTCTGGTTAAAAGTAGTGCACCACTTAGCCATAGGGCTCTGGTCAAAAGTAGTGCACCACTTAGCCATAGTGCTTTGGTCAAAAGTAGTGCACCACTTAGCCATAGTGCTTTGGTCAAAAGTAGTGCACCACTTAGCCATAGGGCTTTGGTCAAAAGTAGTGCACCACTTAGCCATAGGGCTTTGGTCAAAAGTAGTGCACCACTTAGCCATAGGGCTCTGGTCAAAGTAGTGCACCACTTAGCCATAGGGCTCTGGTCAAAAGTAGTGCACCACTTAGCCATAGGGCTCTGGTCAAAAGTAGTGCACCACTTAGCCATAGGACTCTGGTCAAAAGTAGTGCACCACATACAACCTGAGAAATCTAGAACCTGAAAGGGTTCTTCGACTGCCCCCACAGGAGAACCCTTTGAAGAAACCATTTTTGATTCCAGGTTTTTGTGTTGCATGACGCCCCTGCTCCAGACAGTCTTAAGTTGTTGTCTGTAATTGTAGACCTGCACAAGGCTGGGATGGGCTACAGGACAATAGGCAAGCAGCTTGGTGAGAAGGCAATAACTGTTGGCGCAATTATTAGAAAATGTAAGAAGTTCAAGATGACGGTCAATCACCCTCGGTCTGGGGCTCCGTGCAAGATCTCACCTCGTGGGGCATCAATGATCATGAGGAAGGTGAGGGACCAGCCCAGAACTACACGGCAGGACCTGGTCAATGACCTGAAGAGAGCTGGGACCACAGTCTCAAAGAAAACCATTAGTAACACACTATGCCGCCATGGATTAAAATCCTGCAGCGCACGCAAGGTCCCCCTGCTCAAGCCAGCGCATGTCCAGGCCCGTCTGAAGTTTGCCAATGACCATCTGGATGATCCAGAGGAGGAATGGGAGAAGGTCATGTGGTCTGATGAGACAAAAATAGAGCTTTTTGGTCTAAACTCCACTCGCCGTGTTTGGAGGAAGAAGAAGGATGAGTACAACCCCAAGAACACCATCCCAACCGTGAAGCATGGAGGTGGAAACATCCTTCTTTGGGGATGCTTTTCTGCAAAGGGGACAGGACGACTGCACCGTATTGAGGGGAGGATGGATGGGGCCATGTATCGCGAGATCTTGGCCAACAACCTCCTTCCCTCAGTAAGAGCATTGAAGATGGGTCGTGGCTGGGTCTTTCAGCATGACAACGACCCGAAACACACAGCCAGGGCAACTAAGGAGTGGCTCCGTAAGAAGCATCTCAAGGTCCAGGAGTGGCCTAGCCAGTCTTCAGACCTGAACCCAATAGAAAATCTTTGGAGGGAGCTGAAAGTCCGTATTGCCCAGCGACACCCCCGAAACCTGAAGGATCTGGAGAAGGTCTGTATGGAGGAGTGGGCCAAAATCCCTGCTGCAGTGTGTGCAAACCTGGTTAAGAACTACAGGAAACGTATGATCTCTGTAATTGCAAACAAAGGTTTCTGTACCAAATATTAAGTTCTGCTTTTCTGATGTATCAAATACTTATGTCATGCAATAAAATGCAAATTAATTACTTTAAAATCATACAATGTGATTTTCTGGATTTTTGTTTTAGATTCCGTCTCTCACAGTTGAAGTGTACCTATGATAAAAATTACAGACCTCTACATGCTTTGTAAGTAGGAAAACCTGCAAAATCGGCAGTGTATCAAATACTTGTTCTCTCCACTGTATATATAGTTATAATGAAGTCATTGACTAGACTCGGCATGTATTTGTTCCCTCCTTCTTATTTCCATAACAAATGATGGGAAAGGAAATGGTTATCTTCGACTGGGAACTGAGAGCAAGATATATCTGGACACAAAATACTGTCCTGCTTCAATTTCCTGAACAGGTTCCTGAAATACATTGTCAAGGTGGTAAAACATGCATTACCACAATCACTCTCTATCAGTCACCTCATACTGCTAAATGAAGCTTAATTTCTTCAAAGGAAATTGTCAACATGTGGTTGTTATGAAATGATTATATAATGCTTATGAATGTGTTATGTAAGTGTTGCTAATATGTTTGATTTATTTGACCTTTTATTTTGCAAAACATAAACTAAAAGCTGATTGACATAACTCGGAGGAGAGCAAATGAGTTTGCCATCCCTGAGACCGGGTATTTTTTAATTTAACCAGGCAAGTCAGTTAAGAACAAATTCTTATTTACAATGACGGCCTACACCGGGCCGAACTCGGACGACGCTGGGCCAATTGTGCAGCACCCTATGGGACTCCCAATCATGGCCGGTTGTGATACAGCCTGGATTCGAACCAGGGTGACTGTAGTGACGCTCCACTCGGGAGCTTGTAATTTGTACATCTAAAGGTTATTAATGATGTTAGGTATGGCGGAAGTTTTTGTAAGAGAGCTTTATAGATAAAAAAGAGAGCAATGAATAGACCTACCTGATTTCAAAGGGGGCCAGCCTACTTTCTGGTAAAGAATGCAGTGATGTGGCCTCCAAAGTGGCGCAGAGGTCTAAGGTTTGATCCCAGGCTGTGTCACAACCGGCCGTGACCGGGTGTCCCATATGGCGGCGGACAATTGGCCCAGTGTCGTCCGGGTTAGGGGAAGGTTTGGCCCGGGGGGGGGCTTTACTTGGCTCATCGCACTCTAGCGACTCCTTGTGGCGGGCCGGGCGCCTGAAGGCTGACTTCGGTCGTCCGTTGAACAGTATTTCCTCCGACACATTGATGCGGCTGGCTTCGGGGGCTAAGAAGAGCGGCTTGGCGGGTCATGTTTTGGAGGACGCATGACTCGACCTTCGCCTCTCCCGAGTCCGTTGGGGAGTTGCAGCAATGAGACAAGATCGAAATCACGAAATTGGGGAGAATTTATTTAAAATAATAAATAAAAAGCAGTGATGTGTACTGAACCTATCATCCGTAATAACACGTAGTGCACTATGGTTATGAAGTGTTTAGGTAGGTAACGTTCAAATAAAATGTTGATGGAAATGTTGTGTTGAATGTAAGACAGTGAACAAAAGACTGGCATTTAGGACAGGGTGATTAAAACTGCCAAGTTTCATCATCTTAATATCCCCACAGACAGACTTTATAAGACTATAATTTGTGCCAATAGGTGCATCACGATTCTATTAGCTTCAGTATAGCGTCTTCTTATGCCAGATGCTCCCACACTAGTGAGGTGCTGAAATCAGCTCATTGGCTCAAAGCTGCTGGTCACATCGCTGTCTCTCTTCCTCTCTCTCTCTCGCTCTACATTTCTCTCTACCTCTTTCTCTCTCAAAAACATTTGAGAGAACCAATCAAAGCTCAGCACATTACTGCATTTCCAACAGCCTCCTGTCCAGGCCAGCGTGTCACAGCTCTCCCTCCTGGTGAGTCACGTGAATCTTGTTAGCCAGGCTATATCGACTCACCTCCCTGACCCTCTCATCTCATCTCACTCCATGATGTTGAATAAGTGTACTCTGCGATGGCCTTTCTGACATGCTGTGCATCCCAAATGGCTTATTCCCTATATAGTCCCCTATGGGCTCTGGTCAAATGTAGGGAATAGGGTTCCATTTAGAACGCATCCATGATCTGTGTGAACTACCGCACTGCACCCCCCCACACTCTTCCCTTTTGTGCGCTCAGAACAGAACAGCCTCAATTCGTCTTGACACAAACTGGTGTGCCTGGCACCTACTTCCATACCCCGTTCAAAGGCACTTCAATCTTTCGTCTTTCCCAATCGCCCACTGAATGGCACACATACACAATCCATGTCTCAATTGTCTCAAGGCTTAAAAATATTTTTTTTACCCTGATTAACGTGGCTTTAACAGGTGACATCAATAAGGGATCATAGCTTTCACCTGGTTGGTCTATGTCATGGAAAGAGCAGGTGTTCTTAATGTTTTGTACAGTCGGTGTATTCCCTACACAGTGCACTACTTTTGACCAGAATCTAGTACTGTTGCACTATTGAAGCCTATGGGCACTGATCAAAAGTAGTGCACTACAAAGGGAACAAGGGGGCTTTTGAGACTCAACTCTGTCCTCTGTGGTCTGAGGGAGCAGGTGCTCGGTGTGCTGGAGGTTTGCCAGACATAACATCTCAGAGACAGGACAGGAATATGGCTGTCTAATACAATAACAAACACTGTATAATTATAAAGCTAGTGTTCAATATTGCCGCAATGGTGCTTGAATGAAAAGCCAAGAGCTGCAATATTGCTCTGAGGAGGAAAACATTGACTGTTGGCACAGCTATGGATTAGCTATAGCAGCTTCTAGTCAACACAACACAACAACAGATTCAGCTTCTCAGAGCTTGGTCTGTTTGTGCTTGCGTGTGTGTATTTGAATTCCTTTAAGATCAAGGGCTATTTTCTCTTAATTAGTGACAGAAGAGATTCCTTTCTGTTCGGAAATGTACCGGTCCTGCTGGCAACAGAGGATGTCAACCGATAGTGATTTAACGCTGGTAAAATAACTGATATTGTCCAGCCAATCCCCTGACAGAAAGCTGCCAGTACAGGAAGTCAAATCCTCCTTCTGGTTTGTTATCAGTTATGAGCATCACCCATTAACTTTGACACAGGTATCACAGTGGTTAGTTATGATTACAGTAAATGAACAATAAGTATGTTTATGAATAGGGTGCTTCTGCTGTAGCAGAATTACAGTAGATTATCTCCACCCTATCAAAGCCTACAAATGTAACCCTATTCCCTATATAGTGTACTACTTTTGACCAGAACCTATAGGACGCTCGTCAAAAGTAGTGCACTATATAGGGAATCGGTTGTCATTTTTGGTCGCAGGTGTGTGGTCCTCATATACACCACCAGTATCCTACAAAGTCTGTTATTCTATTAGTGTCTATTTATTGAACCCTTATTTGACCAGGCATGTTGGCTGAGAAGAACACATTGTCCTCTCCACTCTAGCAGCGAGCTGTGGTAAAGAATTACAGGCAGCAGGGGAGTGGAGAGACAGTTGGAGTGTTTCTATCGTTTCTTATCACGTTGGTGTCTGAGGAATTTGACTGGGTTCCTGTCTGTTTGCAAACATTGTCTGTGTTGTTGCTCCTCTGCCTGTCTGTTCCTCACATGTACGTCCTCCCCAGTTCCACGTAGGACATTCTGTTTCCCAGGCAGCCTCGTGAGAAACCAACTACAGTAAACATGACATATCCGCTGAGTCCCAAATGGCTCCCTATTCGCCTATAGTGCACTACTGGTGACCAGAACCCATAAGGCTCACTATAGAACAGTTTGTGCACTATAATAGCAAATAGGGTGCCATTTGGGATGAGCACATCCTCCCACCTCTTCAATCGTGTCTCTCTACAGGCTGTGTAGGAAGAGACCCCTTCAGTTCATCCCTTTGAGTCTGGCACGCGAGACAATGTAGTACACCTCAAATGGAATCCTATTACCTTCATAGTGCACTACTTTTGACCAGGGCCCAGAGCCCATAGTGCACTACTTTTGACCAGGGCCCAGAGCCCATAGTGCACTACTTTTGACCAGGGCCCAGAGCCCATAGTGCACTACTTTTGACCAGGGCCCAGAGCCCATAGTGCACTACTTTTGACCAGGGCCCAGAGCCCATAGTGCACTACTTTTGACCAGGGCCCAGAGCCCATAGTGCACTACTTTTGACCAGGGCCCAGAGCCCATAGTGCACTACTTTTGACCAGGGCCCAGAGCCCATAGTGCACTACTTTTGACCAGGGCCCAGAGCCCATAGTGCACTACTTTTGACCAGGGCCCAGAGCCCATAGTGCACTACTTTTGACCAGGGCCCAGAGCCCATAGTGCACTACTTTTGATCAGGGCCCAGAGCCCATAGTGCACTACTTTTGACCAGGGCCCAGAGCCCATAGTGCACAATGTAGAGAATTTGGGAAACACATCTTCATCAATACAAACAGCACAAGTGAATTGCAGAAAGTTAAAATGGGAAACAATTACAGAAGGAAGTGTAAGCAGACATTTTGATATACACATATATCTTAGTGATATTCCACCCAAAGCGGATAGCATTGACATAGGCAGGAGGGTATGCTCTCTCTGAGTATAAGGGGTGTCAGTGCAGCTGTTCTTCCTATGAAGGCTGCCAAGGACAGAGGAGAGATAACGATGCTGCTGGACAATGTGATGCCTGCCTCTGTGTTTAAACAAAGATAATATTTGAGATACTGCTTGAGAGTGTCCCTGGAAGTTTTGGGGTCTAGAAGGCTACATTGGTTTACATCCCAAATGGCACCCTATTCCCTATATAGTGCACTACTTTAGACCAGGGCTCATAGGGTTCTGGTCAAAAGAAGTGGGAATAGGGTGCAATTTGGGACAAAATCAAATACATGGGACTGAGAAGGGACTCTGTTCAAAAGTAGTGCCCTATAAAGGGAATAGATGACATTTGGAATCCAGACCAGGATCACGTTGATGTTGACAGAGACAAAACCTCCAGCAGCATACTGCCCCCTCCACTTCCTCAACATGTCTTATAACTGCATGAGCAGGTTGGTTGCAGTCTGGTTGGCTGGAGTCTGGTTGGCTGGAGTGTGGTTGGTTGGAGTGTGGTTGGTTGCAGTCTGGTTGGCTGGAGTCTGGTTGGCTGGAGTCTGGTTGGTTGCAGTCTGGTTGGCTGGAGTCTGGTTGGCTGGAGTCTGGTTGGCTGGAGTGTGGTTGGTTGGAGTGTGGTTGGCTGGAGTCTGGTTGGCTGGAGTCTGGTTGGCTGGAGTGTGGTTGGCTGGAGTGTGGTTGGTTGGAGTGTGGTTGGTTGGAGTGTGGTTGGTTGGAGTGTGGTTGGTTGGAGTGTGGTTGGCTGGAGTGTGGTTGGCTGGAGTGTGGTTGGTTGGAGTGTGGTTGGTTGGAGTGTGGTTGGCTGGAGTATGGTTGGCTGGAGTCTGGTTGGCTGGAGTCTGGTTGGCTGGAGTGTGGTTGGCTGGAGTCTGGTTGGCTGGAGTCTGGTTGGCTGGAGTGTGGTTGGTTGGAGTGTGGTTGGTTGGAGTGTGATTGGTTGGAGTGTGGTTGGCTGGAGTGTGGTTGGCTGGAGTGTGGTTGGCTGGAGTGTGGTTGGCTGGAGTGTGGTTGGTTGGAGTGTGGTTGGCTGGAGTCTGGTTGGCTGGAGTCTGGTTGGCTGGAGTGTGGTTGGCTGGAGTCTGGTTGGCTGGAGTCTGGTTGGCTGGAGTGTGGTTGGCTGGAGTCTGGTTGGCTGGAGTCTGGTTGGCTGGAGTGTGGTTGGTTGGAGTGTGGTTGGTTGGAGTGTGATTGGTTGGAGTGTGGTTGGCTGGAGTCTGTTGATCAGAGCTAAAGAAGAAGGGGAAGAATTAAAATGTAATCAACAAGTGGAGATGCACATTTTTCTCCTCCTGGCCATAATTGAAAGACAAGCAGGTTTATTATTTCCACGCATTATTGATTTAACACGCAATGTATTCACGCTGTTTTGTACACTACATGGCCAAAAGTAGGTGGACACCCCTTCAAATTAGTAGATTTGGCTATTTCAGCCACACCATTGCTGACAGGTGTATAAAATCGAGCACACAGCCATGCAATCTCCATAGACAAACATTGGCGGTAGAATGGCTTTACTGAAGAGCTCAGTGACTTTCAACGTGGCACCATCATAGGATGCCACCTTTTTAACAAGTCAGTTTGTCAAATGTCTGCCCTGCTAGAGCTGCCCCGGTGAACTGTAAGTGCTGTTATTGTGAAGTGGAAAGCAGCAATGGCTTAGCCGAGAAGTGGTAGGCCACACAAGTTCACAGAACGGGACCGCCAAGTGCTGAAGCGCTTAGTGCGTAAAAATCGTCTGTCCTCGGTTGCAACACTCATTACCAAGTTCCAAACTGCCTCTGGAAGCAACGTCAGCACAAGAACTGTTCGTTAGGAGCTTCATGAAATGGGTTTCCATAGCCGAGCAGCCGCACACAGCCCTAAGATAACAATGGGCATTGCCAAATGTCAGCTGGAGTGGTGTTAAGCTCGCCGGCATTGGACTCTGGAGCAGTGGAAACGCGTTCTGTGGAGTGATGAATCACGTTTCACCATCTGGCAGTCCGACGGACTAATCCGGGTTTGGTGGATGCCAGGAGAATGCTACCTGCACCAATGCATAGTGCCAACTGCAAAGTTTGGTGGAGGAGGAATAATGGTCTGGCGCTGTTTTTTATGGTTCGGGCTAGTACCCTTAGTTCCAGTGAAGGGAAATCCGCTACAGCATACAATGACATTCTAGATGTTTCTGTGCTTCCAACTTTGTAGCAACAGTTTGGGGAAAGCATGACAATGCCCCCGTGCACAAAGCTAGGTCCATGCAGAAATGGTTTGTCGAGGTTGGAGTGGAAGAACTTGACTGGCCTGCACAGAGCCCTGACCTCAACCCCATTTGGGATGAATTGGCACACCGACTGCGAGCCAGGCGTAATCGCCCAACATCAGTGCCCGACCTCACTAATGCTCTTGTAGCTGAATGGAAACAAGTCCCCATAGCAATGTTCCAACATCTAGTGGAAAGCCTCCCCAGAAGAGTGGAGGCTGTTATAGCAGCAAAGGGGGACCAACTCCATATTAATGCCCATGATTTTGGAATGAGATGTTCGACGAGCAGGTGTCCACATACCTTTGGCCATGTAGTGTATTTATATCTTATTAACAGACGCAGTGTAGATTGTTACAGTAGGCCTATCTCCAGTCTAACTGCGTAATCCAATATACTCCAGTCCGCATTTCCCCTTCGCCCCATCTGGCTCATTTACAGGTTCTGTTTACTACTGGCGAAGGAGAGGCACAGAGAAGGGGATCCTAAGGGACTGAACAATTTTGGCCTACCTCTGTCGTAGAGTAAAATATCGACATTATATTTTGCTGTTCTCGTTGTGCAATAACCGTGTGGTCATTTTGGAAGGAGATATTCAGCAAGTTAAATCACCGAAACGCCGTTATTATGAAGAAAAATAGCAACTGACTAGCGAACGAGCAACAGCGATGACTGACAGTTGAGTGGAAATCTCAGCGTTGACTGAATCGAGTTTGCTGTTTGATTTCTTTTTTTCTCCATACACGGTTCAGATTAGTTTATATTACTTGAAGTTGTAAACGACATAGTAATCGTTAGTATTTTGCGTTTATTCAAGAAGATATGTTTGTGAAAGACAGCAGCCATGAGTAGTGACCCGTGTGTTTCGTTTACTACTGTACGCCACGCGTGCCTTGCATGAACCTGAAGTTGTCAAAAGCGAAGCTACAGAATTCAGGACTGTGCGACGGGGGAAATTGCTGCACTTTACAAGCTGCGGTTTAGGTTTTCTTTCAATGTACGGGAATAGGCAATTTACTTAGTAACTAGATACATAGCAACATCCATAGCGAGTGTTACCGGAAGCGTAATTCAATTGAGAGTTGATATCTTTCTAATCGCACAAACTTTGTGGCCTCCTGCCCATTCAGCTAACGGTAACGTTAGCTAGCAGCTAGCTAACGTTACTCCCCCTTCTCTGCAACGCTAGAGACTGCGGATTGTATCAACACTTGAAAAGACGCAATGCGATGCAATTTATTGCAAAGTGAGACTTTTCCTTTGTTTAGCCACAATGATTCTCACGGTTGCGTTTGTTTGTGGTGATTTTGAATATCCCTCTGACCTGTGCAGTTAACTAGCTGAAGCTAACCAGTGAGTTAGCTCGCTAAGTTAGCTAGTAGTGAACACGTTGGACCCTCCGCCCATTTTTCAGGGGATGACCGTTTTTATTTTTGTTTACCTGTGGTTTAACTAACAAACCAAACGACAGCTACACCTTGCCAGCTAATTTTAATCGAGTTGACTCGGATTCTTCCCCAGACAGTTGCTCTCTACTGTGTTGTCGGTCGGATATTGACTAGAGTTGAGTCAATATGTGTCCGCGGACTTTCCTTGTGTTTTTTGTGACTGCTGTCTACGTATGGAATTGTCAGCAAACGAATGGAGAAAGTACAGAAAGTAAGTAGTTAGTTAATTTATAATCTTATCTGTTGGAGATGTGTATTATATTGTTCCTAATTTGACAGAATTGTTGACATTGTGTATTAGTGTGTCAGGTTTTGGAAGGCTCTGATTTAACAAGATCGGCTATGATGACAGAAAGTCAAGCCATTTAGTTACTGGAGATTTGGAAGGACGAAGGTCAATTTTATTGTTTTTTTCTGGTTTGCATATTTGTTTTTGCCCATTAGCCACCTAATTTGATCAAAATGCGTTTGCCAACATGTACAAGTATATCCTATACATTTGCTTGGATATCAAGTCAAGATTCAAAACACAATGTACGTCATTAATTGATTAGGGGGACAAGTCGCACCTAACAAATACGTTGATTGATTGCCATGTCAATGCTTTGAGTAATTACAGCCATGACTACAAGAATGTGTGTTTAATGCTAATGTTGGCAATATTCGCATGATTATTTAAGTATCGAAGTACACAGCCTGAATAATTTAGAATGCCTGTTTTTAAATCAATTTAATAGAATAAACCATGGTTTACAGTTGTGGTGTTTTCTAAGGTCAGAACATGCACTATAAGCCATGCCAAGTATACAATGTGAAGTAAATATCTTGTAAAATTGTATGATATTAACTGGAATCACCTGCTGTGTTTACTCATGCTGATAAAAAAATTCCCTACCCATCTACCTCACTGTGGTTTAGAGATGAAGAATGTGTTTCAAGTCATTCACTGTTGTCTTGCCAACAGCAGTAAGTGGGTAAACAAAACCAGAGATTTAAAAGCAAGCACTTTATGTCAAACCATATACTTTGTAATCAATGTAGGTTGATCCTGGCACTCAGAATCAGATGCACATGTACAATTTTTTTTGCAGCACTCAATCTGATCAGATTAGATAAACCAAATGAGTTCAAATGAATGGTCAGGACTAAGGATGGATGTGGTAACATATCTTCTGTTGTTACTTAAAGTTGTTACTCTATAAACTTCCAGTAACAACTTATAGTAACAACAGAAGATAGGTGAACACGCCACGTCCATCCTTACTCCTGACAATTCATTTGAACTATTTTGGTTTATCTGATTGAGTGCTGTAAAAAATTTTGTACAAGTGCATCCGTAAAAAAAAAAACTCCAATGAAAATGCCTGGTTTGTTATACATAATTCCTTTAGACAAAACAAAATATTTGAATCTGTATTAGTTCACTCGCTGTTGTACATGTGCATCCGATTTCTTAATTTAGTGAAATCCGATTGGGTGCCAGGATAACGCTGCATTGATTTCAAAAGTGTCTGGTTTGACATGGTGCTCTCTTATTAATCTCTCATTTTGTTTACCAAAGAGGTAAAACATGGATTTACTTCATTCGCTGTTGTCTTGCCAACAGCAGTAAGTAGGTAAACAAAAGGAGAGATTAAAAGAGAGAAAGTGCCCTCTATTTTTAGGCTATAATGCCGTTTTATCGTGGCACTGGAGACGATCAGGTCTGGTTTCACTAAATCAGTTCAAACAAATGGCCTTAGAATGGATGTGGTTTTAAACACCATTTCTGTTAGACTAGAGGCTAAAGTAAAAAAGTACACCATTCTGGGTGCTGTTTGTCAACGGTCTATTTGGAGGGCTTCAGAAATAGAGAAATAAATATAGCCATCCTTGTGACACACTTGGCTTTGCTATAGTAGAGGAAACATTGGCCTCTGTTCAGTCCCCATCTGTCATTGCTTTTATCCTAAAAAGTGTTGTTTTTCTGCCGTCACTTAGCTCAACATTTTCGTCCATAGTTAAAAAGATAAGAATAATAGCTAATAACTAAGACATGGGAATTTTTATTTAAACAATGTAAATGTGATAAAATCCAGACAAGTCTTCAAACACAGATCTAGCACCTCTCTGATTCAGAGGAGTTGGGTTAAATGCGGAAGACACATTTCAGTTGAATGCATTCAGTTGTACAACTGACTAGGTATCCCCCTTTCCCTTTAGTGTGGGGAGGATTTGCTGTAGGTCTGTTTGAAGGAACTAGTGGTTTGGTCTGGGAGATGGATGCATCTCTGCATGGTGGGTCTGTGTGCCTTCCAAATGGCTCCCTATGTAGTGCACTACTTTAGACCAGGGCCCTATGGCACCCTATTACCTATGTAGTGCACTACTTTTGACTAGGGATGCACGATATATCGGTGAACATATCAGAATCGTCCGATATTAGCTAAAAATGCCAACATCGGTATCATGCCGATGTCTAGTTTAACGCCGATGTTAAAAACCGATGTCAAAGCTACCGTGCATACAGTTGAAGTCCGAAGTTTACATACACCTTAGCCAAATACATTTAAACTCAGGTTTTCACAATTCCTGACATTTAATCCTAGTAAAAATTCCCTGTCTTATGTCAGTTAGGATCACCACTTTATCTTAAGAATGTGAAATGTCAGAATAATAGTTGAGAGAATGATTTATTTGAGCTTTTATTTATTTCATCACATTCCCAGTGGGTCAAATTTACATACGCTCAATTAGTATTTGGTAGCATTGCCTTTAAATTGTTTAACTTGGGTCAAATGTTTCGGGTAGCCTTCCACAAGCTTCCCACAATAAGTTGAGTGAATTTTGGCCCATTCCTCCTGACAGAGCTGGTGTAACTGAGTCAGGTTTGTAGGCCTCCTTGCTCGCACACACTTTTTCAGTTCTGCCAACAAATTTTCTATAGGATTGAGGTCAGGGCTTTGTAATGGCCACTCCAATACCTTGACGTTGTTGTCCTTAAGCCATTTTTCCACAACTTTGGAAGTATGCTTGGGGTCATTGTCCATTTGGAAGACCCATTTGCGACCAAGCTTTAACTTCCTGACTGATGTCTTGAGATGTTGCTTCAATATATCCACACAATTTTCCTACCTCATGATGCCATCTATTTTGTGAAGTGCACCAGTCCCTCCTGCAGCAAAGCACCCCCACAACATGATGCTGCCACCCCCGTGCTTCACGGTTGGGATGGTGTTCTTCGGCTAAGAAGCCTCCCCCTTTTTCCTCCAAACATAACGATGGTCATTATGGCCAAACAGTTCTATTTTTGCTTCATCAGACCAGAGGACATTTCTCCAAAATAATTTTTTTTTTAAGCGAGACAACTTAAAGGTGAAATCTGTCTGTTGCCCAATGCTAACGTTATAAGCAGCCAGCTAGCTTCATCTGGCTAGTGAGGCTCGACCGGACCGGGTTATGTGTTGTGAAGCTAGCCACAATAGTGGAATTTGCATTTTGCCTTCAAAAATAAAAGTATGTCATTGACAGTGATGCAAATGAATAATAGTAGAATTATGCCATTCTTTTATTTTGAAGGCTATCCGCAAAGTCCACTATTGTGGCTCATCCTTATTGTGGCTAGCTTCACAATAGATAGGTCTGACCACCATTAATCAAATAAGAACTGTCTTATAGCAACTGAAACAGATGATGTCATTTTGCTATGTTTTTGGGGAAGAACATTGTTTGCATCCATGAGCTAGCTAGCTTTTATTTTTTTATGGCCAGCACTAAGTGCGTGAGAACTTTACCAGCATCATAGCATACGTATTAGAGGTCGGCCGATTTAATCGGAATGGCCAATTTAATTAGGGCCGATTTTCAAGTTTTCATAACAATCGGTAATCGACATTTTTGGACAACGATTATGGCCGATTTACATTGCACTCCAGGAGGAGACTGCGTGGCAGGCTGACTACCTGTTATGCGAGTGCAGCAAGGAGCCAAGGTAAGGTGCTAGCTAGCATTAAACGTATCTTATAAAAATCAATCAATCTTAACATAATCACTAGTTAACTACACATGGTTGATGATATTACTAGTTCATCTAGCTTGTCCTGCGTTGCATATAATTGATGCAGTGCCTGTTAATTTATCATTGAATCACAGCCTACTTCGCCAAACGGGTGATTTAACAAGCGCATTCGCGAAAAAAGCACCGTTGTTGCACCATTGTGTACCCAACCCTAAACATCAATGCCTTTCTTAAAATCAATACACAAGTATATATTTTTAAACCTGCATATTTAGTTAATATTGCCTGCTAACATGAATTTCTTTTAACTAGGGAAATTGTGTCACTTCTCCTGCGTTCTGTGCAAGAAGAGTCAAGGTATATGCAGCAGTTTGGGCCGCCTGGCTCGTTGCGTACTGTGTGAAGACCATTTCTTCCTAACAAAGACCGTAATTAATTAATTTGCCAGAATTGTAAATAATTATGACATAACATTGAAAGTTGTGCAATGTAACAGCAATATTTAGACTTATGGATGCCACCCATTAGACAAAATACAGAAAAGTTCCGTATTTCACTGAAAGAATAAACTTTTTGTTTTCGAAATGATAGTTTCCGGATTTTACCATATTAATGACCTAAGGCTCGTATTTCTGTGTGTTATATTATAATTAATTCTATGATTTGATAGAGCAGTCTGACTGAGCGATGGTAGGCAGCTGCAGGCTCGTAAGCATTCATTCAAACAGCACTTTCCTGCATTTGCCAGCAGCTTTTCGCTGTGCTTCAAGCATTGCGCTGTTTATGACTTCAAGCCTATCAACTCCCGAGATTAGGCTGGCAATACTAAAGTACCTATTAGGACATCCAATAGTCAAAGTTATATGAAATAGAAATGGTAAAGAGAGAAATAGTCCTATAATAAATACAACCTAAAACTTCTTACCTGGGAATATTGAAGACTCATGTTAAAAGGAACCACCAGCTTTCATATGTTCTGAGCAAGGAACTTAAACGTTTGCTTTTTTACATGGCACATATTGCACTTTTACTTTCTTCTCCAACACTGTGGTTTTGCATTATTTAAACTAAATTGAACATGTTTCATTATTTGAGACTACATTTATTTTATTGATGTATTATATTAAGTTAAAAATAATTGTTCATTCAGTATTGTTTTAATTGTCATTATTACAAATATATATAAAAATCGGCCGATTTTAATCGGTATCGGCTTTTTTTGGCCCTCCAATAATCGGTATTGGGGTTGAAAAATCATAATCGGTCGACCTCTAGTACGTATCGATGAATCATTGTGACATATGAAATACGAGTGATAGTGTAATCAATGTGTAATGACTACGTTAAAAATGTATGAACGCGTTAAATTATTATGTGACGTGCAGTCCTATTCAGGTCCTGATTGGTCAACAAGCTTATTTGACACGTCAAATAGTGTTTCCTTGTTTGCAGACTTGTTTTGTACAGCTTTGACAGTGCTACTCTATCTTTTCTGACACGTAAAGGCCCAAACGCGTTCCATAGAAATCCTGGTTGAGAATGAAACGTTTGAACAAATGAACAACGAAACAGCAAGTAAGTTAAAGAAATAGGTTTTGATTATGTTCTACTGGTAATGGGGACATAAGTAAATGCAAACAAAACGACTTTTTGTCAGTGTGTGTAACCTTTATTTAACTAGGCAAGTCAGGTAAGAACAAATTCTTATTTACAATGATGGCCCGGACGACGCTGGGCCAATTGTGCGCCGCCCTATGGGACTCACAATCACGGCCGGATGTGATACAGCCTGGATTCGAACCAGGGACTGTAGTGACGCCTCTTGCACTGAGATGCAGTGCCTTAGACCGCTGCGTCCTTGTGTGTGTTAAGCATTCTAGTACATTTAAATAGTACAAAAAGGCAGGTAAAATGTTAAATATCGGTTATCAGTATCTGTTTTTTTTGGCAAGGAAAATATTGGATATCGTTATCCGCCAAAAATGTCATCTGGGTGCATCACTACTTTTGACTGTGGCCTAAACGGCTCTGATCGAAAGTAGTGCGATTTATAGGGAATAGGGTGCCTTTTGGGATGCAGCTCAACCCTATGTAGCCACAATCAACACATCCAACACAAGAAGGAAAGAAGATATGGTTTCTGTTCGCTCTGTCTGGACGTGGTGACTCACTCGTGTGATGTTTTCACTATTTGACATAGTGTGGTAGACTTCTGTAGGCTTGGGCTACTATGAGATGAAATAGGCCTGGGCCTACTCTTTCACCACCTTTTCTGCACTATTTATGTATGTAGGCTACACCTGGAAGTTAACCCTGTTAAACAGCCTTTGACTAGCAACATTGCAGGGAATCGAACGCTTGGCTAACACCTCTGTGCTTGTTTCGAACGCTAACGCAGCCGAGTGTGGCTTCTGGTTTTGGCTCATGTGACCCGCAGAGAGAGTTGAAAAAACAAACAAATAATAACGTGAAGCTACCTTAAATTAAAAACTGGAAAGAGGAGGGTTGCGATTGGGTAATGTCATCAGACCAGTTTGTGCTAGATTCTGTTCCGACTGAGACATAATTCATAAACAAGTTGTGTAATTGCTCGGCTGCTGGCTCTGGCTGGCCCCCTTCTCGCTCCTCTCCAACTTGACAGTGAACCTCCGATAGAGAGCGAGGCAGACGAGAGAAACTTGGGCCTCACTGAAAGTGTTTCATAACATTGACTGACCAATGCCTTGGCTGGACCAAGCCACTGTACTGTCTCTCTGTAGGCTATGTTATGAAGGACTTGTAAAATGGCTTTCTAGTTTTAACCAACTACCTTGATCAAAATGGGCCATTCTGGCTGATCAAAAGGCTAAATGAAACAAATCTTTTAGGGAAAAAAATACAAAACAAAATGTACATTACATTTACTTCTTACATCATACATTTACATCGTCCCATTTTTTTGACATACTGAAGGATTAAGTATGGGCATAAATTAAGCAATATTTTTTGTTGTCTAATCTGTATGCACAAGTCTCAGCCTCGTTCCACATGATAGAATATCTTGCATTCTATTTCTGCCTGCTATGTTTGTGCAACATCCATTGTGCTCCCAGCCTGCCAACCAACATACAATAGTTCACCGCAGGTCGCCAATTACATCATCTGAAATGGTCAGGTTTTTATACCAGACAGTATGAATCTATCCCAGAAGTGTGCCTCGAGCTGGCCTAGCAGGTAACACCGCCGCCCGCAGTACATCATTCCATAAGCGCAGGCTTATTTTATTTTAAAAGTTTTCAATTCTCTAGTCAGAAAAGTCTGTATAGCGTTCTCCCGCTAGAATGAACGATATGCATCTTCTAGTGATCTGTTGATAAGACAGGCGCCTGTCAGTCAAAGCCAGCCATGACTGGGAGACACTGCTGGTTTGTCAGTCTGCTGCCCCGATAGGTTTTTGTTGTTGGTACCGGTGTTGTTTTTTTGTGCTTTGTGTTTTTGCTGCAATCTAATTTATTTTCCCGGAGGAAGGAGAGCATGATGCTTCTTAATAGTCTCTTGTGAGTGAATGTACACGTCCCATTTAATGGAAGTGGTAACGATGAGTTGAAATCCACTTAATTATTGTTTTATTGGCCTATACAGCCAAAGGCTATTTAATGGTCTTTGATTGATGACTGAACAGCTTGTGTTGACTAGTTTATAAAAGGTGACACACTGACTGAATATAGTCTCCTATATCCCGTGGCTACTCATAAATCATACCATGTAGTTATATATTTTGCATCGGGACAAGTAAAAATATATGGTTTGTATTTTGTTAGGATTCAAAGTAGGGCTGGGACGATACCAGATACCAGATACTCGTTAATATCGTAATAAGGAAACAAAACACAAAGCGGATTTAACTTCTTTAGGAAACATTTATTTTCCAAGCTATAGGACACATTTTACATACTGCTGGACTAAAGAGTTTGTTCTGCTTCGTGTTAAATATTTTTTTTGCCAATGAAAAAATATTATGATAACGATATTCTCCCGGCCCTAATTCGAAGCCCATGTCAAGACTTGCCAGTGAACGGTAAAGTGATTCGTCAGTGTAGCCTAGTGATGATGAGTTTGAACTAACAACTCTTTTTTTGTACAGATCTTTTAGGTGAACTGAACCGAATTGCGTCGGTGAGAGAGCGGTTCATTTGGCTCCCTAATTTGCATACCTGAAGGCTACTAACAGTTTTTGGCGAATTATGAAAACACTCGAAGATGTTGAATCAGCAGGAACAACGGGTAGTGATCCTCATTCTGGTCCCCAAAATAAAATGAACAGATTGAAGGTTAATAAAGCTAATGTTATGATACTTGGTATGGTATTATTACAGATATTGATACAGAGTGCATTTGGAAAGTATTCAGACCCCTTGACTTTTTCCACATTTTTGTTACATTACAGCCTTATTCTAAATTGATTAAGTCGTTTTCTCCCCGTCATCAATCTACACACAATACCCCATAATGATAAAGCAAAAACAGGTTTTTAAAAATGGTTGATTTCTAAAAATTATAAGTGCTGTCAAAAACATGATTTATATATGTTTCCACACTGAGGTTGAAATAATGCTGTGAAAATGTGAACATTTGGAAAATTCCCTTTTAGTATAAGAACTGTTTTGAAAAGGCCGCCTGAAATTTCAACCTGTTTTGGTGGGGTGGAGTTTTGGCCTTTCATGGTGACATCACCAGGAGGTAAATTAGCTCATTGGCAGAGGGGTTTAGAACCCTCTTATCTATCACATGCATTGGGGCAGGTAGCGTTGTAGCGGCATCCGCCAAACCCAGATTCGTCTGTCGGACAGCCAGATGGTGAAGCGTGATTCATCACTCCGGAGAACGTGTTTCCACTGCTCTACAGTACAATGTCGGCGAGCTTTACACCACTCCAGCCGGCGCTTGGCATTTTGCGTGGTGATCTTAGGCTTCTGTGCGGCTGCTCGGCCATGAAAACCCATTTCATGAATCTCCCAACGAACAGTTATTGTGCTGACGTTGTTTCCAGAGGCAGTTTGGAACTCGGTAGTGAGTGTTGCAACTGAGGACAGGCGTTTTTTTTTTTTTTTTTTTACGCTCTTCAGCACTCGGCAGTTCCGTTCTGTGAGCTTGTGTGGCCTACCACTTCGCGACTGAGCCGTTGTTGCTCCTAGACCTTTTCACTTCACAATAACAGCACTTAAAGTTGACCGGAACAGCTCTAGCAGGGCAGAAATTTCACAAACTCAGTTGAAAGGTGGCATCCTATGATGGTGTCACATTGAAAGTCACTGAGCTCTTCAATAAGGCCTTTCTACTGCCAATGTTTGTCTATGGAGATTGCATGGCTGTGTGCTCTATTTTGTACACCTGTCAGCAACGGGTGTGGCCAAAATAGCCAAATCTACTCATTTGAAGGGGTGTCCACATACTTTTATGTATACAGTATACAGTGCATTCAGAAAGTTTTCAGCCCCCTGACTTTTTTTAAGTTACAGCCTTATTTGTTTCTACACACTACCCCATAATGACAAAGCGAAAACAGGTTTTTAGAAATGTTGGCAAATGTATTATAAATAAAAAAACATACCTTATTTACATAAGTAAATTTGCTATGAGACTTGAAATTTGAGCTCAGGTGCATCCTGTTTCCATAGCACATCCTTGAGATGTTTCTACAACTTGATTGGAGTACACCTGTGGTCAATTAGGTTTGTGTTATGGCACAGATCTGGAGAAGGGTACAGTTAAAGTCAGAAGTTTACATATACCTTAGCCAAATACATTTAAACTCAGTTTTTCACAATTCCTGACATTTAATCCTAGTAAAAGTCCCCTGTCTTAAGTTAGTTAGATCACCACTTTATTGTAAGGATGTGAAATGTCAGAATAATAGTAGAGAATGATTTATTTCAGCTCTTATTTCTTTCATCACATTCCCAGTGGTTCAGAAGTTTACATACACTCAATTAGTATTTGGTAGCATTGCCTTTTAAATTGTTTAACTTGGGTCAATGTTTCGGGTAGCTTTCCACTAGCTTCCCACAATAAGTTGGGTGAATTTTGGCCCATTCCTCCTGACAGAGCTGGTGTAACTGAGTCAGGTTTGTAGGCCTCCATGCTCGCACACGCTTTTTCAGTTCTGCCCACAAATTTTCTATGGGATTGAGGTCAGGGCTTTGTGATGGCCACTCCAATACCTTGACGTTGTTGTCCTTAAGCCATTTTGCCCCAACTTTGGAAGTATGCTTGGGGTCATTGGCCATTTGGAAGACCCATTTGCGGCCAAGCTTTAACTTCCTGACTGGTGTCTTGAGATGTTGCTTCAATATATCCACACACTTTTCCTCCGTCATGATGCCATCTATTTTGTGAAGTGCACCAGTCCCTCCTGCAGCAAAACACCCCCACAACATGATGCTGCCACCCCCGTGCTTCACGGTTGGGATGGTGTTCTTCGGCTTGCAAGCCTCCCCCTTTTCCCTCCAAACATAACAATGGTCATTATGGCCAAACAGTTCTATTTTTGTTTCATCAGACCAGAGGACATTTCTCCAAAAAGTACCATCTTTGTCCCCGTGTGCAAACTGTAATCTGGCTTTTTAAAGGCGGTTTTGGAGCAGTGGCTTCTTCCTTGCTGAGTGGCCTTTCAGGTTATGTCGATATAGGACTCGTTTTACTGTGGATATAGATACTTTTGTACCTGTTTCCTCCAGCATTTCACAAGGTCCTTTGCTGCTGTTCTGGGATTGATTTGCACTTTTCGCACCTAGGTACGTTCATCTCTAGGAGACAGAACGCTTCTCCTTCCTGAGTGGTATGACGGCTGCGTGGTCCCATAGTGTTTATACTTGCGTACTATTGTTTGTATAGATGAACGTGGTACCTTCTGGCATTTGGAAATTGCTCCTAAGGATGAACCACACTTGTGGAGGTCTACAAAACAAAATTCTGTGGTCTTAGCTTATTTCTTTGATTTTCCAATGATGTCAAGCAAAGAGGCACTGAGTTAGGCCTTGAAATACATCTACAGGTACACTTCCAATTGACTCAAATGATGCCTTAGAATAAGGCTGTAATGTGACAAAATGGGGAGAAAGTCAAGGGGTCTGAATACTTTAGGAATACACTAGTATCGTCTGTATGAAAGAGCCGTGGCAACAGAATACACTATAGTATCGTCCGTATGAAAGAGCCTTGGCAACAGAATACACTATAGTATCGTCCGTATGAAAGAGCCTTGGCAATAGAATACACTATAGTATCGTCCGTATGAAAAAGCCTTGGCAACAGAATACACTACAGTATCGTCTGTATGAAAGAGCCTTGGCAACAGAATACACTATAGTATCGTCCGTATGAAAAAGCCTTGGCAACAGAATACACTACAGTATCGTCTGTATGAAAGAGCCTTGGCAACAGAATACACTATAGTATCGTCCGTATGAAAAAGCCTTGGCAACAGAATACACTATAGTATCGTCTGTATGAAAGAGCCTTGGCAACAGAATACACTAGTATCGTCTGTATGAAAGAGCCTTGGCAACAGAATACACTAGTATCGTCTGTATGAAAGAGCCTTGGCAACAGAATACACTAGTATCGTCTGTATGAAAGAGCCTTGGCAACAGAATACACTAGTATCGTCTGTATGAAAGAGCCTTGGCAACAGAATACACTATAGTATTGTCTGTATGGAAGAGCCTTGGCAACCGAATACACTACAGTATCGTCTGTATGAAAGAGCCTTGGCAACAGAATACACTAGTATCGTCTGTATGAAAGAGCCTTGGCAACAGAATACACTATAGTATCGTCTGTATGGAAGAGCCTTGGCAACCGAATACACTACAGTATCGTCTGTATGAAAGAGCCTTGGCAACAGAATACACTGTAGTATCGTCTGTATGAAAGAGCCTTGGCAACAGAATACACTATAGTATCGTCTGTATGAAAGAGCCTTGGCAACAGAATACACTGTAGTATCGTACGTATGAAAGAGCCTTGGCAACAGAATACACTGTAGTATCGTCTGTATGGAAGAGCCTTGGGAACCGAATACACTACAGTATCCATTTGCATAAAAGTGTCAGTTACAATTTCTTACATACAAATCAATATTGTTCATATAGATAGTAAAACGTACAGGGCCCAAAATCTACCTTTACGGGACAACTTTAGCAACATTAAGGAACCCTGACTTAACACCTCTACCATCTACCTCCAGTATGATAGCACTGATAAATAAAAACCTGTTTTTAATCTACCTCCAGTATGAATGCCACCAATAAATAAAAGCTGTGAGCTGCTGTTTTGTTTTACGTTACGCAATGTCAAAAAGGAAATGTGGAAGTGAATGTAGCTGGTGAATTTGGGAATGACTGAAGTATCATCATCTGTCTAGAGGAGCTAGAGAAGCTAGACTTTTCACTGCGGAGCTGGGGTCAATCTAGAACTCAGGAGATTCATTGACATTCTAATTCTAGAATTGCGAAGTGCCATCTATGAGGATTTTAGTGTTTCAGTATACTTCCTTGAGTTTATTGGAATTGGCCATAACCCTGCCTCAGACTATTTGGCACATTTCCTAGGGGGTCAATCTAGAATGGAAAAGTACCATCTTGTATCTATTTCCACTTGCTGTGTGTGCCTGCAGATGAAATAATGATTAGGATGCTAGTCTTTGCCTGAGCAAACCAGCAAGCTTTTCAAACACATTCCCTAGAGGCACAGTTCCTAAAAGCTTCAGCAATTATTCACCAATCCCTATCTAGTACATTAATAACATTGTAGATATTTTTTGAATAATTTTAGAGCATCATAGACAGTTTCTCAGACTGGTTAAATACCACTAATCCTTTTTTAAAAGCTATGCAGTAATCATTCTGAATGTCCTTACTGTACTGAAGTCTGAAATCTGTTATTTATTATTGATGAAGTGGTTGTACAACCCAACTATTATTGGTATTGATTACATTGTCGTCTGCTCCGTCAGTGTCTCCCTGACCTTGGCTCCAGCAATATATACTGAACAAAAATAAACGTGACATGCAACAATTTCAACGATTTTCCTGAGTTACAGTTCATATAAGGAAATCAGTCAAATAAATACATTAGGCACTAATCTATGGATTTCACCTGACTGGGAAGGGGCGTAGCCAATCCCCACTGGGGAGCCAGGCCTGGCCAATCATAATGAGTTTTCCCCCCACAAAAAGTATTTATTAAAGGCAGAAATACTCCTCAATTTCATCAGCTCCCCGGGTGGCTGGTGTCAGACAATCCCGCAGGTGAAGCAGCCGTATGTGGATGTCCTGGGCTGGCATGGTTACACCAGGTCTGCGGTTGTGAGGCCGGTTTAACGTACTGCCAAATTCTCTAAAATTACGCTGGAGGCGGCTTATTGTAGAGAAATGAACATTAAGTTCTCTGGCAACAGCTCTGGTGGACATTTCTCCAGTCAGCATGCCAATTTCACACTCCCTCAACTTGAGACATCTATGACATTGTGTTGTGTGACAAAACTGTACCATTTAGTGGCCTTTTGTCCCCAGCACAAGGTACACTTGTGTAATGATCATGCTGTTTTAATCAGGTTCTTGATATGCCACAACCATCAGTTGGATGGATAACTTGGCAAAGGAGAAATGCTCACTAACAGGGATGTAAAGACATTTGAGAGAAATTCGTTTTTTGTGCGTATGGAACATTTCTGGGATCTTTTATTTCAGCTCATGGAACATGTGACCAACACATTACATGTTGCATTTATATTTTTGTTCAGTATAATGTTGCAAAACAACAAACCAACCAGGCTACCTGCAGCAGTCACCCAGTGAAACCTTGAAAATAAGTATTTCAATAGTTGCTGTGTGTTTGTGTTCTTCCTGAGGCCAACAGGGTAGGACAGGGAGGCCCGGGGAGAATATGTAAACATCCCAAATTGCACCCTATTCCCTATGTAGGGAATAGGGTGGCATTTGGGACACATCCCATGCTGAGTTAAGGCAGGCTGTCCACTACGTCCGTCTGTCGTCTGCAGGAGACACACACACACACACACACACACACACATCTGGCCCTGCGCCTGTCTGCCTGCTGATGTCTACTCTGCTGCCAGACCAGGGCCTCAAACTAACTGTGTGGTCAACTTACCATTTTGTTTTCACTAAAGCATTATTTATACAGTCTCATTGAGATTTAAATCTCTTTAACAAGAGAGACCTGGTCTGTAAGACGTGTGTGTGTGTGTGTTTATGTACAGTTGAAGTCGGAATTTTACATACACTAAGGTTGGAGTCATTAAAACTAGTTTTTCAACCTCTCCACAAATTTCTAGTTAGCAAACTATAGTTTTGGCAAGTCGGTTAGGACATCTACTTTGTGCATGACACAAGTAATTTGTCCAACAGTTGTTTACAGACAGATTATTTCACTTATGTTTCACTGTATCACAATCCCAGTGGGTCAGAAGTTTACATACGTTAAGTTGACTGTGCCTTTAAACAGCTTGGAAAATTCCAGAAAATGTCATGGATTTAGAAGCTTCTGATAGGCTAATTGACATGATTTGAGTCAATTGGAGGTGTACCTGTGGATGTATTTCAAGGCCTACCTTCAAACTCAGTGCCTCTTTGCTTGACATCATGGGAAAATCTAAAGAAATCAGCCAAAACCTCAGGAAAAACATTTTTAGACCTCCACAAGTCTTGTTCATCCTTAGGAGCAATTTCCAAACGCCTGAAGGTACCACGTTCATCTGTACAAACAATAGTACGCAAGTATAAACACCATCAAATCCCCCAAAAAATGTCACATACACATGGTTAGCAGATGTTAATGCAAATGTAGTGAAATACTTGTGCTTCTAGTTCCGACCGTGCAGTAATATCTAACAAGTAATCTAACAATTTCACAACAACAACCTTATACACACAAGTGTAAAGGAATGAATAAGAATATGTACATAAAAATATATGGATGAGCGATGGCCGAACGGCATAGGCAAGATGCAGTAGATGGTATAGAGTACAGTAAATACATATGAGATGAGTAATGTAGGGTATGTAAACATAAAATAAAGTGGCATTGTTTAAAGTGGCTAGTGATACATTTATTACATCCAATTTTTTATTATTAAAGTGGTTAGAGATTGAGTCAGAATGTTGGCAGCAGCCTCTCTATGTTAGTGATGGCTGTTTAGCAGTCTGATGGCCTTGAGATAGAAGCTGTTTTTCAGTCTCTCGGTCCCAGCTTTGATGCACCTGTACTGACCTCGCCTTCTGGATGATAGCGGGGTGAACAGCAGTGGCTCGGGTGGTTGTTGTCCTTGATAATCTTTTTGGCCTTCCTGTGACATCGGGTGGTGTAGGTGTCCTGCAGGGCAGGTAGTTTGCCCCCGGTGATGCGTTGTGCAGACCTCACTACCCTCTGGAGAGCCTTACGGTTGTGGGCGGAGCAGTTGCCGTACCAGGCGGTGATACAGCCCGACAGGATGCTCTCGATTGTGCATCTGTAAAAGTTTGAGTGTTTTTGGTGACAAGCCGAATTTCTTCAGCCTCCTGAGGTTGAAGAGGCGCTGCTGCGCCTTCTTCACAACGCTGTCTGTGTGGGTGGACCATTTCAGTTTGTCCGTGATGTGTACGCCGAGGAACATAAAACTTTCCACCTTCTCCACTGCTGTCCCTTCGATGTGGATAGGGGGCTGCTCCCTCTGCTGTTTCCTGAAGTCCACGATCATCTCCTTTGTTTTGTTGACATTGAGTGTGAGGTTATTTTCCTGACACCACATTCCGAGGGCCCTCACCACCTCCCTGTAGGCCGTCTCGTCGTTGTTGGTAATCAAGCCTACTACTGTTGTGTCGTCTGCAAACTTGATGATTGAGTTGGAGGCATGCATGGCCACGCAGTCATGGGTGAACAGGGAGTACAGGAGAGGGCTGAGCATGCACCCTTGTGGGGCTCCAGTGTTGAGGATCAGCGGGGTGGAGATGTTGTTTCCTACCTTCACCACCTGGGGGTGGCCCGTCAGGAAGTCCAGGACCCAGTTGCACAGGGTGGGGTCGAGACCCAGGGTCTCGAGCTTGATGTCGAGTTTGGAAGGTACTATGGTGTTAAATGCCTAGCTGTAGTCGATGAACAGCGTTCTTACATAGGTATTCCTCTTGTCCAGATGGGTTAGGGCATTGTGCAGTATGATTGCGATTGCGTCGTCTGTGGACCTGTTGGGGCGGTAAGCAAATTGGAGTGGGTCTAGGGTGTCAGGTAGGGTGGAGGTGATATGGTCCTTGACTAGTCTCTCAAAGCACTTCATGATGACTGAAGTGAGTGCTACGGGACGATAGTCATTTAGCTCAGTTACCTTAGCTTTCTTAGGAACAGGAACAATGGTGGCCCTCTTGAAGCATGTGGGAACAGCAGACTGGGATAAGGATTGATTGAATATGTCCGTAAACACACCAGCCAGCTGGTCTGCGCATGCTCTGAGGACACGGCTGGGAATGCCGTCTGGGCCTGCAGCCAACGTGAGTAAGACATTTAAACGTGTTAACCCTTGTTAACCCTCTCCAGTGAAGGAGAGCCCGCAGGTTTTGGTAACGGGTTGTGTCGGTGGCACTGTATTGTCCTCAAAGCGAGCAAAGAAGTTGTTTTAGTTTGTCTGGGAGCAAGACATCGTGGTCCGCGACGGGGCTGCTTTTCTTTTTGTAGTTTGTGATTGACTGTAGACCCTGCCACATACCTCTCGTGTCTGAGCCGTTGAATTGTGACTCTACTTTGTCTCTATACTGACGTTTAGCTTGTTTGATTGCCGTGCGGAGGGAATAGCTACACTGTTTGTATTCGGTCATGTTTCCGGTTGCCTTGCACTGATTAAAAGCAGTGGTTCACGCTTTCAGTTTTGCGCGAATGCTGCCATCAATCCACGGTTTCTGGTTGGGGAAGGTTTTAATTGTCACTCTGGGTACAACATCACCGATGCACTTGCTAATAAGCTCGCTCACCGAACCAGCGTATTCATCAATGTTACTGTCCGACGCTATGCGGAACATATCCCAGTCCACGTGATCAAAGTAATCTTGAAGCGTGGAATCCGATTGGTCGGACCAGCGTTTCTTGTTTTAGTTTCTGTCTATAGGCTGGGAGCAACAAAATGAAGCCATGGTCGCAGAAGTTAGAATTACAATGATCCAGGGTTTTACCAGCCCGGGTCGCGCATTCGATGGGAACACGCAGCCGTCATACCACTCAGGAAGGAGACGTTTTCTGTCTCCTAGAGATGAACGTACTTTGGTGCGAAAAGTGCAAATCAATCCCTGAACAACAGCATAGGACCTTGTGAAGATGCTGGAGGAAATAGGTACAAAAGTATCTATATGCACAGTAAAACGAGTCCTATATCGTCATAACCTGAAAGGCCGCTCAGAAAGGAAGAAGCCACTGCTCCAAAACCACCATTAAAAAAAGCCAGCCTACAGTTTGCAACTGCACATGGGGACAAAGATCGTGCTTTTTGGAGAAATGTCCTCTGGTCTGATGAAACAAAAATAGAACTGTATGGCCGTAATGACCATCGTTATGCTTGGAGGAAAAAGGGGGAGGCTTGCAAGCTGAAGAACACCATCCCAAACGTGATGCACGGGGGTGGCAGCATCATGTTGTGGGGGTGCACTTCACAAAATAGATGGCATCATGACGAAGGAAAATTGTGGATATATTGAAGCAACATCTTAAGACATCAGTCAGGTAGTTAAAGCTTGGTTGCAAATGGGTCTTCCAAATGGCCAATGACCCCAAGCATACTTCCAAAGTTGTGTGCAATATGGCTTAAGGACAACAAAGTCAAGGTATTGGAGTGGCCATCACAAAGTCATGACCTCAATCCTATAGAACATTTGTGGGCAGAACTGAAAAAGCATTGAGAGGCCTACAAACCTGACTCAGTTACACCAGTTCTGTCAGGAGGGATGGGTCAAAATTCACCCAACTTATGGTGGGAAGCTTGTGGAAGGCTACACGAAACGTTTGACCCAAGTTAAACAATTTAAAGGCAATGCTACCGAATTCTAATTGAGTGTATGTAAACTTCTGACCCACTGGGAATGTGATGAAAGAAATAAAAGCTGAAATAATTCTCTCTACTATTATTCTGACATTTCACGTTCTTAAAATAAAGTGGTGATCCGAACTGACCAAAACAATTTTTACTAGGATTAAATGTCAGGAATTGTGAAAAACTGAGTTTAAATGTATTTTGCTAAGGTTTTATGTAAACTTCCGACTTCAACTGTATCTATGTATGTATCTATGTATGTATCTATGTATGTATCTATGTATGTATGTATGTATGTATGTATATCTATGCAGTACCAGTCAAACGTTTGGATACACCTCATTTCAGGGATTTTATTTTTTACTATTGTAGAATAATAGTTAAGACATCAACTATGAAATAACACATATGGAATCATGTAGTAATTAAGAAAGTGTTAAACAAATCCCCCAAAATATATATTTTAGAATCTTCAAAGTAGCCACCCTTTTCCTTCATGACAGCTTTTCACACTCACACTCAGCATTCTCTCAACCAGCTTCATGAGCTAGTCACCTGGAATGCATTTCAATTAACAGGTGTGCCTTATTAAAAGTTAATTTGTGGAAGTTCTTTCCTTAAACTGATTGGATCAAACGCATGTCTTGTGACAAGGTAGGGGTTGTATACAGAAGATAGCCCTGTTTGGTAAAATACCATATATCCATATTATGGCAAGAACAGCCCAAATAAGCAAAGAGAGGCCTACAAATGACAGTCCATCATTAATTTAAGACATGAAGGTCAGTCAATCTGGAAAATTTCAAGAACTTTGTTTCTTCAAGTGCAGTCGCAAAAACCATCAAGCGCAAAATAATAGACAAGCATGGTAAAGGCTACAAGACCATCTCCAAGCAGCTTGATGTTCCTGTGACATATTGCAAATATTTTAAAGAAGTTTAAGGTCCATGGAACTGTAGCCAACCTCCTTGGGCGCGGCCTCGAGGAAAATCAACCCCAGATTGAACAGAAGGATAGTGCGAATGGTAGAAAAAGAACCAAGGATAACTGCCAAAGAGATACAAGGTGAAGGTACTTCAGTTTCTGAACGCACCATCCGTGGCTTTTTGAGTGAAAGTGTGCTCCATGGAAGAAGACCCAGGAGGACTCCACTTTTCAAAGAAAAACATAAAAAAGCCAGACTGGAATTTGCTAAAATGCATATTCACAAGCCACAATCCTGGGGGGGATGTCCTTTGGACAGATGAGTCAAATCTAGAGCTTTTTGGCAAGTCACATCAGCTCTATATTCACAGATGAAAAAATGTAGCTTTCAAAGAAAAGAACACACCATACCTACAGTGAAACATGGAGGAGGCTCGGTTCTGTTTTGGGGCTGCTTTGCTGCGCCTGGCCCAGGGTGCATTGAATCTGTGCAGGACACAATGAAATCTCAAGACTATCAAGGCATTCTGGAGCGAAACGTACTGCCCAGTGTCAGAAAGCTCTGTCTCAGTCTTAGGTCATGGGTCCTCCAACAGGATAATGACTCAATATACACACAGCTAAAAGCACCCAAGAATGGATAAGAACATTTTCATTTGTTTTATTATTTACAATATTATGTTTTAATAAAAAATCAAAAGCAAAGTCTGATTTTCGGTTAAATATGGAATAATCAATGGTGGATGCCAATTACTTAAGTCAGTTTCAAGTTATTTCAGAGAAAATGGTGTATTTGAGTTTTTTTTTTGTGGAAGGGTACCAACACATTTGAGACTAATATTCAGACGTGCGATGTCATTTTCATGGCAGTTTTACTGTAACACATCTTAGTATCTTCATGTACTATGAATAAATTATCTAAATGCATTGCAGAGGAGTGCTTTCTGTTCCAGGAGTTTTGTGCCATGTTCTTGTCTAAACGGTGAGTGTTTTTAAAGTGAATTAGAAGCCACAGAACCGCCATTATGTGGTTGGTTTGTGGTTTCTTTTGATATCTTCGCCGGGAGGTTCATTTCAGGACAGCTGTACTGCTGCAGCTCCCCGGCATATTTTCTTGGTTTTCTTATTTAGATATATTATTTTTCTATATTTCTATTCATCAAAACTCCTCTACTTTAGAGAGAAATGATAATTTAATCACACAGAGCTGTTTGACCTCTCAAATAACAGACAATGGGCTATTCCACAGTCACAGAATGATGTTGAGACTCAGATTTGTCACTTGAAAATGTTTGTCAAACAAAAACCAATGGTTGCGAAGTTAAACAAACCATACAACTCTATGGACAATGACTACTTTGAACAATGTCCACTGAAAATATCATTCATAAAACCTTTACTAGAAGAACAGTGCAGAATGACTGTTTGCGTTGTCATTCTGTCAAATGTTATATCTTCACTGTTACAGTAAATGTGTTTTGAGATATTATTGGTCAGTGCCAGTGGAATTATTCAGTTGACCTCAGAGCAAGTTTATTCTAGTTATCTGTTTTTCGAATTTATTTGAAATTCAGTTTAGTTTCAGTCAGAGGTTCCAAAATGATTTCACAATCGTTTTGTTCTGAACAGTCCCATTATTTTTTGGGGCTTGTTCCCTTCCGACCTGCAAAATAAAATTCATAACCTGTTCAAACCAAATAAAAGTTCATCCTTTTTATACCTCTGAAGTCAGATTTTTTTTTTTTGTTGCCTCTAGCTCAACATTAATTTACTTCACCAATCGGTGCAGATAGAGCAGCTCGCTATGGAGCGGGCAAGCTATTTAGCCTAGTTGTTTACATGCGTGAGATGCGACTGAAATTGGTAATCTTGTTATGACATGCATGCGTTCTCTGAATTATGCCCACAGAATTATACGTATGGAGGAACTTTAGTGTCTTTGAACTTCGAGAGTTGGCTTAACGTTGGACCAGAGGTAGTTAGCTTGTGTGTGCAGAGCAGCACCAGAAATATAAACACGTTTTACATATTTGCATTTAATAAATCCAATGTGAAACGTGAACTCAAGTATCCTTACCTAGAATGGATTAACTTTATCAATTCTTCCATAATTAAAAAATCTCTCCCTAATTTCTGAATCAGGCATGTAAGCTACAGTAGCCTATGCTTCAGTGGGGGAGGGGCTACAGTAGCCTATGCTTCAGTGGGGGAGGGGCTACAGTAGCATATGCTTGAGTGGGGGAGGGGCTACAG
Source organism: Salvelinus alpinus (assembly GCF_045679555.1). Classification (NCBI taxonomy): domain Eukaryota; kingdom Metazoa; phylum Chordata; class Actinopteri; order Salmoniformes; family Salmonidae; genus Salvelinus; species Salvelinus alpinus. The sequence goes on from NC_092108.1 coordinate 9,938,787, forward strand.
TAGCCTATGCTTGCGTGGGGGAGGGGCTACAGTATCCTATGCTTGCGTGGGGGAGGGGCTACAGTAGCCTATGCTTGCGTGGGGGAGGGGCTACAGTAGCCTATGCTTGAGTGGGGGAGGGGCTACAGTAGCCTATGCTTGAGTGGGGGAGGGGCCTACACATGTACACACACTGGAAAAGATTGACAGCTAGGCAGACACTGGAATACGTTTCTGAGTGACCGAGTGAGGTCTTTGCGTAGGCAGAATGCCCAGAACGTAACGTTATTAACCGATTCCCATGCTTTTAAAATACCGGTTCTCATGCTTTTAAAATACCGGTTAGATCACAGTATAGATCACTTTTGTTCCCGGTTCCGATTCTGTTCTTTGAAAAATGTTGTTTCCGGTTATGTTCCCTGAACCGGTTTCAACCCCTGGTTTGTTATTTTACATACGCGAACAAAAACATTTCTATTTTGTTTTATGGACAAAAGTAGTGGCTTTCCTCCCTGTTAGCTAGTGATAGGGATGCACAAGCTAGGCCTATTTGAAACATCGCCATCTCCTGGCAGCTTTTACCCACAGATCTCAGAAAGTTGGAAAACCACATTAGAAAAACGTAGTGGCTGTGGATCTGACCTTTCTGGACAGATAATGGTCCCAAACCTTCTGCGCATTTATTTATTTTACCAGGTAAGTTGACTGAGAACACATTCTCATTTACAGCAACAACCTGGGGAATAGTTACAGGGGAGAGGAGGGGGGATGAATGAGCCAATTGGAAGCTGGGGATGATTAAGTGGCCATTCGGGTATTAGGGCCAGATTGGGAATTTAGCCTTTAGTGACCCCAGAGAGTCAGGACACCGGTTTAACGTCCCAGCCGAAATACGGAAATGTCACTGCCCTGGGATATTATATATATTTTTTCAGACCAGAGGAAAGAGTGTGTCATACTGGCCCTCCAAAACCATTTCCAGCAGCATCTGGTCTCCCATCCAGGGACTGACCAGGACCAACCCTGCTTAGCTTCAGAGCTAAGCCAGCAGTGGGATGCAGGGTGGTATGCTGCTAATGGGATTCTCTACTTAAACTTGCTCTACTCGTACAGAACAGGCTACTCAGGAGAATGGTGCTCATTTTAATAAAGTCAGATCAAAGCTGAATGAATGTCTGCTAGATCACATAATGATCATTTTCTACACAACCAAACATAATAACATAGTAGAACGTTATTGGAGGACAGAAACACCACCTCATTTCTCATGAGGTTTTAGGACGATTGTGCGACCCGTCAAATGTTTCTCTCATGCGGCCACAACTCAACAGCGCATCACTAGGTAAAATATGTGCTTTGATTGAGGCAAAACACAGGTATGCTACAGTTTTGTTTACGCCATCTGCTCTACAATTCGCTCACTGTACGTATTTCGAAACAACTCTGTACGTAACTAAGAGGTTGTAAATGCCTTTTCCCGTGACACTGATTTAAGATCGAATGGTTGGCATGCAGATGCTGCATGGATACGTCACCGGTAAAACTTGAAATTGACAGGGAGAAATGTGAATTGATGACAACAATGTGTGCGTAAAGTAGAGGTAAAGGAACACATGCACGGGACATGATGGATCTTTTCAGGGGTTCCAGGGCGGCTGGACAGGGCGGATACCTACTCATCCCCAGCCTCGGCCTTAGGGGGGGGGGGGGGGGAACCAAAAGAAGCTTGAAAACACTTAGATTTTTGCCCAAAGTTCAGAAGAAGAAAAAACTCAAACTGAACATAGTTCATAGTTCATGATGGTTTTTGATTTATTTTTGTTTTGTTTTGGAGTCAAAGATAATCATTTAATTGTTTTATTTCAGTTTATGAAATGTGATTTTTGTTTCAGTTGTCATTCACTATAATAACCTTGCATCAGAGGCACAGACTCTCAATGTGTCTCAATTAGTCCAGCAGCCCCCAGCATTTGTGTGTGTGTCTGTGTGTGTTAGGGTTGGGTGGTATCCAGTTTTTCATACCTTTCCTGTACCATATCAGGTATACAGTACACAAAAGGGGCACTATTTCTTTCAAAAACAACAAAAAATAAAAAAATAACATTTTGTTTTGGCAAGCACAATTGTTTGGGGGTCTGCAGGGATCCCTCTCAAACTGTGTGTGTGTGTGTGTGTGTGTGTGTGTGTGTGTCGGTTAGTCTTCCAGCCCCCAGCCTTGTCCTCTTTGTCCTGTCTGTCTATGAGCAATCCATGTTCTCTTCTCAACACTAATGAAGAGTAAGCCAGGGGGAGAGACAGAGAGAGCATGGTGGTTTCCATGGTAACCCCATTGGTTTGTGTGATGTTCCTTTCCCCCTGTTGATAGGAAGGACTCTTAACAGCTAGGCTGCTCCTCAAGTGGCACCCTATTCCCCATGGTCCCTGGTCAAAAGAATGGCCCTATATAGAGAATAGGGTGCCACTAAGGTCGCAGGCAGCCCTAGGCTGGACTACCTGCGGTGTTATGGATAGAATAGGATGTGAACACCCACTGGCAGTCCATTAACTCAGTTACGTCTGTGACAGTTGTTCGTTCCTGTTCTCCCTGGTTGTTCTACAGCAGCCTTGTGCCAGGGACCGACCGGCAAGGCATGGCCTTCTACCTCTGAGGGGCCCCCACCTAGAAAACATTATTGACAATCGCTTTTAAATAATATAAAAACTTTTTATTTTATTTCCTTTTTATTTTTTACTTTAAATAAAATCAAATTGTATTTGTCACATGCCGAATAAAACGGGTGTAGACCTTACAGTGAAATGCTTACTTCACGAGCCCTTAACCAACAATGCAGAGTTAAAAAGTAAGAATGAATTAGCAAAAAGGAAATGGTAACACAATAAAATAACAATCCTGTTGGGCGGTTTATACTACGTATACTAATGAATTTTGTATTTACTTGGCTGCCTTTATGGTCAACCTGTGCTGTCCGTCCCGTCTTCAGGGGCTGTCTGTCCGTCCCGTCTTCAGGGGCTGTCTGTCCCGTGCAATTTATTTACAAAAAAATAGTTTAGTCATATGAATGAAAGGTTCCATCATGGAGCCCAGTGGTTCACAAACTGTTTCTAGTCCCGTACCCCTTCAAAACATTCAACCTCCGGCTGTACCCCCTCTAGCACCAGGGTCAGCGCTCTCTCAAAAGTTGCTTTTTGCCATTGTTGTAAGCCTGCCACACACACACGCACTATACAATACATTTAATAAACATAAGAATGAGTGTGTGTGTTTTTGTCACAACCCGGCTCGTGGGAAGTGACAAAGAGCTCTTATAGGACCAGGGCACAAATAATAATAATCAATAATTTTGCTCTTTAACCATCTTACATATAAAACCTTATTTGTTCATCAAAACATTGTGAATAACTCATCACAGGTTAATGAAAAGGGTGTGCTTGAAAATATACTCATAATTCTGCAATGTTGGGTTGTATTGGAGAGAGTCTCCGTATTAAATCATTTCCCACACACAGTCTGTGCCTGTATTTAGTTTTCATGCTAGTGACTGCCGAGAATCCACTCTCACATAGGTACGTGGTTGCAAAAGGCATCAGTGTCTTAACAGGGCGATTTGCCAAGGCAGGATACTCTGAGCGCAGCCCGATCCAGAAACCTGACAGTGGCTTCTGATTAAATTCAGGAGCCTCTGGCATTGCTCGTACGCCTGGGGGGGTAACCATACTCTATCAATCATGTATCATAAATAATACTATTTAGGAATATATACTGTAGCATTTGGGAAGTCATCAACAGCTGTTGTTTAAATTCAGCCCACAATACATATAGGTTTTCAAGCTTCGGTTGATTTCAAATGGAATCTACAAGTTAGTATTAAATATGTTGCATTCACTTCTCCATCTCAACCAAAAAATAACATTTAAAGAATTGCCTCCGATGTAGCTATCCAAGCAGAAGATCCATCTCCTTTTGAATGTTAATATTTGGTTGTGTTGTCAACCAAACATAATTCAATATTACTTTTGTAAGACGGGCTTAATATTAGGTTATTGAATGTCTTACAAACTAAGTAACAGTATTTATTCAACCTTAAAATGAGTTACACGCCTCTCGAGTGGCGCGGTGGTCTAAGGCACTGCATCGCAGTTGCTAGCTGTGCCACCAGAGATCCTGGTTCGAGTCCAGGCTCTATCGCAGGCAGCCGCAGCCCGGAGACCCATGGGGCGGCGCACAATTAGCCCAGCGTCGTCCGGGTTAGTGGAAGGTTTGGCCGGCATGGATGTCGTTGTCCCATCGCGCTCTAGCGAATCCTGTGGTGGGGCGGGCGCATCCACGCTGACACGGTCACAAGATATACGGTGTTTCCTCCGACACATTGGTGCGGCTGGCTTCCGGGTTAAGCAGGTATTGCGTCAAGAAGCAGTGTGGCTTGGTTGGGTTGTGTTTCGAAGGACGGACGGCTCTCGACCTTCGCCTCTCCCGAGTCCGTACGGGAGTTGCAGCGATGAGACAAGACTAACTACCAATTGGAAACAACGAAATTGGGGAGAAAGGGGCAAAAATATTATATATATATATATAAATTAAAGTAACACATCCATGGCCACATTTTGAGGTTACTGTAACAATAAATGTCGTCTTATGTAATCATAGAAAGTGTCTGTGGAAATCTTCACAATTGCTGAAAGGATCTGTAATAGAATTTAAAATGGGATTGATCACTTGCAACATGTACTTTTTAATGTAATCTCAACAAACCGCAAATCGGGTCATTTGGTAGTACTATTAGATGAAGCACAGTAATAACAAATTAAGTTGTTGTATAAATACAACATAGCTGACATTGTATTCCTATTTGAACTTTGTTGTGTTTTTAAGATGGTTGAAAGCATAGTGATGACACATTGGGAATTCAATAAACTTTTGGCTGTATTTTTTAGTGGGTGACAATAGTTTGGAATCTCATTGATCGACGTATCTACCTAATATTATCCAATTTTCCACGTTGAAATGAGGTGGTGTGCCTAGTGGGATACTTTGTCATGGCAACACAATTTGTTTACTGCAGCATAGTTCAGCGCATGTAGGCATACAGCAAGTATTTTTATTCAAGTCAAATTACATTTTGATATTTTGGGAATTTTAGAATATCACTGTCTATTTTTTTTTGGGGGGGGGGGGGGTGATTGTTAGATCTCAAAGATGATCTTATTGAAAAATCTATTGCCCCATTATACCGCCCCCCCCCCTGTTTATTTTTATTACGAGTTATACATATGGGTGAAACACTGGAATCATCATCATAGATTCTGGTACAGGTGAATCATAATAAAGATTCTGGTACAGGTGAATCATAATAAAGATTCTGGTACAGGTGAATCATAATAAAGATTCTGGTACAGGTGAATCATAATAAAGATTCTGGTACAGGTGAATCATAATAAGGATTCTGGTACAGGTGAATCATAATAAAGATTCTGGTACAGGTGAATCATAATAAAGATTCTGGTACAGGTGAATCATAATAAAGATTCTGGTACAGGTGAATCATAATAAAGATTCTGATACAAGTGAATCACAATAAAGATTCTGGTACAGGTGAATTACAATAAAGATTCTGGTACAGGTGAATCATAATAAAGATTCTGGTACAGGTGAATCATAATAAAGATTCTGGTACAGGTGAATCATAATAAAGATTCTGGTACAGGTGAATCATAATAAAGATTCTGGTACAGGTGAATCATAATAAAGATTCTGGTACAGGTGAATCATAATAAAGATTCTGGTACAGGTGATTCACAATAAAGATTCTGGTACAGGTGATTCACAATAAAGATTCTGGTACAGGTGATTCACAATAAAGATTCTGGTACAGGTGAATCACAATAAAGATTCTGGTGCAGGTGAATCATAATAAAGATTCTGGTGCAGGTGAATCATAATAAAGATTCTGGTGCAGGTGAATCATAATAAAGATTCTGGTGCAAGTGATTCACAATAAAGATTCTGGTACAAGTGATTCACAATAAAGATTCTGGTACAGGTGAATCATAATAAAGATTCTGGTACAGGTGAATCATAATAAAGATTCTGGTACAGGTGAATCATAATAAAGATTCTGGTACCGGTGAATCATAATAAAGATTCTGCTACAGGTGACTCACCATTATAGATTCTGGTACAGGTGAATCGCCATATAGATTCTGGTACAGGTGAATCACCATTTGATTCTCGTACAGATGAATCATCATTTGATTCTGATACAGGTGAATCATTTGTCTCTCAATAATTACCGGAGTTATCTAGTTCAATTGGGCCTCCAGTTCTGATCAGCTGTGGCCAGGCAACACCTATCATCCAACAGTGTACCCTATTCCCTATATAGTGTTCTACGTTCCACTAAGACTGCACTTGTCCACTTTCCAACACTAGTCACTGTCACCACACTGGACTGGATTAGATTCTCAATTGGGAATGCTGGGATATAAATACTACTGTGCCTGGCTCTGGCAGAGAGAGGTCTGTCCCAAATGGTATCCAACTGTTGACCATCGCCCTTAAGACTCTATATAGGGAATAGGATGCCATTTGGTACACAGGAAGTGTCCACATTTCTGCTGGGAACTGGGTGTATCTGTGGTGGCCTGGCTTTCCAGGGGTCACTGGCTGGCTGGCTGACTGTTTTCTGGGGTCACTGACTGACTGACTGCCTGTCCCGCCCTGTGTATCTATCTCTGTCTGGTTCAGTTTACTGCCACCCTGACACACCACAACCCCACTGTCCTCCTCATGTTTCAGCACTTCCGCTTCACTCCTTCAGTATCACTCTCTCCCTCTCTCTTTCTCTGTTTAACTATCTCTTCTCTGTTTCTCTGTTTTACTATCTCTTCTCTCTTTCTCTGTTTTACTATCTCTTCTCTCTTTCGTTCTCTCTTTCTCTGTTTTACTATCTCTCTCTCTCTTCTCTGTGTGTGTCCGGCAACACAAGATGTAAACTCCTGCCATAAAGAGTTGTAGGACTCTGCTCAGTATGCTAGCCCCTATCACACATCTGACTGACCAGTATGCTATCCCCATCACACACCTGACTGACCAGTATGCTAGCCCCTATCACACACCTGACTGACCAGTATGCTAGCCCCTATCACACACCTGACTGACCAGTATGCTAGCCCCTTCACCTACTGTATCACACATCTGACTGACCAGTATACTAGCCCCTATCACACACCTGACTGACCAGTATGCTAGCCCCTTCACCTACTGTATCACACATCTGACTGACCAGTATGCTAGCCCCTATCACACACCTGACTGACCAGTATGCTAGCCCCATTCACCTACTGTATCACACATCTGACTGACCAGTATGCTAGCCCCTTCACCTACTGTATCACACATCTGACTGACCAGTATGCTAGCCCCTATCACACACCTGACTGACCAGTATGCTAGCCCCTTCACCTACTGTATCACACATCTGACTGACCAGTATGCTAGCCCCTATCACACATCTGACTGACCAGTATGCTAGCCCCTATCACACACCTGACTGACCAGTATGCTAGCCCCTATCACACACCTGACTGACCAGTATGCTAGCCCCTATCACACACCTGACTGACCAGTATGCTAGCCCCTATCACACATCTGACTGACCAGTATGCTAGCCCCATTCACTTATCACACACCTGACTGACCAGTATGCTAGCCCCTTCACCTACTGTATCACACATCTGAATGACCAGTATGCTAGCCCCTATCACACATCTGACTGACCAGTATGCTAGCCCCTATCACCTACTGTATCACACACCTGACTGACCAGTATGCTGCCAAATTAACCCTGATTCAGATGACCACCCTACCATGCTAGATTACGGAGACGTGATTTATAGATCGGCAGGTAAGGGTGCTCTTCAGCGGCTAGATGTTCTTTACCATTCGGCCATCAGATTTGCCACCAATGCTTCTTATAGGACACATCACTGCACTCTATTCTCCTCTGTAAACTGGTCATCTCTACAGTCGTGGCCAAAAGTTTTGAGAATGACACAAATATTAATTTACACAAAGTTTGCTGCTTCAGTGTCTTTTGATATTTTTGTCAGATGTTACTATGGAATATTGAAGTATAATTGCAAGCATTTCATAAGTGTCAAAGGCTTTTATTGACAATTACATGAAGTTGATGCAAAGAGTCAATATTTGCAGTGTTGACCCTTCTTTTTCAAGACCTCTGCAATCCGCCCTGGCATGCTGTCAATTAAATTGTGGGCCACATCCTGACTGATGGCAGCCCATTCTTACATAATCAATGCTTGGAGTTCGTCAGAATTTGTGGGGTTTTGTTTGTCCACCCGCCTCTTGAGGATTGACCACAAGTTCTCAATGGGATTAAGGTCTGGGGAGTTTCCTGTCCATGGACCCAAAATATCGATGTTTTGTTCCCCGAGCCACTTTTGCCTTATGGCAAGGTGCTCCATCATGCTGGAAAAGGCATTGTTCGTCACCAAACTGTTCCTGGATTGTTGAGAGAAGTTGCTCTCGGAGGATGTGTTGGTACCATTCTTTATTCATGACTGTGTTCATAGGCAAAATTGTGAGTGAGCCCACTCCCATGGCTGAGAAGCAACCCCACACATAAATGGTCTCAGGATGCTTTACTGTTGGCATGACACGGGACTGATGGTAGCGCTCACCTTGTCTTCTCCGGACAAGCTTTTTTCCGGATGCCCCAAACAATCGTAAAGGGGATTCATCAGAGAAAATGACTTTACCCCAGTCCTCAGCGGTCCAATCCCTGTACCTTTTGCAAAATATCAGTCTGTCCCTGATGTTTTTCCTGGAGAGAAGTGGCTTCTTTGCTGCACTTCTTGACACCAGGCCATCCTCCAAAAGTCTTCGCCTCACTGTGCGTGCAGATGCACTCACACCGGCCTGCTGCCATTCCTGAGCAAGCTCTGTACTGGTGTTGCCCCGATCCCGCAGCTGAATCAACTTTAGGTGACGGCCCTGGCGCTTGCTGGACTTTCTTGGGAGCCCTGAAGCCTTTGTCACAACAATTAAACTGCTCTCCTTGAAGTTCTTGATGATGCGATAAATGGTTGATTTAGGTGCAATCTTACTGGCAGCAATATCCTTGCCTGTGAAGCCCTTTTTGTGCAAAGCAATGATGACGGCACGTGTTTCCTTGCAGGTAACCATGTTTGACAGAGGAAGAACAATGATTCCAAGCACCACCATCCGTTTGAAGCTTCCAGTCTGTTATTCGAACTCAGTCATCATGACAGAGTGATCTCCAGTCTTGTCCTCGTCAACACTCACACCTGTGTTAACGAGAGAATCACTGACATGATGTCAGCTGGTCCTTTTGTGGCAGGGCTGAAATGCAGTGGAAATGTTTTTTGGGGGGATTCAGTTCGTTTGCATGGCAAAGAGGGACTTTGTAATTAATTGCAATTCATCTGATCACTCTTCATAACATTCTGGAGTATATGCAAATTTCCATCATACAAACTGAGGCAGCAGACTTATTGAAAATTAATTAATTCATAATTAATTAATATTTGTGTCATTCTCAAAACTTTTGGCCACGACTGTATACCCGTTGCAAGACACACTGGTTGATGCTTATTTATAAAACCCTCTTAGGCCTCACTCCCCCATATCTGAGATATCTACTGCAGCCCTCATCCTCCACATACAACACCCGATCTGCCAGTCACATTCTGTTAAAGGTCCCCAAAGCACACACATCCCTGAGTCGCTCCTCTTCAGTTCGCTGCAGCTAGCGACTGGAACGAGCTGCAACAAACACTCAAACTGGACAGTTTTATCTCAATCTCTTCATTCAAAGACTCAATCATGGACACTCTTACTGACAGTTGTGGCTGCTTTGTATGATGTATTGTTGTCTCAACCTTCTTGACCTTTGATGTTGACTGTGTCCAATAATGTTTGTACCATGTTTTGTGCTGCTACCATGTTATCATGTTGTGTTGCGACCATGCTGTGTTATGTGTTGCTGCCTTGCTATGTTGTCGTCTTAGGTCTCGCTTTATGTAGTGTTGTCTCTCTCTTGTTGTGGTGTGTGTTTTGTCCTATATTTATATTGTATTTATTGATTTATTTTAATCCCAGGCCCCCGTCCCCGCAGGAGGACTTTTGACTTTTGGTAGACCGTCATTGTAAATAATAATTTGTTCTTAACTGACTTGCCTAGTTAAATAAATAAAATGCTCTCCCCTTCACCTATCACACACCTGACTGACCAGTTGACCCCAGGTCCAGTACACACACAGCTGAGAGGAGAGTCTTATGTCTAACAATAAAACAATTAAATAATTGTTTTTATTTTATTGCTCAGAACTGCTATTAGTAATTTTGGAAAAGGGCTCTTACAGATTGACTGATGCTCGTAATTGACACCTAAGTATTGTGATAATATCATATCGTGAGGTTCCAGGCAAATCCCTGCACTATAATCCATAGACCTAGGCTAGTTGTTGAAGATAAAAACCTGCAGAATCCCTATTGGACAGACCTATGTAATACAAATTGAGCATCTGACCAAATGACTTGAGATTATAGGTCTGGGATGGTGAGGTTATAGTCTTGAGTTAATGTATTGATTTAGTTACAAAAGTTACAGCCTCAGCCCCCCCGTACCAAATAAGTGACTTGACTCTGATGATAGCGCTAACTTCCGTATTAGAATAGAATGTGGGCAACAACCAATGACAGCACTTAATACTAGAATGTGGGTAATAACAGCCAATAATGGTGCTGTATATTAGAATGTGGGTAAAAGCATGTCTTTGGTAACAGCCAGATATATGCTTACTGAACTAACTGTCAGAGGCATAGGTTTAATCAAATCAAGACCCACAACCACATATTTTGCTGTGATGAAGTTTATTATCTCAACTATTCTGGTCTATTTTGATTCTAGGCCTTTGTCTCATAAAAAAAAAAAACTTTACCCCAAAACTGGTTTTGCAATTTAAGATGACCAAATATTACACAATTCGCTGTGTGCAATTATCTTTCTCTGAACTATGCATAGCGTATTGTACAACCATCTCATGAATTAGCTGTATCTATTGTCAGTAGTGGTGCGTGCGTAAAATCACTGAGGAAGCCATGCCAAGCCAGTAACAAAGCCATATTCCAACCTATGTTGTGATAATTGTGTGATAACCCATTTCTTCATATGTCACTGTAATATACAATAAGGCCTTGACAACAGTCACACAGTGGCGGAATAAATTCAACTACACCTACCTTTGTTTCATCACAAAACCGGAGAGCAACATCTGTCCGGTGAAATCCACAAAGCAAATATTGCATGTAACACACAGTTCTATCAGCTGCGGTATGGTCAAGCAAGTTCATGTTTTCGAGAGGTTACTAAACAACTAGTGATTTAGAAGCACAGAGTTACCGTGAGTCAGCACAAAGACAACAGGAGCCCTGCCTCCGCTATTCCAGCACCAATTAAACATCAAATCAACAGGGCTATATATGCTTTGTTTAATACACTGAAAACAAACTTAAAGATACCAAAAACAATTTAGTCCAATCAATGTTGCTAAATACAGTATCATGTGGTTGTCCATTGTACTGATTTGTGTGTGTGTGTGTGTGTGTGTAAAACAAATGTTGACTCCCCCTATTTGTAGACCAGGGGCCTGTTGCACAAAACTAGGATAAGGGATTAAGCCAGGATATCTTGGTGATCCTGGCTCAATTGATCCGTAATCCGGTTGCACTAAAGATGGATAGGGGGCAGGAGGATATGTTATGGTATAAATTACCATGGAGATTTATTCTGTGGAGCTAGCCTGCTCCAGACCAGGCTAAATTCCAGGATCTATTTAATCTCATCCCTAATGTCAGTCAGCAGTCACCACAAATGGAAACCAATAGTTATTTCACTGCTCACTATACATTATCACATATAACTAGACCCACTGTTATTATTTAAACGTTTGTGATCATTAATTTCAATGATTTTGGATAAAAAATGATTTTTAGATGATGTTGCTATCATTAGATAATTTACAGTTTCCCATAGACTATAAGGCTATATATAAAATGATAGAATATTAGGGCCACAGAGGGGAAAAAAACACAAGTCATAATATTGTAACCAGTTGTTTTAAAGGAGGACAGTTGTTAAAATGACAGATGTGGGGCATTTCGTGAAATTGTACTTCAGTATGGTTTCATAAACAAAGACATGCTGATGTGCCAGAATATTAAGTATCACATTGTCATAAGTATCAAAACTGTAAAAACAATATGTAGCTTTTCTGCAGAAAGAACCAGCCTCATAAATTTATGACTTTATCCTTTTTCTTCAGTGTGGCCCTAGTACTCTGTCATATAAACAAATACACATTCCATATGAATATAAAAACACAATGTGTAACATTATGTTCCTTTATTGAATAAGGACAAAACAAAGCAGGTAAACCATCAGCTCCTTTCGAAACTGAAGTCACAGTGACTCTACAAGATGGAAAGCACAGAATCCAAGCATATTATACAAAATGATACATACACATTCAAAGGTCTGTATATAACACACCCTGCATGTCTGCACACTAAAATAAATGCAGGACAAATCCATACACATCAACTGAACAGACAAATGAATGGATGCAGTAGCCTCCCTGCAGCCTTGTATTACACACAGTATACCGCACAAACATCATAAGAGGCCAAATTCGTCAAAAAACGAACCCAAAAAAACCCAAATTCCTCTGCCACCGCAGGACATATTTAACCAAAATTGAAAGCACACATACTAACTAAAATAATTCAACACATATTGGTCCCTCAGCAGCCGACCACTGTCGTCATCAGGGAAGATTGCCGGATTGTCCCAGTCCATGGCTGGTGGCACTCTGGGGGCCCTCTCCTTCCTCAGGCAGGCCACATTGTGGAGGACAGCACAAGCCACAGTAATATCACATGCCCTAACAGGGCTGACCCTTAATTTGTGAAGGCAGTGAAAGCGTGCCTTCAGGAGGCCAAAGGTCATTTCAACTCTGGCCCTGGTCCTGGCATGGGCATGGTTGTAGGCCTGCTGTGCTTCCTGGGGGTCTGTGAAAGGTGTCAGGAGAAAAGGCTGGCAGCCATACCCCCTGTCTCCCAGCAACACACCAGAGAATTCACCTGTCAACACAAAATCTCATCATTACTACCTCATAAACACAGTGATATTCTTGACACAGCCATGATGGTTATAAATAGGGGTTGTGTGGCTTACCTTGTGATAGGCACTGATAGATTTCAGAGGCCCGAAAGATTCTGGAGTCATGGACTGAGCCAGGCCATTTTGCCACAACATTGCTGATCACACAGTCAGCATTGCAGACCATCTGAAATCATAAGATGAGGAATATTACACCAATCAATGCACATCACTGGCAATGCAGAGTGTTCGTCAATGGACAATATCAAAAAGTTATGTTCACCTGAACATTAATGCTGTGAAAGGATTTCCTATTCACAAAATCGGCCTCATGGGCACCTGAGGGGGCTTTTATCCTTATGTGTGTGCAGTCCACTGCACCAATGACATTGGGGAAACCTGTCACACAAAGTAATGAGTATCCTACTATGTGTTAACAGTTGTCCTGTAATTTGTAGATCCTCTTACCTGCAATCCTATAGAACTCCTCTTTGATGTCACAGAGTCTTCTGTGGCCAGGGAAGGAGATGAAGACATCTGCTAATGCTTTGATAGCCAGACACACACTCCTTATTGTGCGGCAAATTGTGGCCTTGTTCAGCTGTTCTGCATCCCCCACTGAGTACAGGAAGGCTCCACTAGCAAAAAAGCGCAAGGCCACACAAACCATTTGCTCCACACTCAGTGCATGGCTCCGTGCAGTGCGGTGCTTAATCCTGGGACCCAGTAGTCTGCATAGATACCTGATGCCATCTGCAGAAAACCTGTATCTTTCATATAGATGGTCATCAGGGAAGGCCAGTGGGTCCAACCGGTCCCTGAAGACCCTTTCTCGCCTGAAGGCTCTCCTCAGCACAAGTGCTTCTTCATCCACCACATCTCGCACGAATGGGCATGCCATTGTCAGAGCAGAAAGGAACACACAATTTTGGGCCTTCATATAGGCTAGTGGCCACACCTGGTGCTGGGGGGGTGGGCAAAAGAGGGCGATGCCTTATAACGATGACTTGGTTGTACTGATTGCTGGGAAAATAAAAAAAAACTTAGAAAGCCACCGTCCTGTGTGCTCACAATAAGAGCTCATATGTCATGGCTCACTTGACTTTACGAGAATATACCTAATTTTTATTTTGAGCTGTGTCCTCTTCTTGGAGCTGGGGGAGGAAAGAAAAATAATGATTAATACATTTGTGTTACAGTTAGCATACAGTGTACATTGAAGGCATATCTCACCTCCCTCTCAAGTTTTTTTATTTCAAGGTCCAGTTTCCTAATTGTCCTCTTTTTTATTTCGGACTCCAGTGCAAGATTTTCCATCTTTTTCTTCTTGTACTGAATGTCTATGTCTGCCAGTTCTATTTGGCGCCGGAGGTGGTTGCCATACAACTTTCTGATAGCTTGTGAGCTCTGTGAACACAATACAATTAGCGCAGCTGGAATTTGGCAGGATGTGGTGTCCTTTTATTAATACGCACTATGTTGCCAGGCTGGTTTTCCCACTGTATAGCATCTGGGTCCTGTAAAAGAAATTAGATTTTTTGATTTTGATGAGGACTCCTCACCATTGTAGAGTAAATAGTACTTTCACAGTCTTAACATGATACCTCATGCCTTCTGGAATCCAGAGAGATGGTCTCCTCCTCATCATCGTCTCCATCATGTGCTGTTGCTGCTGCACTGGGGCCTTCACCCTATCACATTTAATCGGATTCATATTGAAGCTAGTAGACAAGACATGCCAGGCCTACAGTATGCCTTTGATGGAGTACTCACTGGATCAGCATCGTCTGGTGCTTGTGCTGGTGGCTCTAACAGGAACACAGTGCTGCCAGACACTGCAAGGCAATAGGTAAACCAAAGTCAGACAGTCCAAATTGATTCAATATGAATGTGGTTGTATCCCATGTAGAGATGGAAGGACATACCTTGAATGAAGCGGGTGGCATCTTGGGAGGAACCTATGCTCGTCTCTTTCCCCCCAGGGATCCCCTCTAAGACGGGCCTGCCTTTATTTAGCTCCAAGGCCATGTCCTCTGCTGGGGTAAGGTCAGCCTTTGGTGACCCACCACCCGTGCCTTGTCTGTGGGTATTCTTTTTCACTGCTAAAACAGTACAGACAATGTGTGAGCAGGCACCTTCTGGGTACAATATATGCTTGTGCTTTGTTAAATATTAGTCAGGGACCATACCATTCTGCAGAATGTTCTTGTATTTGATTTTGACCTGCTGCCATGTCCGTTTTGGCCCGTTCATGTTTAATCTACACACACACATTTAATGGAGTCACACTGCAAAAAATTACTTGGTATTTTTGTCTTGTTTTCAGTAAAAATATCAAAAAATGTATCATAGCTTTATACAGTGTGATGGAGTTACTTTACACAATTTCACTCATATCTGCAGTGCATTTCAATTAAAAATTTAACCGTTTCATAATTACAGTACAACTGCATTTTTGGAGATGTGAATTAAATATTTGAATTGTAATTGTGATGTTTCAGCGGAGCGGTGAGTGTGTAATTGTGCACTACTTACGCATTCAGGCGGTCTGCAATACTTTGCCACGCTTTTTCTCTTTGCTTTATCACTGTGGCGGTGTTGCCTTTCTTCTTAATTATATCTTTTACCTCCTCGTATGCCTCCATGAGGATTTGTGCTTCCGACGGGGAAAAGTACGCGGCTCTAGTTGCCATGGTAAATCAGTTAATCTGTGATCTGTGGCGGGGTCTATTTGAGTGAGCCGTGAGCGCGCACCTATCCAGGATTGGTTTCACCTGGCTTAATGAATCCGTGTCTGCTCATCCTGGCTTGGTCTTTGTGCAACCAATTAAGCCTGGACGCACATGTTTTGGCTTCATTGAGCTCAGCTGAGTCATTTATCCCGGATGTCTTAATTCTACTTTTGTGCAACAGGCCCCAGCTGAACGCCATCCTCCTCTCTTTCATGTTGACGAAATGGTCTATGGCTCTGTCACACAGTACACTTTTAGTTTTTGTTGTCATAGGCTAGCAAGCATTTTAGTTAGGTGGCCTAACTTCCTTGCATGGGCAACAATGAACCAGCTAAGTCAGCTAGCTAGGTAACATGAGCCTACTAGACTACATCTATGTTACATAAATCAAATAAAAATCACATTTTATTGGTCACATACACATGGTTAGCAGATGTTAATGCGAGTGTAGCGAAATGCTTGTCCTTCTAGTTCTGACAGTGCAGTAATATCTAACAAGTAATCTAACAATTCCCCAACAAGTACCTAATACACACCAATCTCAAGGGGTGAATGAGAATATGTACATATAAGTATTTGGATGAGCGATGGCCGAGCTGCATAGGCAAGATGCAGTAGATGGTATAGAGTACAGTATTTACATGTGATATGAGTAATGTAAGATATGTAAAAATCATTAAAGTGGCATTATTTAAAGTGGCCAGTGATCGGATCTCAATATAGGCAGCAGCCTCTCTGAGTTAGTGATGGCTGTTTAGCAGTCTGATGGCCTCGAGATAGAAGCTGTGTTTCAGTCTCTCTGTCCCAGCTTTGATGCACCTGTACTGACCTCGCCTTCTGGATGATAGCGGTGGGAACAGGTAGTGGATCGGGTGGTTGATGTCCTTGATGATCATTTTGGCCTTCCTGTGACATCGGGTGCTGTAGGTGTCGTGGAGGGCAGGTAGTTTTCCCCCGGTGATGCGTTGTGCAGACCGCACCTCCCTCTGGAGAGCCTTGCGGTTGAGGGCGGTGCAGTTGCCGCCCCAGGCGGTGATACAGCCTGACAGGATGCTCTCGGTTGTGCATCTGTAAAAGTTTGTCAGGGTTTTGGGTGACAAGCCAAATTTCTTCAGCCTCCTGAGGTTGAAGAGGCCCTGTTTGTGCCTTCTTCACCACACTGTCTGTGTGGGTGGACCTTTTCAGTTTGTCTGTGGTGTGTACGCCAATTAATTTTCCACCTTCCCCACTGCTGTCCCTTCGATGTGGATAGGGGGGTGCTCCCTCTGCTCTTTCCTGAAGTCCACGATCATCTCTTTTGTTTTGTTGACTTTGAGTGAGAGGTTGTTTTTCCTTTCCTCCGAGTGCCCTCACCTCCTCCCTGT
Source organism: Salvelinus alpinus (assembly GCF_045679555.1). Classification (NCBI taxonomy): domain Eukaryota; kingdom Metazoa; phylum Chordata; class Actinopteri; order Salmoniformes; family Salmonidae; genus Salvelinus; species Salvelinus alpinus. The sequence continues at coordinate 9,956,061 of NC_092108.1, forward strand.
AGGCCGTCTCGTCGTTGTTGGTAATCAAGCTCACTACTGTTGTGTCGTCTGCAAACTTGATGATTGAGTTGGAGGCATGCATGGCCACCCAGTCGTAGGTGAACAGGGAGTACAGGAGGGGGCTGAGCACGCACCCTTTTGGGGCCCCAGTGTTGAGGATCAGCGAAGTGGAGATGTTGTTTCCTACCTTGACCACCTGGGGGCGGCCCGTCAGAATGTCCAGGACCCAGTTGCACAGGGCGAGGTTGAGACCCAGGGCCTCCAGCTTGATGATGAGCTTGGATGGTACTATGGTGTTGAATGCTGAGTTATAGTCAATGAACAGCATTCTTACATAGTTATTCCTCTTGTCCAGATGAGATAGGGCAGTGTGATGGCGATTGCGTCGTCTGTGGACCTGTTGGGGCAGTATGCAAACTGAAGTGGGTCTAGGGTGGCCGGTGATATGATCCTTGACTAGTCTCTCACAGCACTTCATGATGACAGAAGTGAGTGCTACGGGGCGGTAGTCATTTAGTTCAGTTATCTTTGCTGTATCGAACTTCAATCATGTCAGGCCAGTGGCACAACGTATTCATTCATGGTTAGATCAGAATTGCCGTCATAATCATTGGCCTAACAGAGAATTAAGTCAAAACCATAAATCCAAATCCCGATCTCCATCCATGGCTTAGAAAAGGGTATATTTAGCAAGCTAGCTACTGCAGGACATCAACACAAGCAGACCAGAAACTTTTTTCTGAAAAAGTTTTGCTTAGGAAGTTATTGGATTGATCTGAAGCCAAATCCAAACTGGCCTCCCTTGGGTGGTGTTTTGCTGCACCAGGACAACCCACAGTTGGCTAATTCTTTAATATATATAAAAAAAAAATATCAAGGGAGGCCGAATTCTTGCTGGCATCAATCAATCAATCAATCAAATGCTACGGCGGCAACATGTTATACTCTTTTTGTCCAGACAGCATCAGATACATGGGCTACACATACTGAGACAGAGGGGGCGCTGTTTCCCTTGCTAGTGATGGTTTCTCGAGTGAGGTTCAGCCGCTTCCGTCATGACAACGCAGAGAGACGAATGAGAAATTATTTCATCATTTTTATTGGTCAATTATTTTGGGAAGCCTGGCTTCCCTTGGTATCCATGAATACATGCCACTGTCTATTGTATTTAACCATTTATCAATGTTAGTCAGTTGAGAATCGTTTCCCATTTGTAGAAATGATCGCCAACTCGCCAAGATATCATAAATATTTTCTCGGTAATCTGCTTAAGTTACTGACAGCTTCTTAATCAGGTTTATGGGGTTCTTAATTATGTTAATCGTGTTAATCATGTTAATTCATTCACCATTCACAACAACACAATTATTTCCCCTGAGGGGATAAATAAAGTGGTATTGAAATAAAGATAAGTCAAGTGTGTTAATGACTGAGGTTGAATGTATTTTAAAGTAGGTCCTATAAAGATGTAGTAAGAAAAATAAACGATAAACTACGGTAGGCTATTTCTCTATATATACATACCTGCTCTTTCCATGACGGACTGACCAGGTGAAAGATATGATCCCTTATTGATCTCACTTGTTAAATCCACTTCAATCAGTGTAGATGAAGGGGAGGAGACAGTTTTTAAGAAGGAATTTTTAAGCCTCGAGACAATTGAAACATGGATTATGTACAGTATGTGTGTCATACAGAGGGTGAATGGACAAGACAAAAAGTTGAAGTGCCTTTGAACGGGGGGTATGGTAGTAGGTGCCAGGTGCACCAGTTTGTGTCAAGAACTGCAACGCTGCTGGGTTTTTCCACGAAGAAACCGTTTCCTGTGTATCAAGAATGGTCCACCACCCAAAAGACATCTAGCAAATTTAACACAACTGTGGGAAGCTTTGGAATCGATATGTGCCAGCGTCCCTGTGGAACGCGTTTCGACACCTTGTAGATTCCACGCCCCCAACGAATTGACTGGCCGAAGGGGGTGCAACTCATTATTAGGAAGGTGTTCCTAATGTTTGTTATACTCAGTGTAGGTTGAATGTCATTTGTAAAAAGCTGAACTCTGAGACGTATATTAGTTGCGGAGCCTAACTGATCATTAATGTGACCCCAAAAATAATAACTTTACATGAATAGGATAATAGATAATGTGCTCATTCTGGTTATTCCTCTAAAGTGGTTGGTTGTTGAATATTGGTTAAAGAAGTCCATAGAAATTAGATGGACAGCACACCAAAACAATGTCTTGAGTTAGACGATTTATGTTTGGTATGCTATCCTTAACTTAGTTCCATCTCTAATCAGTTTGTTTGTCTCTTCTCCTCTTCCCCTGAAGTCTCCACTGGAATCTGCTCCAGTAAGGACATCCGGAACAACGTGACCAACCTGCGCTCCCTGGAGAACTGCACGGTCATCGAGGGCCACCTGAAAATCATCCTCATGTTCAAGACCAAGCCTGAGGACTTCAGGGGTCTCAGTTACCCAAAACTGACAGTGGTCACAGACTTCCTGCTCCTGTTCAGGGTCTACGGTATGGAGAGTCTCAAAGACCTCTTCCCCAACCTCACTGTGATCCGAGGTAACAACCTGTTCTTCAACTACGCTCTGGTCTTCTTTGAAATGCTGCAGCTCAGGGATATCGGTCTCCATAGCCTGATGAACATCACCCGAGGAGCGGTGAGGATCGAGAAGAACCCGGACCTCTGCTACCTCTCCACCCTGGACTGGTCCAAGATCCTGGACACGGTGGAGGACAACTACATTGTGTCAAATAAGAACGACAGGGAGTGCGGGGACGTGTGTCCCGGGGCGTTGGCCAAGGGGAAGGCTACCTGTCAACAGACCACCATCAATGGGAACTTCAACGAACGTTGCTGGACGCACAAGCACTGCCAGAGAAGTAAGTCACTGGGTTCTTTTATTTAAAAAATAAAATAAAAATGTTATTTATCCTGGAAGTTCCATTGAGGTCAGAAGGCCTTTTTTACGAGGGAGATGATGGTGGGAGTGTTTTTAAATGCATGTAAAAATGGCACACTAGGAAAGATGATGAATGACCTTGTGGTTGTTGTCTTCCTTTTCTGCAGTTATTTCCATGTTTTCCATGCTCTGTTGTCCCTGCCATAACTTGCTGTGCACAGCGCTGGTTTTAATGTGTCGGGTTGTTTATGTTTGTGTAGTAGTCTGGCACCATGTTGATTTTGCTTCTCCTTCAGTGTTGTGCTATTTATAAGTGAAAGTATATCAGTGAATGTATCTGATTGAGGGAGGGAGCGGGAGGGAGGGAGGGAGCGGGAGGGAGGGAGCGGGAGGGAGGGGGAGGGAGGGGGAGAGAGAGAGAGGGAGAGAGGGAGGGAGAGAGAGGGAGGGGGGGGGAGCGAACACGAACTACTCGGGTTTACAGTGATGTCACTTAATAATCAGAGACCCAGTCTCCAGGGAAGTCAGATTACGGTGAAGAGTTGTTGGAAAGTGAGGTGTGTGTGTGCGTCAGACAGACAGGCAATGCTGCTGTGGTCTTGCCAAGGAACACACACTCTCTGTCTCTCTCTGTCTCTCTCGGTCTGTGTGCTCTACTAGACCTGAGTGTTGTTGTCTCAGTCTAGTCAGACATGACCTGTAGAGAGACTCTGTAGTGGAGTCTAGTCAGACATGACCTGTAGAGAGACTCTGTAGTGGAGTCTAGTCAGACATGACCTGTAGAGAGACTCTGTAGTGGAGTCTAGTCAGACATGACCTGTAGAGAGACTCTGTAGTGGAGTCTAGTCAGACATGACCTGTAGAGAGACTCTGTAGTGGAGTCTAGTCAGACATGACCTGTAGAGAGACTCTGTAATGGAGTCTAGTCAGACATGACCTGTAGAGAGACTCTGTAGTGGAGTCTAGTCAGACATGACCTGTAGAGAGACTCTGTAGTGGAGTCTAGAGATGCACAAACACACGCTTACGCACACGTGTTGATGTCATTTCCTGAGTGTAGACAGGCCGACAGACTAGTAGCTACTAAACCTGAGAAACCTTCATTGCCTCCCAAATTGCACCCTATTGCCTCTATACATAGTGCACTACTTTTGACCACGGCCCATAGGGTTCCATTTGGGACATGTACTCCTGTCTGCTGCTGAGGCTGTTTCTCCTTCTGAAGTGGGTTTGCTGTAAAACCAGGATTAACGCTGTCGGCCTGTCAGCCAAATCCGCTCTCAGCCTGAACTGAAAGTGGATAATGTAACGTAAAGGTCTAACTAGGGCTGGGCGATATGGACAAAATATCATATCACAATATTTTTTACGTTTTTTAAAATGTTTTTGAATAATAAAAGTTCTAAATATGCTTTGAGTAGCTCATGACCCTAGGGTGGCAACACATACATTATAAGTGATTTCAATGGGGGCTTTGTCCATTCTGATGTATTATACTGTTTAATCAAACTTCACCAAAGATAATTTTCAACGTTTTCATTCATTTCTGTATTTCCTGCACTCATTTGAGATCACCACATAGAGCAGCAAGCTATGGGCAAATTATCTAGGCCTTATTTTGTTAACCAAATATTGCAATTGCGTTTTGACTTGTGGGTTAGACCAAAACACTTGGGTTAACTGCTGTTGTCATGGAAATATAATGATTTTTCTAATTCTATAGTTAGCATTTAATAGTGGTTACTTTGAATCAAGGGTTTGACATGACAATGGATGAAAATGCCAGAGAGGAGTTATTGTGACGGGATAGGAACCAAAGTGTTGGTCAGTGTTTCCTAGGCCAATCCTATAATCTTGGGCTATGGTAAATGTTTTCTCTTACTTCATGTAGCTAATATATTCATGCTTCGCCTAATCCTCGTTGGTTTAGACGATACTATTGCACAAACAACATGCTGATTTAGGCCTACACCAGAGCTGGTATCAGGCTGTATTAGCTAGCTAGCTACATATGCTCTGAATAAGTACATTTATTAGCTAGCTAGCCAGCTGACTAGAGATTAGCATTAGCGGCTAATACACTTTATTTTAGCCACAACTTGCTAAGAAAAGACAAACTAGCTGTTTGCAGACAGTAAGATATATAAGCTAATAGTGTAATTATAGAACGCTTGTGGATTTATATAAAGAAGCAAAGTGGAAAGCAGCATTGTTGTCATCAACATCTCGTTGCATCTGCTGAATTGACCATGCAGACTGATGGTCGGGAACTGTGCTCCTTGGAACACGTTTCTTCTCTCTGTCTCTCTGTGTCCTTTCAGCCATGACATGTACTTCTACTGTAAATATGAATGAACTACGTCTCGAGATTGAGTTGTGTTTTAACGCCTGTTGTTGTGATGACCAGTATCTTGGTATAATTTATTTTAAATGAACGTACCCAACCCCAGTCTGTACTCGATCTAGAGTCTGTGGTTCCTTATTAACCTTGACTTGACCTATGTTTGGTTTTCAGCTGTTTGAATAAATAGTAGCGAACTGCCTCAGTAGTGAGTCAGACTCTGTAATCTTGTGGTGTCGACCCTGTGGTTTCAGGCCTGCTTTCACTAAAGCATGAAAAGATATGTTAAGCCCCAGGTCTAACCACACAACATGGAGGGAGGGGAGCGAGACAGGAGAGAGAGAGGCATGCCCTTGTGTCCTGCTCAGATATTGAGCTCATTCAGACATCCATTGGCTAGCTCATCATAACACTAGCCTATGAGCCCTAATCAAAAGTAGTGCACTAAATAGGGAATAGGGTGCTACAGTAGTGCACTAAATAGGGAATAGGGTGCTATTAGGGTTGTACATTTTGGGGAATATTCAGAGATTGAAACTTTCCACAGGAATTTATGGGAATTAACGGAAATATATGCAAATTAATATTAATACCATTTAAATACCATTTAAATGTAGATGTTTTTTGCATTGGATATATTTACCATATCATATGGAGACAGAAACATAAACCTTTTACCTTATCATAAGTAGACATAATTGCAAATGATTAAATCCTTACAAAATACATTTTAATAAACAATTTAGTTACGAATTGAACTTTAATTAAATGAGTTGACTCTTCACATGAGATGACTTCACTGAACAACAAAAGAAAGGGAATATTGAATTTGACCATTATTTAACTAGGCAAGTCAGTTAAGAACAAATTCTTATTTTCAATGACGGCCTGTAGTCAATGAATAGCATTCTCACATAGGTGTTCCTTTTGTCCAGGTGTGAAAGAGCAGTGTGGAGTGCAATAGAGATTGCATCATCTGTGGATTTGTTGGTGCGGTATGCAAATTGGAGTGGGTCTAGGGTTTCTGGGATAATGGTGTTGATGTGAGCCTTGACCAGCCTTTCAAAGCACTTCATGACTACAGACGTGAGTGTTACGGGTTGGTAGTCATTTAGGCAGGTTACCTTAGTGTTCTTGGGCACAGGGACTATGGTGGTCTGCTTAAAACATGTTGGTATTACAGACTCAGACAGGGAGATGTTGAAATTGTCAGAGAAGACACTTGCCAGTTGGTCAGCGCATGCTAGGAGTACACATCCTGGTTATCCGTCTGGCCCTGCGGCCTTGTGAATGTTGACATGTTTAAAGATCTTATTCACTTTGGCTGCGGAGAGTGTAATCACACAGTCGTCTGGAACAGCTGATGCTCTCATGCATGTTTCAGTGTTATTTGCCTCGAAGCGAGCATATAAGTTATATAGCTCGTCTGGTAGGCTCGTGTCACTGGGAAGCTCTCGGTTGTGCTTCCCTTTGTAGTCTGTAATAGTTTGCAAGCCCTTCCACATCCGACGAGCGTCGGAGCCGATGAAAGACGATTCAATCTTAATCCTGTATTGACGCTTAGTTTGTTTGATGGTTCGTCGGAGGGCATAGCGGGATTTCTTAAGCTTCCGGGTTAGAGTCGCACTCCTTGTAAGCGGCAGCTCTACCCTTTAGCTCAGTGCGAATGTTGCCTGTAATACATGGCTTCTGGTTGGAGTATGTACGTATGGTCACTGTGGGGACGATGTCCTCGATGCACTTATTGACGAAGCCAGTTACTGATGTGGTGTACTCCTCTGCCATCAGAAGAATCCCGGAACATATTCCAGTCTGTGCTATCAAAACAGTCCTGTAGTTTAGCATCTGCTTCATCTGACCACTTTTTTATAGACCGAGTCACTGATGCTTCCTGCTATAATTTTTGCTTCTATGCAGGAATCAGGAGGATAGAATTGTGGTCAGATTTGCCAAATAGAGGGCGAGGGAGAGCTTTGCACGCGTCTCTGTGTGTGGAGTAAAGGTGGTCTAGAATTTTTTTCCCCCCTCTGGTTGCACATTTAACATGCTGATAGAAATTAGGTCAAACCGATTTAAGTTTCCCTGCATTAAGGTCCCCGGCCACTAGGAGGGCCACCTCCTGGATTAACGTTTTCTTGTTTGCTTATGGCGGTATACAGCTCATTGAGTGCAGTTTTAGTGCCAGCATCAGTCTGTGGTGGTACGTAGACAGCTACAAAAAATACAGATGAAACTCTCTAGGTAGATAGTGTGGTCTACAGCTTATCATGGGATACTCTACCTCAGGCGAGCAAAACCTCGAGACTTCCATAGATATTGTGCACCAGTTGTTGTTTACATATATGCATAGGCCCCGGCCCTGTGTCTTACCAGAGGCTGATGTTCTATCCTGCCGGTACATCGTATAACCAGCCAGCTGTATGTTCTTTACGTCGTCGTTCAGCCACAACTCTGTGAGACATAAGATATTAAAGTTTTTAGGATATACGTGCTCTTCAGTTCGTCCCATTTATTTTCCAGCGATTGAACGTTCGCTAGCAGGACGGAAGGCAAAGGCAGATTAGCCACTTGTCGCCTGATCCTCAAAAGGCACCCTGATCTTTTTCCGCAAAGTCTCCGTTTCCTTCTCCAGCGAATGACGGCGATCTGGGCCTGGTCTGGTGTCTGTAGTAAACGCAGCAAAAAAAGAAACGTCCCTTTTTCAGGACCCTGTCTTTCAAAGATAATTCGTACAAATCCAAATAACTTCATAGATCTTCATTGTGAAGGGTTTAAACACTGTTTCCCATGCTTGTTCAATGAACCATAAACAATTGATGAACATGCACCTGTGGAACGGTCGTTAAGACACTAACAGCTTACAGACGGTAGGCAATAGCTGATCGTCCTCGCAGTGGCAGACCACGTGTAACAACACCTGCACAGGATCGATACATCTGAACATCACACCTGCGGCACAGGTACAGGATGGCAACAACTGCCCGAGTTACACCAGGAACGCACAATCCCTCCATCAGTGCTTAGACTGTCCGCAATAGGCTGAGAGAGGCTGGCAGGTCCTTACCAAACCTACCTGGCAACAACGTCGCCTATGGGCACAAACCCACCGTCGCTGGACCAGACAGGACTGGCAAAAAGTGCTCTTCACTGACGAGTCGTGGTTTTGTCTCACCAGGGGTGATGGTCGGATTCGCGTTTATCGTCGAATGAATGAGTGTTACACCAAGGACTGTACTCTGGATCGATTTGGAGGTGGAGGGTCCGTCATGGTCTGGGGCGGTGTGTCACAGCATCATCGGACTGAGCTTGTTGTCATTGCAGGCAATCAACGCTGTGCGTTACAGGGAGGACATCCTCCTCCCTCATGTGGTACCCTTCATGCAGGCTTATCCTGACATGACCCTCCAGCATGACAATGCCACTAGCCATACTGCTCGTTCTGTGCTTGATTTCCTGCAAGACAGGAATGTCAGTGTTCTGCCATGGCCAGCGAAGAGCCCGGATCTCAATCCCATTGAGCACGTCTGGGACCTGTCGGATCGGAGGGCTTGGGCTTGGCCATTCCCCCTAGAAATGTCTGGGAACTTGCAGGTGCCTTGGTGGAAGAATGGGGTAACATCTCACAGCAAGAACTGGCAAATCTGGTGCAGTCCATGAGGAGGAGATGCACTGCAGTACTTAATGCAGCTGGTGGCCACACCAGATACTGACTGTTACTTTTGATTTTGACCCCCCCTTTGTTCAGGGACACATTATTCAATTTCTGTAAGTCACATGTCTGTGAAACTTTCAGTTTATGTCTGTTGTTGAATCTTGTTATGTTCATACAAATATTTACACATGTTAAGTTTGCTGAAAATAAACGCAGTTGACAGTGAGAGGACGTTTATTTTTTTGCCGAGTTTATATCCCTCCTGGCCGACTCAAAATCGCTTTGTCTAATCTGAGGTGAGTAATCGCAGTTCTGATGTCCAGAAGCTCTTTTTGGTCATAAGAGACGGTAGCAGCAACATTATGTACAAAACAAGTTACACACAACGTGAAAAAACAAACAAAATATCATTGTTTCGTTAAGAGCCGAAAAGACGGCAGCCATCCCCTCCGGCGCCATCATTGCTATAACCATACCATAACACTAGTGTTCCAGTGTTATGGTGATCCAGTGTAATAGTGAGCTAGTGTTCCAGTGTAATAGTGATCCAGTGTAATAGTGAGCTAGTCCAGTGTTATGGTGCTCCAGTGTAATAGTGAGCTAGTGTTCCAGTGTTGTGGTGGATCCAGTGTAATAGTGAGCTAGTGTTCCAGTGTTGTGGTGATCCAGTGTAATAGTGAGCTAGTGTTTCAGTGTTCTGGTGATCCAGTGTTATGGTGATCCAGTGTAATAGTGAGCTAGTGTTCCAGTGTTGTGGTGATCCAGTGTAATAGTGAGCTAGTATTCCAGTGTTGTGGTGATCCAGTGTAATAGTGAGCTAGTGTTCCAGTGTTGTGGTGATCCAGTGTAATAGTGAGCTAGTGATCCAGTGTTGTGGTGATCCAGTGTAATAGTGAGCTAGTGTTTCAGTGTTGTGGTGAGCCAGTGTAATAGTAAGCTAGTGTTCCAGTGTTGTGGTGATCTAGTGTAATAGTGAGCTAGTGTTCCAGTGTTGTGGTGATCTAGTGTAATAGTGAGCTAGTGTTCCAGTGTTGTGGTGATCTAGTGTAATAGTGATCCAGTGTAATAGTGAGCTAGTGTTCCAGTGTTGTGGTGATCCAGTGTTTCAGTGTTATGGTGATCCAGTGTAATAGTGATCCAGTGTAATAGTGAGCTAGTGTTATGGTGATCCAGTGTAATAGTGAGCTAGTGTTTCAGTGGTGTGGTGTGGTGATCCAGTGTAATAGTGATCCAGTGTAATAGTGAGCTAGTGTTTCAGTGTTCTGGGGATCCAGTGTTTCAGTGTTCTGGTGATCCAGTGTTATGGTGAGCCAGTGTTCCAGTGATCCAGTGTAATAGTGAGCTAGTGTTCCAGTGTAATAGTGAGCTAGTCCAGTGTTATGGTGCTCCAGTGTAATAGTGAGCTAGTGTTCCAGTGTTGTGGTGGATCCAGTGTAATAGTGAGCTAGTGTTCCAGTGGTGTGGTGATCCAGTGTAATAGTGAGCTAGTGTTTCAGTGTTCTGGTGATCCAGTGTAATAGTGAGCTAGTGTTCCAGTGTTGTGGTGATCCAGTGTAATAGTGAGCTAGTGTTCCAGTGTTGTGGTGATTCAGAGTAATAGTGAGCTAGTGTTCCAGTGTTGTGGTGATCCAGTGTAATAGTGAGCTAGTGTTCCAGTGTTGTGGTGATCTAGTGTAATAGTGAGCTAGTGTTCCAGTGTTGTGGTGATCTAGTGTAATAGTGATCCAGTGTAATAGTGAGCTAGTGTTTCAGTGTTATGGTGATCCAGTGTAATAGTGATCCAGTGTAATAGTGAGCTAGTGTTTCAGTGTTATGGTGATCCAGTGTAATAGTGATCCAGTGTAATAGTGAGCTAGTGTTTCAGTGTTCTGGTGATCCAGTGTTTCAGTGTTCTGGTGATCCAGTGTTTCAGTGTTCTGGTGATCCAGTGTTTCAGTGTTCTGGTGATCCAGTGTTTCAGTGTTCTGGTGATCCAGTGTTATGGTGAGCCAGTGTTCCAGTGTTATGGTGAGCCAGTGTTATGGTGAGCCAGTGTTCCGGTGAGCCAGTGTTCCAGTGTTATGGTGAGCCAGTGTTCCAGTGTTATGGTGAGCCAGTGTTCCGGTGAGCCAGTGATCCAGTGTTATGGTGAGCCAGTGTTCCAGTGTTATGGTGTTCCAGTGTTATGGTGATCCAGTGTTATGGTGAGCCAGTGTTCCGGTGAGCCAGTGATCCAGTGTTATGGTGAGCCAGTGTTATGGTGAGCCAGTGTTATGACTGTGGTCCATATTTAATTAACTTAAACAGCAGGGGTGCTTTACAGAATGTGTTTGGCCACCGTCTCTCTCCCCTGGTAGGCTAAGCGCTCTCCACTCTGGACATGGGGACTACTCTCCCCTTCTCTTCTTTCCCACTCTCTCTTTCTCTCTTTCTTTCTCACTCTCACTTTGTCGCTCTCCGTCTCTCTTTCCCTCTCTCTCACCAGTACACAGTGAATTACAATGTTGGATGGGTGTTACAATCTTGATGTGTTGGGGTGAGTACAGAGATAGTCGGATCAAGTGAGGTCAATGGTGAGAGACCTTTAATGGAGTGTCCAAATTTACCCTCATGGACGTCACACACAGACACACACCTGCCCCCACCAATCAGTGGACTATAGGCTGGTCAGGGACGGTCAGAGACCGCTGTACTGTAAGAACATCTAGCATAAACCACCTAGCCTCTGTGTGTGTGTGGGGGATGTCTATTGTTTTGGCTAGCTGCTAGGTAACAGTGGAGTTACATGGTGTGGGAAGGGTGGATGTGTACACAACTGTGGAAGGTTAGGTCACTCTGTGTATGTGAGAGCGAGAAGTGTCTGTGGGAGACACCTCTTTCTCCCCTGTGGTCGCCGGCGGCCTCCACACATCCCAGTCAAGTTAGTCTGGCGCCAAGTTTTCCCTCCTGGAACAATAGCTGTGTGAACAATAGGTTCACACAGCGTTTCGTATGATCGTTTCCTGTCTCTGTGAGGCCACTTCCTGTCCAAGGTTATGAATGGACCCACGGAGCCGAGCGAGGTCCGTCTCTCTCGCCACAGCACTGCTGCCATACCGACTAACTCTTTTACAATCAAAACACTGCTGCCATGTGACCCCTCAGAGGTCAGTGAGAGGACAGACTACTGGAACTAACCAGGCAGAGGTCAGTGAGAGGACAGACTACTGGAACTAACCAGGCAGAGGTCAGTGAGAGGACAGATTACTGGAACTAACCAGGCAGAGGTCAGTGAGAGGACAGACTACTGGAACTAACCAGGCAGAGGTCAGTGAGAGGACAGACTACTGGAACTAACCAGGCAGAGGTCAGTGAGAGGACAGACTACTGGAACTAACCAGGCAGAGGTCAGTGAGAGGACAGACTACTGGAACTAACCAGGCAGAGGTCAGTGAGAGGACAGACTACTGGAACTAACCAGGCAGAGGTCAGTGAGAGGACAGACTACTGGAACTAACCAGGCAGAGGTCAGTGAGAGGACAGACTACTGGAACTAACCAGGCAGAGGTCAGTGAGAGGACAGACTACTGGAACTAACCAGGCAGAGGTCAGTGAGAGGACAGACTACTGGAACTAACCAGGCAGAGGTCAGTGAGAGGACAGACTACTGGAACTAACCAGGCAGAGAGGACTACGTTTCCTTTGAGGAAAAGCAAACTGTATCTAACCAGCTAGTTAACATGTTAAAGGCAGACGGAGACAAATTACAAGACCGGCTGAGCAGGGAATTAATTTACCAGCCAACTAATTTACCAGCCAGTTAAACACGCATATAGATAGAGAACTAACCAGCTAATTAGTTTAACTGCTGTTATCCAGAGCAATTCAAAACAATGTATTTTATTCAGAGGGGAAAAGTATATTGCAGAAAAAAGTATGCTACTGAGTTTTCAGTCGTCAACAACACTAATCCGAAGTGCATTTATCATGAGTTGTTAATCCCAATGCTAATTCCAGGAATGTTTAAATCACATTGCATTCTGCTGACTGACTTAGTTGTTGAAAAGCAATGTGTCGTTCTTTTGGAAAAACAGATTTAGTGGGAATCAAAGGAATGTTACCCTAGTTATTGGGTTTTTACCTCTGGAAGCCCCCCTGGGCTAAGAAAGGCCTTGTCTCTTTGATGTGTTTCTGACATGTGGAGCTCTGGTGAGAGGTGAGCCAATTTCAACAGCCCTGCCAGGCGCACGTACGTGTGTTCATTGCCCTGCCTGCTGTAGAGCTCTCGACTCGTCCTCCCAAAACATGACACGTGTTTTGAAAGCCAAGCCAGCCCTGTCCCCATGCCACGATATGAATCACTCTCGCTACTTCTATTTCTGTCTCGATCTCTTTATCTCGCTCTATAATAACAAGCTGACTGGCTGCAGCATTAGATACACCATGAGGAACAGAGAAGAAGCTGATTGGCTGCAGCATTAGATACACCACGAGGAACAGAGAAGAAGCTGATTGGCTCCTGCATTAGATACACCACGAGGAACAGAGAAGAAGCTGATTGGCTGCAGCATTAGATACACCACGAGGAACAGAGAAGAAGCTGATTGGCTGCTGCATTAGATACACCACGAGGAACAGAGAAGAAGCTGATTGGCTGCAGCATTAGATACACCACGAGGAACAGAGAAGAAGCTGATTGGCTGCTGCATTAGATACACCACGAGGAACAGAGAAGAAGCTGATTGGCTGCTGCATTAGATACACCACGAGGAACAGAGAAGAAGCTGATTGGCTGCAGCATTAGATACACCACGAGGAACAGAGAAGAAGCTGATTGGCTGCTGCATTAGATACACCACGAGGAACAGAGAAGAAGCTGATTGGCTGCAGCATTAGATACACCACGAGGAACAGAGAAGAAGCTGATTGGCTGCAGCATTAGATACACCACGAGGAACAGAGAAGAAGCTGATTGGCTGCAGCATTAGATACACCTCAGTCTGGTGCTGCGTTGCTATACTCTAAGTCCTCGCAGTTCATTTCTCGGTTCACTTCCCTTTAGTCTCGTCACGAAACCAGAAACTTGTCTTTTGATACCAATACCAGGTTTAGTATCATGATACTCCATACCAAAACGATACTCGATACCATCACGATACTCGATACCATCACGATACTCGATACCATCACGATACTCGATACCGAAACGATACTCGATACCATCACGATACTCGATACCGAAACGATACTCGATACCATCACGATACTCGATACCATCACAATACTCGATACCATCACGATACTCGATACCGAAACGATACTCGATACCATCACGATACTCGATACCGAAACGATACTCAATACCGAAACGATACTCGATACCATCACGATACTCGATACCATCACGATACTCGATACCGAAACGATACAACGGCAAAAAAACGAGGAGTATTAACCGTTTGATCCAGACACATCTTTTGAGTTCAATATCATTACATTTGAATAGAATATATATTTTATTTTTTTAGGTATACATTAATGAATCAATTAAACAATCATGCAATCAATTAGGCTTTGTTTGTTTTTTTACCCATCTAACTACATAACATAATGGTAATAGTTTATTTGAATGGTAAATCTCATCTATTGATAAACTGAGTAAACCAAGATGTAGCCTAGACCTATTCACAATACAGGCTAACGTACATTCAATAGGAGTGTGTGTATGCACTGAGTTATTTAGCTTGTTTTGGCTGAAATAAAACACAAATGACTTGAGCGAGCCAGAGATCAATACTCCTCCCTCTCCTGCTGGCTTTCGCAGATTCTGCCGTTACTCTCCTGAAGTTGCCGGGAATAGGCTTACACGTGGAGTCGGCGACCTTTCTCATGTGGAATGCCTATTTATCTTACAATTTTTACCGATTCTGCGTGCCAGTTATGGTTTTCCTACGCACATTTTGGTGGAACAGTTTCATTTCATTTATAATAATGTCTTCGTATCTCAAAATCATTGTCCTGTGGTTAATTAAAATTCTATCTATATCTAAATCAAATCAAATCTAAAAAGTAACTTCTATTGCCAGGTATGTAAAAATAGCCTACATAAAGCAAACAACCAAAAACATTGCAGCCTGCAGGTAGAAAATATCCTGATTTAAAAAAGAATATATATATATATATATCCTATAAATAACATGTAACCTTTTTATTTAACTAGGCAAGTCAGTTAAGAACAAATTCTTATTTACAATGACGGCCTACACCAGCCAAACGACGCTGGGCCAATTGTGCGCCGCCCTATGGGACTCCCAATCATGGCCGGTTGTGATACAGCCTGGATTCTAACCAGGGTGTCTGTTGTGACGCCTCTAGCACTGAGATGCAACGCCTTAGACAGCTGCAGCTGCACTCGGGAACTGTCTGCAACAAACTTGAAACATTGTATCAACTATTAACTTGGACTGCCTGAAACACTAGTGAACTTGCAACATTATGTAAAATATTCTGGGCCCTCAGTTTCCCGCAAGGGACAGACACAGCTGTAGGCTATTGCGCAAGGGATAAGAAGTAACCGGGTAGCCCTAATTTATGACTTTTTCCACTGGATCAGAGTATGAAATGTTTCCCTTTCACGCGGAGTGGTTATTTTTCAAATACTTTGAGGAACTTTTTGACATTTTCAATGGATGTAAAAACAGACTTTGCTTTGCTTGCTGTTTGAGGTGGTGAAAACATTACTTTGAGAAGCGCCACAGGTCATTAGTGGTGGTTAAGCCAATCACAAATACTATCAGATCCCCAAATGGGCACATTTTTTTGTGCGCAGGCCAGGTAGCCTATAGGCTTACTTCTATGTGTAGTCAGGTGCGCGTCAACATTGACGGGAGCGCTCCAAACAAAAGACAATGACTAAATTGACAAAACTCAGAATGAAATAAACCAAAACCTGAATCTCACAAGTATTGCAGAGCGCGCAACCATGTGTCCACTCCGACAATTAGAAAGGTAAGACTGGAATAACATATCGAAGGCATTAACAGAAATGACCTTAACCACACAATATGGAGATGTACAGTGCATTCAGAAAGTTTTCAGACCCCTTGACTTTTTCCACATTTTTAAACGTTACAGCCTTATTCTGAAATTGATTAAATCAAATAAATTCCTCATCAATCTACACACAATACCCCATAATGACTAAGCGAAAATGGGTTTTTAGAAATTTTAGCAAATGTATTAAAAATAAAATAACATACCTTATTTACGTACTTTCTTATGAGACTCGCAAATTGTGCTCAGATGCATCCTGTTTCCATTGATCCTCCTTGAGATGTTTCTACAACTTGATTGTAGTCCACCTGTGGTCAATTCAATTGATTGGACATGATTTGGAAAGGCACAAAACCAAGCCATGAGGTCGAAGATATTGTCCACAGAGCTCAGAGACAGGATTGTGTCGAGGTACAGATCTGGGGAAGGGTACCAACAAATGTCTGCAGCATTGAAGGTCTCCAAAAACACAGTGGCCTCCATCATTCTTAAATGGAAGAAGTTTGGAACCACCAAGACTCTTCTTAGAGCTGGTTGTCTGACAGCAATCAGCAATCAGGGTAGAAGGGTCTTGGTCAGGAAGGGCAGTCAGGGAGGTGACCAAGAACCCGATGGTCACTGTGACAGAGCTCTAGAGTTCGTCTGTGGAGATGGGAGAACCTTCCAGAAGAGCAGCCATTGCTGCAGCACTCCACCAATCAGGCCTTTATGGTAGAGTGGTCAGGCAGAAGCCACTCCTCAGTAAAATGCACCTGGCAGCCCTCTTGGAGTTTGCCAAAAAAGCACCTAAAGACTCTCAGACCATGAGAAACAAGATTTTCTGGTCTGATGAAACCAAGATTGAACTCTTTGGCCTGAATGCCAAGTGTCACGTCTGGAGGAAACCTGGCACCATCCCTACGGTGAAGCATGGTGGTGTTAGCATCCTGTTGTGGGGATGTTCTTCAGCTTAAGGGACTGGGAGACTAGTCAGGATTGAGGGAAAGATGACTGCAACACAAACTATAAGTGATTTCATTGGGGCTTTTCTTCATTCTGATTTGTTTTATACTGTTCAACCAAACTTAAAACAAATTATTTTAATTTTCATAAATTTCTGCATTTCCTGCACTGTTGTTGTAATTTCCACACTGTATCACGCAGGGCTGCAATATATGGACCAAAAAACAAAGCCTAGTTAATTGGTAAACTGTTAGAATCATGGAAATTATATATTGTTTTCCAATTTATATATTTGGAATATAGTGGGCAGCACCTTGAATGCGTTGTTGTTTGACATGACAACAAATTAATAAACCAGGGAGGAATTATTGATAGGGTAGGAACCAAAGTGTTGGTCAGTGTTTCCATGGGACCCTAATTAGATATTACATTACATGTGTTCTTACCTCATGTAGCTAGCTAACGTATTCATGCTTCGCCTATTCCTCTCCGATTTAGAAGATCCCGTTGCACAAACAGGCTTTAAAAAAAGGTGAAATAAATAAAATCTCGGCCTACACCAGCGCTGGTACCAGTCTGTTAGCTGCTTTTGCTCTGACTCTTAGTACATTTTGTAAGCTAGCTAAATTTAGCCAGCTATCTAGCGATTAGCATTAGTGTCTAACATGATTTATTTTAGCCACAGCTTGCTAAGAAAATGAAAACTAGCTGATAGTAGTTTACAGACCGTGAGATACATAAACTAATCGTGTAATTGGGGGTTGGGTTAAATGCTGGAAGACACATTTCAGTTGAATGCATTCAGTTGTACAACTGACAAGGTATCTCCCTTTCCCTAATTATAGAATGCTTGTGGAAAGCAGCATCGTTTTCACCAACATCTTGTTGCATCTATCTGACCATGCAGACTGCAGTGTGAACAGAAAGAGAGTGCTCATGACTCCTTGGTTGAGGAACTGCTCTCTCCTTGAGTGACGGGGCAGGGCTTGGAAGAGGACTGGCCACCCCTCATAGCCTGGTTCCTCTCTAGGTTTCTTCCTAGGTTCTGGCCTTTCTAGGGAGTTTTTCCTAGCCACTGTGCTTCTACACCTGCATTGCATGCTGTTTGGGGTTTTAGGCTGGGTTTCTGTACAGCACTTTGAGATATCAGCTGATGTAAGAAGAGCTATATAAATATATTTGATTTTGTTTGAGATGGGGGCGGGGCTTGGTTTGGGATGGGGGCAGGGCTTTGTGTGGGATGGGGCGGGGCTTGGTATGGGAATATGCGGGGCTTGGTGTGGGAGTAGGCGGGCTTGGTGTGGGAGTAGGCGGGCTTGGTGTGGGATGGGGCTTGGTGTATGAAGCGGTATGTAGCACAAGGAGAGGGAGAAAGATGACTCAAGTAGCAAACTGAGTAAACTATAAAAACGGACATTACATGTGCCGAAGTTGAGTATCACATTAAACAAACCAAACATGGAAATACTGTTATAGAAGGTAAATTAAAATCCCAAACCGGTCCGGTATATAGTCAAATACAGTATACCGCCCAGCCTTCCTATATCGACCTATATTCTCGTAAATTAAATAAACGAATTGGAAATTAATCAAAATCTCTCTTTCCCCCCCTTTCCATCTCTTTCCCTCCATCGCTCTCTGTCTCTCGCTCTCTCCCTCCCTTTCCCTCCATCGCTCTTTCTCTCTTTCCCTCGCTCCTTCCCTCTCTCTCTTTCCCTCGCTCCCTCCCTCTCTCCCTCCCTTTCCATATCTTTCCCTCCATCGCTCTCTCTCGCTCCCTCCCTCTCTCTCCCTCCCTTTCCATCTCTTTCCCTCCATCGCTCTCTCTCTCTGTCTCTCTCCCTCCCTTTCCATATCTTTCCCTCTCTCTCTTTCCCTCGCTCCCCCCCCCTTCCATCTCTTTCCCTCCATCGTTCTCTCTCTCCGTCCCTCTCTCTCTCTCTCCCTTCCTTTCCATATCTTTCCCTCTATCGCTCTCTCTGTCTCCCTCTCTCTCCTTCCCTTTCTCGCTCTCTCTGTCTCCCTCTCTCTCTCCTTCCCTTTCTCTCTCTCTCTCTGTCTCCCTCTCTCTCTCCTTCCCTTTCTCTCTCTCTCTCTGTCTCCCTCTCTCTCTCCTTCCCTTTCTCTCTCTCTCTCTGTCTCCCTCTCTCTCTCCTTCCCTTTCTCTCTCTCTCTCTCCGTCCCTCCCTCCCTGTCTCTGTCCTGTTGATCATCTGTATACTCGTCATATTGGGACCGTTTGGACATCCTGTCATTACAGACAGCAGCGCAAGCCGGGTGATATTAAACAACAAAGTACAATTGCGTCTCAAATGGCCCCCTATTCCCTACATAGTGAACTACGTTTGACCAGGGCCCATAGGGGACTATATAGGGAATAGGGTAACATTTGGGAGTCAACCTGTGTGTTGTTGTTCTGTTACTGGAGGCTGGCATAACAGACTAGCTAATGAAATTGTTTACAGTTCCTGTTGCTGACGAACCCTGTTGCTATGACTCAGACCGGACTACCAACTGCCAAACAGGTGACCAGGAAATGAAAGAGAAATTACACAAGATCATTATTATTATTATTATTAGCCTACTTAAAAAAAAAACATCACACTTTAATCCAAAAAGGACAGATTATAAATTTTTAGTAACCTACCCAACCCTAAAGACCCTTTATTTCCTCTTATGTACTGTTGTTCCCACTTTCATCCTCTCTCGCTCTCCTCGCTCTCGCTCTCCTCGCTCTCGCTCTCGCTCTCCTCTCGCTCGCTCTCCTCTCGCTCGCTCTCCCCTCGCTCTCCCCTCTCTCTCTCGCTCTCCTCTCGCTCGCTCTCCCCTCTCCTCTCGCTCGCTCTCCGCTCTCTCCTCTCGCTCGCTCTCCTCTCGCTCGCTCTCCTCTCGCTCACTCTCCTCTCGCTCTCCTCTCGCTCGCTCTCCCCTCTTGCTCTCCTCTCGCTCGCTCTCCCCTCGCTCGCTCTCCCCTCTCCTCTCGCTCGCTCTCCCCTCTCTCTCTCGCTCTCCTCTCGCTCGCTCGCTCTCCCCTCTCCTCTCGCTCGCTCTCCCCTCTCCTCTCGCTCGCTCTCCCCTCTCCTCTCGCTCGCTCTCCCCTCTCCTCTCGCTCGCTCTCCCCTCTCCTCTCGCTCGCTCTCCCCTCTCCTCTCGCTCGCTCTCCCCTCTCGCTCGCTCTCCCCTCTCTCTCTCGCTCTCCTCTCGCTCGCTCTCCCCTCTCCTCTCGCTCTCCTCTCGCTCGCTCTCCTCTTTCTCTCGCTCTCCTCTCGCTCGCTCTCCCCTCTCTCTCTCGCTCTCCTCTCGCTCGCTCTCCCCTCTCCTCTCGCTCGCTCTCCTCTCGCTCGCTCTCCCCTCCTCTCGCTCGCTCTCCTCTCGCTCGCTCTCCCCTCGCTCTCTCGCTCTCCTCTCGCTCGCTCTCCCCTCTCTCTCTCGCTCGCTCTCCTCTCGCTCGCTCTCCGCTCGCTCGCTCTCCTCTCGCTCTCCGCTCGCTCGCTCTCCTCTCGCTCTCCGCTCGCTCGCTCTCCGCTCGCTCTCCTCTCGCTCGCTCTCCTCTCGCTCGCTCTCCTCTCGCTCGCTCTCCCCTCTCTCTCTCTCTCCTCGCTCTCCTCTTTCTCTACTCTCCTACTCTTGCTCACTTGCCCTCCTACTCTCTCTCCTCTCTCTCGCGCTCCTCTCCTACTCTTTCTCACTTTCCCTCCCTCTCTCATACTTTCTCTCCTACTCTCTTCTCTCCTACTCTTGCTCACTTGCCCTCCCTCTCTATCGCTCTCTTAATTTGACCAATTTATTTTGGCGTATTGTATGACGTCAGGCTGGTGTATTGTATTGCCTGTTTTTGTCAGTTCCTGTGAGGAGAAAGGATCATAGGGAGAGGCACTAGGCAGTCAGGGACATGGGCTGGTATTGGTAGAGTGAGGCTGGTAGAGGGACTAATCACGGACATGAGCTGGTAGAGTGATGCTGGTAGACTAATCAGGGACATGAGCTGGTAGAGTGAGGCAGGTAGAGTGAGGCAGGTAGAGTGAGGCAGGTAGAGTGAGGCTGGTAGAGTGAGGCTGGTAGAGTGAGGCTGGTAGAGTGAGGCTGGTAGAGTGAGGCTAGTAGAGTGAGGTTGGTAGAGGGACTAATCAGGGACATGAGCTGGTAGAGGGACTAATCAGGGACATGAGCTGGTAGAGTGAGGCTGGTAGAGGGACTAAGCAGTAGGGCTGGTAGAGGGAGGCTGGTAGAGAGACTAAGCAGTAGGGATGGTAGAGGGAGGCTGGTAGAGAGACTAAGCAGTAGGGATGGTAGAGGGAGGCTGGTAGAGAGACTAAGCAGTAGGGATGGTAGAGGGAGGCTGGTAGAGAGACTAAGCAGTAGGGATGGTAGAGGGAGGCTGGTAGAGAGACTAAGCAGTAGGGCTGGTAGAGGGACTAAGCAGTAGGGCTGGTAGAGGGACTAAGCAGTAGGGCTGGTAGAGGGACTAAGCAGTAGGGATGGTAGAGGGACTAAGCAGTAGGGATGGTAGAGGGACTAAGCAGTAGGGATGGTAGAGGGACTAAGCAGTAGGGATGGTAGAGGGACTAAGCAGTAGGGATGGTAGAGGGACTAAGCAGTAGGGATGGTAGAGGGACTAAGCAGTAGGGATGGTAGAGGGACTAAGCAGTAGGGATGGTAGAGGGACTAAGCAGTAGGGATGGTAGAGGGACTAAGCAGTAGGGATGGTAGAGGGACCAAGCAGTAGGGATGGTAGAGGGACCAAGCAGTAGGGATGGTAGAGGGACCAAGCAGTAGGGATGGTAGAGGGACCAAGCAGTAGGGATGGTAGAGGGACCAAGCAGTAGGGATGGTAGAGGGACCAAGCAGTAGGGATGTTAGAGGGACCAAGCAGTAGGGATGGTAGAGGGACCAAGCAGTAGGGATGGTAGAGGGACCAAGCAGTAGGGATGGTAGAGGGACCAAGCAGTAGGGATGGTAGAGGGACCAAGCAGTAGGGATGGTAGAGGGACCAAGCAGTAGGGATGGTAGAGGGACCAAGCAGTAGGGATGGTAGAGGGACCAAGCAGTAGGGATGGTAGAGGGACCAAGCAGTAGGGATGGTAGAGGGACCAAGCAGTAGGGATGGTAGAGGGACCAAGCAGTAGGGATGGGTATCGTTAAGATTTTAATGGTATTACTACTCTTACCAATACTGCTTATCGATCCGGGTACTTTATCGCTATTCTTATTATTTTTATGGGAAAAAACAGAACAGATATATCTCTACCAATACCATAACATTGCTTTATTTTCTGAAATGTAAAATAAATAATAAACAATTATTTAAAGCAAAAGAAACAGCAATGTTTTGAACAAATCACTATTATAGACTCTAATGTTGTGATGATGGAAATGTAAAACGAATGACATTTTCCTGCAAAAGAAAATACAGTGGTATAGAGCAACACGGTTGGGGCCTGCAGGTAGGCTGCAAAAGGACTAACAGTTCTTAGCAGTTCTTCTGGAGAAAGATCAACATATTTGCCTTCTCTGGCAGAAGTTGGGATCTCTCCTGGCTTATTGTGTTCCCTGCAGTCAAATACCCTCTCACTAGGGGTGGAGGAGGCTTGAGCACAGAGGTAGCTGTTTCAATGTTTGTGAGGAGGGGCAGAGTAGCTCTCTTCCCCCACCACCACATCACAGGATCTTCAGCCATGGGCATGGGAGGCAGGCCTTTGTAGAGCTCGACCTCTAGGTCAACACGCTCGCTGAGGGTGAGGGACGAGGAGTCCTGTTGGATCGTCAACCTCAACTCCCTGTCCTCCTCTGAGAACAGCTCCTCCAAGGCACTCCTTGTTTTGTACAATGGAGGGACTGTCTCCTCCATTTCCTCTCCTTCAGACTCCTCCTCTTGTTGCTGGTGCTCTGTGTCTGTCTGCTCCGGCTCCTCTGACAGCCCTGGTGTTGCTCCTGTCACATTGGCCTCGACAGTTGCCTTCCTCAGCCTGTCCCAGGTGGCGTAACTCACCGGCCTCCCTATAAATCTGGGGTCCATTGCTGCGGCCTCATGCAGGAAGGCTTGAATGTCCTCATCCTGATAGCGCTCGGAGAGGTTCTCCCACACCTTCTCTTTGATGGTGGCCACAAACGTTGTATTTTCATGCTTCACAGTGAAGTGCTCTTCCAGTTTGTGGATATGATCTGTCCACAGGTGGCATTCTATTCACATGACACATGAGAGGATTCTGATGAGCTGGACATACTCCTCAGCCTTATGGAAGTCCTCGTCCTTCAGACGGTCCAGGTTGTCCTTGGTCGTTGCTTTTCTCAGTCGTGGGTCCAAGGCTGCTGCTTGGGGTCGCTGGATATTGCTCCATGAATCTCTCTATCATTAGATAGAGTTCCATCTGGTCTTGACATCAAGGATGAGTGAGTGTTGCGCAAGGTCTGAAACAACAACAAACAGCATACATTTAATTACCTCACACTTGAATATTGAATTAAATTGTTAAATGTGGGAATTTCCAAATAATACTTTAACAGATTGAACTGGCTTCTTACCAAGGAGCTGCTGCTTTTCCTTCCAGACTGTTTTGGACATCGAGGATCTCTTGAACCACACGACCACTGCTCTGATTCAGGCTGCCCATTCATCAATGGAAGTCGTTTGGTAGATTTTCTGCGCTGCCAGATTCAGTGTGTGTGCAAAGCATCCTATTTTCAGGATGTGTAGCCTCTTGATGGCAACATCATCCATATTATGAACAGTCATAGCTACAATCCTGCGCTGCTCTAAACTCTTCCAGAATGTCTGAGATCTCCTCTGTCACTATTTGTACACTGCCCGCAATTTCTACACTGCCCTGGTGTGGAGGACCTTCTGTTTTACACTGCCCTGGTGTGGAGGACCTTCTGTTTTACACTGCCCTGGTGTGGAGGACCTTCTGTTTTACACTGCCCTGGTGTGGAGGACCTTCTGTTTTACACTGCCCTGGTGTGGAGGACCTTCTGTTTTACACTGCCCTGGTGTGGAGGACCTTCTGTTTTACACTGCCCTGGTGTGGAGGACCTTCTGTTTTACACTGCCCTGGTGTGGAGGACCTTCTGTTTTACACTGCCCTGGTGTGGAGGACCTTCTGTTTTACACTGCCCTGGTGTGGAGGACCTTCTGTTTTACACTGTCCTGGTGTGGAGGACCTTCTGTTTTACACTGCCCTGGTGTGGAGGACCTTCTGTTTTACACTGCCCTGGTGTGGAGGACCTTCTGTTTTACACTGCCCTGGTGTGGAGGACCTTCTGTTTTACACTGTCCTGGTGTGGAGGGATGATTTGAATTTCAGAACTCACCCACAGCTAAACAGTCAGCTGGCTAATGGGTCATGAACCCATGTTCTCATAATCTAGTTAACTCCGTGTGTGGGATCTAGACTGCTAGCGTACATACCTAATGGAGATCAGACAACGAGGGATGAACTCTGAGCTCGGCTGTCAAACTGTTTCTCTGCCTGTACATGATGCACTTTCCATAGATCTTTGGACAGATTGCTCGTGTGTCCGCCTTTACAAGCAAAATGTCTTGTTGCACTTGTGGCAACGGCGCATTGTCAGCATCGACTCTGGTGAAGTGTAACCTCACTTTTGAACGTTTAGCTCTCTCCGCCGTCGTCACTAATTAAGAGCAGGGTGCTCTAGCGCCAGAGAGAGATCTCTCTTCTGGATTGGGAATAGTGAGACAAATGTCTTCATCTTACTGCAAATTAGAAACGGTTGGTGAGATAAAATGTACAAGATAACGTTTATGTAGCAATAATAAATAGGAAATGTATTTTCTTTATCTCCAGTACCGAAAGCAGAACTGATAACGTCAGAGCTTATCGATACTACTCTCTTTCATCATTTATCCCCGGGGCCCCGTTTTAATACCGGGTTTCAGTACCCATCCCTACTAAGCAGGGAACTGGGCTGGTATTGGTAGAGTGTGGCTGGTAGAGCGGGACTAATCAGGGGCTGGCGTTGGTAGAGTGGCGTTGGTAGAGTGGTGTTGGTGTTCGTAGAGTGTAAACAGAGACATGTTGGGAAATAGCAGTTGTGAATGTATCATCTGCTCATCACTAGCACAGAATAAACTGCATTTTAAAGTGTGTGTGTGTGTGTGTGTGTGTGTGTGTGTGTGTGTGTGTGTGTGTGTGTGTGTGTGTGTGTGTGTGTGAGACCTATGTGCTTGTTGACAAGCGCTAGTCATCAACCAGACCACATCAGTCACCATCTCTCGCTCTTTCTTTTGGGGGGTGAAAAATATATCTATTTTTTTTTAATCAATTTTTGGGAGGTTTGGTCGGAAGATCACCATATTAGGGCGTCAGACTCGACTCATCTCATCTGCTCTCTCTGATGCTTCTTGACCGAAGCTTCTGCAATCATTTAGTAGCTAAGTACCCACTTGTCACAGTAGTGGAATGTTAATGACCAAGCAGCCACTACCCCACCACCACATTCCCTGGGTCTACATCCCAAATGACACCCTATGCCCTTTACTTGACCAGGGCCCATAGAGCTCTGTTAACAAGTAGTGCACTGTCTAGAGAATAGCGGTTTGGGACGTATCCATGGAGGAAACAAGCCACAAGATGTTTGGGAGGGATTGTGGTTAATATGAGAAGGTCAGTATCTTAAGTATTACACACGGTATTACACACGGTATTACACACGGTAGGCCTCTCCTTTAGGCTACAAACAACCCGGATTGTAAATACTACTCGTGTGTCAGTGTACCAAAGGACGTCCTATTGCCTATATAGTGCACTACTTTTGACCAGGGTTCACTTTCGCTCTCTTTGTCTCTAGCTTTGTCTCTCTCCCTAGATGGTATACAGCTACAGACGGCATGTTAGGAGTACTTACGCAGCAGGTTAGGAGTACGTAGGCAGCAGGTTAGGAGTACGTAGGCAGCAGGTTAGGAGTACATAGGCAGCAGGTTAGGGGTACTTACGTAGGTAGCAGGTTAGGAGTACTTACGTAGGTAGCAGGTTAGGAGTACTTACGTAGGCAGCAGGTTAGGAGTACTTACGTAGGCAGCAGGTTAGGAGTACGTAGGCAGCAGGTTAGGAGTACGTAGGCAGCAGGTTAGGAGTACATAGGCAGCAGGTTAGGGGTACTTACGTAGGTAGCAGGTTAGGAGTACTTACGTAGGTAGCAGGTTAGGAGTACTTACGTAGGCAGCAGGTTAGGAGTACTTACGTAGGCAGCAGGTTAGGAGTACGTAGGCAGCAGGTTAGGAGTACGTAGGCAGCAGGTTAGGAGTACGTAGGCAGCAGGTTAGGAGTACGTAGGCAGCAGGTTAGGAGTAAGTAGGCAGCAGGTTAGGAGTACGTAGGCAGCAGGTTAGGAGTACGTAGGCAGCAGGTTAGGAGTACGTAGGCAGCAGGTTAGGAGTACGTAGGCAGCAGGTTAGGAGTACGTAGGCAGCAGGTTAGGAGTACGTAGGCAGCAGGTTAGGAGTACTTACGTAGGCAGCAGGTTAGGAGTACTTACGTAGGCAGCAGGTTAGGGGTACGTAGGCAGCAGGTTAGGAGTACGTAGGCAGCAGGCTAGGAGTACATAGGCAGCAGGCTAGGAGTACGTAGGCAGCAGGTTAGGAGTACGTAGGCAGCAGGTTAGGAGTACGTAGGCAGCAGGATAGAATACTTACGCAGCAGGTTAGGAGTACTTAGGCAGCAGGTTAGGAGTACGTAGGCAGCAGGTTAGGGGTACGTAGGCAGCAGGTTAGGAGTACGTAGGCAGCAGGTTAGGAGTACTTACGTAGCAGGTTAGGAGTACTTACGTAGGCAGCAGGTTAGGAGTACTTACGTAGGCAGCAGGTTAGGAGTACTTACGTAGGCAGCAGGTTAGGAGTACTTACGTAGGCAGCAGGTTAGGAGTACGTAGGCAGCAGGATAGAATACCTAGGCAGCAGGTTAGGAGTACTTAGGCAGCAGGTTAAGAGTACGTAGGCAGCAGGTTAGGGGTACGTAGGCAGCAGGTTAGGAGTACGTAGGCAGCAGGTTAGGAGTACTTACGTAGGCAGCAGGTTAGGAGTACGTAGGCAGCAGGTTAGGAGTACGTAGGCAGCAGGTTAGGAGTACTTACGTAGCAGGTTAGGAGTACTTACATAGGCAGCAGGTTAGGAGGACGTAGGCAGCATGTTAGGAGTACTTACGTAGCAGATTAGGAGAACTTAGGCAGCAGGTCAGCTAAAATGCTCTCCCTCCTTCCGATGCTGTATACCATCTAGCCACAACCCCTCAAACGGTTTAGTGGTCGTAGTGTGATTTCCTGATTACCCAGTGTTGTCGTGGAAACAGCCGGATCTCAGAGCTGATATGATACAAGCCTGTGTTTGTTGTTGTTTTGCTCTGTGTTTGGGGGAATTAAGGTGTGTGATGTGCTATATGATCCCACTAATGGCAGCCAAATGTATTTCTGCTGCATTCCTTTCAGCCTGCATCATGTGTTCAGAGTCACAGTAACATGATCCCAGATACCTCTGTGTATCTGAAGACTAACTGACAGTCAGGACACCGCATTTCTATTCAACTTTAGGGAAAGCTTCCCCTAGCCTCATGTACACAGACCCTATAGTTGAAGTTGGAAGTTTACATACACTTAGGGTCATTAACTTGTTTTTCAACCACTCCACAAATTTCTTGTTAACAAACTGTAGTTTTGGTAAGTTGTTTAGGACTAGTTCTACTATCTACTTTGTGCATGACACAAGTAATTTTTCAAAACAATTTTTTACAGACAGATTAATTCACTGTATCACAATTCCAGTGGATCACAAGTTTACATACACTAAGTTGACTATGCCTTTAAACAGCTTGGAAAATTCCAGAAAATGATGTCATGGCTTTAGAAGCTTCTGATAGGCTAATTGACATAATTTGAGTCAATTGGAGGTGTACCTGAGGATGTATTTCAAGGCCTACCTTCAAACTCAGTGCCTCTTTGCTTGACATCAATGGAAAATCAAAAGAAATCAGCCAAGACCTCAGAAAAATAATTGTAGACCTTCACAAGTCTGGTTCATCCTTGGGAGCAATTTCCAAATGCCTGAAGGTACCACATTCATCTGTACAAACAATAGTACGCAAGTATAAACACCATGGGACCACGCAGCCGTCATACCGCTTAGGAAGGAGACGCGTTCTGTCTCCTAGAGATGAACGTACTTTGGTGCGAAAAGTGCAAATCAATCCCAGAACAACTGCAAAGGACCTTGTGAAGATGCTGGAGGAAACCAGTACAAAAGTATCTATATCCGCAGTAAAACGAGTCCTATATCGACATAACCTGAAAGGCCGCTCCGCAAGGATGAAGCCACTGCACCAAAACCGCCATAAAAAAGCCAGACTACTGTTTGAAACTGCACATGGGAACAAATTGTACTTTTGGAGAAATTTCCTCTGGTCTGATGAAACAAAAATAGAACTGTTTGGCCATAATGACCATCGCTGTGTTTGGAGGGAAAAGGGGGAGGCTTGCAAGCCGAAGAACACCATCTCAACCGTGAAGCACGGGGGTGGCAGCATCATGTTGTGGGGGTGCTTTTCTGCAAAGGGGACAGGACGACTGCACCGTATTGAGGGGAGGATGGATGGGGCCATGTATCGCGAGATCTTGGCCAACAACCTCCTTCCCTCAGTAAGAGCATTGAAGATGGGTCGTGGCTGGGTCTACCAGCATGACAACGACCCGAAACACACAGCCAGGGCAACTAAGGAATGGCTCCGTAAGAAGCATCTCAAGGTCCTGGAGTGGCCTAGCCAGTCTCCAGACCTGAACCCAATAGAAAATCTTTGGAGGGAGCTGAAAGTCTGTATTGCCCAGCGACAGCCCCGAAACCTGAAGGATCTGGAGAAGGTCTGTATGGAGGAGTGGGCCAAAATCCCTGCTGCAGTGTGTGCAAACCTGGTCAAGAACTACAGGAAACGTATGATCTCTGTAATTGCAAACAAAGGTTTTTGTACCAAATATTAAGTTCTGCTTTTCTGATGTATCAAATACTTATGTCATGCAATAAAATGCAAATTAATTAAAAATCATACAATGTGATTTTCTGGATTTTTTTTTAGATTCCGTCTCTCACAGTTGAAGTGTACCTATGATAAAAATGACAGACCTCTACATGCTTTGTAAGTAGGAAAACCTGCAAAATCGGCAGTGTATCAAATACTTGTTCTCCCCACTGTATATCCACTTGGATAAACACTCAGCTTACCCGACCGTTCGGAGGCGTCCGCATGGTCCTAAAGCACACTGTTGCCTTGTTTTGTATCACATTCCAATGATTACACTGGGGGGGACAGATGCGACCCGATTGAGGAAACTAGGCGTATGTCGCAAGTCACGACTTCACAGGAGAGCCATTTGAACGTTATTTTTTTTAATAAATTTTTTGGGGGGGGCAGAAATGCCTTCTCGAACATGTGAACTTTCATGTGCCTTAATAACAAACTTGAATGCCATCTGTAAATACGAATAAAATTGTTAAATTACGGGGGCCTCCCAAGTGGCGCAGTGGTCTAAGGCACTGCATTGCTCTGTCGCAGCCGGCCGCGACCGGGAGGCCCATGGGGCGGCGCACAATTGGCCCAGCGTCGTCCGGGTTAGGGAGGGTTTGGCCGGCAGGGATATCCTTGTCTCATCGTGCACTAGCGACTCCTGTGGCGGGCCGGGCGCAGTGCACGCTGACATGGTCGCCAGGTGTACGGTGTTTCCTCCGACACATTGGTGCGGCTGGCTTCCGGGTTGGATGTGCATTGTGTCAAGCAGTGCGGCTTGGCTTGGTTGGGTTGTGTTTCGGAGGACGCATGGCTCTCAACCTTTGCCTCTCCTGAGTCCTTAACTACTACCAATTGGATACCACGAAATTGGGGAGAAAAAAGGGTTGAAAAATACAACATTTAAAAAATTACAAGCTTTGTTGGTTAAGCCACAGAACAAGTACACAAACCTTCCCACTAGCCAGGATTGACTGAGATAATAAGTAGGCTAGACATGCCGAGAGATGAGTTCAGATTGGTCTGCCATATAGGCTTCTGTCTATTTGAGCTCGTCAGTCTGTGTTGGTAATCCTGTCGAATGTGGCTTTTTTTATGTATTGTGTAGTGGAGCTGCATAAGTGTTGGTTTCCACTTTCTGGAGGATCAAGTTTTGAAATCAGTGGAATTAGAGTATGATATCTGAAGAGATGGAGAAAACACCTGTCTCCGGATTACATCTTCAAGCTAAGGGCAACTGTGGTATGGCATTCCTGAGAGGGAGACGCGTCCATGCATGATGATGTATACAGGTAAAATAATCTAGCATTAGCTAGCTACATTTTCAGATATTACACGTTTCTAATCTTGACAGAAAGTGGTTTCATTTCAAGCTAAAGTGTACTTTTAACTAGCTAGCTAGCGTTAGCTGGCTGGCTCCCTAGCTGACGTTATAATTCGTATCCCAGAGTCGAATTCATGCAGCGTAGTAATGACATGATTTGGCACTGTGTTCATTATTGTTTAACTAGCTAATGTTAGCTGGCTGGCTCGTTAGCTAACGTTACGTGACGTGTGTGATTCTAAACATTGTTTACCTAGCTAGGTTCATTGTTTACCTAGCTAGCTAGCAACATGTCTTAAGCTAAAGTGCACTGTTAGCTGGCTGGCTCTCTAGCTGATGTTATTATTTGTATCCCAGAGCCATTTGCTTTTCTAGTTAGAGCCTAATGTTAGCTAGCTAACATTGAACTTGGTTGGTTAGCTTCCAGCACTGTGGTATTGTTGAATATGGCCGGTGTCAGTAAACGTCTGCAAAAAAAGCTTAATGAAATTGTTGCCAGCAGAGCTGGTTAGGCTGTTTTCATGTTATCCCTAGGTAAACAAATCATCAAGTGTGCCATTTTCCCAAAAGTGAGTTTACAAGTTGATCAACTTTCAAAGCAGAATTACTTTCCCATTGTTCCTAAAATGCAGTGTATGATATACAATTTTGTAGCTCTGTGTGTCTACTTTTATCCAATGTAAAATAAAATAAAACACCATTTCAAATTTTGCTACATAAGACCAAATCCAGTTGGTGAGTCACATATATGCAATAACAGCATGTGTGGGGGCATGTACCCCCCGTCCCGTCCCGTCCCCAGTGAAAGTTGCGTCCCTGGCTGACTGTTCCATTCATAGGAATACTCACAGCTAGGGCCTGTCAGCATGATACTGATGAGGCCCCCTTGCTGGACTTCTCTATGCTACATGTTCGGCTGCAAACTGGACATCTCCAATATCTGCAGCAGGCAATCTTATGAGGTGGTGTTGACTGGGAGGGCCTGTGACAGGGTGATATAATAGCCAAGTGGTAACTTGCATTTTCTTCTGAAGAAAGAACTAAGCTTTTTGCTAATGCACTTCAAAACAAAAATGATTCAACTCGTTGTATCTTGCTTGGCTGAGGAATTAGCCTACTGTTTTATCAAGCCGGGTATTTTTTTTTATACAACTTTGCATTTTTCACATAACACACATTACCTGTCGTTGTTAATGAAGCCCTCTGTGTCATCAGGGCAATAACTCAGGCCACTATCAGAGGCTTCAAGATGTCCTTTTCATAGTATTCAAGTGAGACTCTGGCAACAACACAGGTGTCAACAAAGGTACTTGAGTCTCATGACCCACTTTTATTCTGAGATCTCGCCTGACAAGCTGTGAAAATAGCAAGTGAACAGTGAATGGAAATTATCGCTAAACCATTGCAATCACACATTGCCGGACATGTTACTATACCCACCTTTTGCTCTTTCTGGTAGGTCCCGGTATCCGGTCATGACTAGGGGGATCTGTCTGGCACTCAACTGTGGACTTTGTCTAACGGGGGACAACAGAGTCAACTAATGTCATCTTCCCTCATTTATAAACGTAGCTTGAGAAATAAAGTATTAACGGAATCTCAAATGCCCTGCAGATGTAGACTGACTGCCTCCAGATTGGATTCAGGCCGGTGACGCCGCTACAATATGCCACCAACTGTGACATGATTTGCTTTGGCCCTGGGTTGGTTTGTTGCTGCTAGTTAGTACACTGTTGTAGTCAGACATGAGTTAGCTAGTACCAACATAGCTGCATCCAATAGTTATTTGTGCCCTAGACACGGGTTACACCTCGGGAGGCTAATATAACTGCTTAGTCTAAATTACAATAATTTAGAGTGGCATGGAAATAAGATGACGTTGCTAAAGTAGGCAAATAATTAGTAGGAAACAAATTAGTCATATAATGTTGTCATCAAATTTACTTTAGAGAGATAGCAATGTTGCGACTACTGTTACTTGCGAACTTTGTAAAAAGATTGCTAGCAATGCTAATGTTAGCTAGCTAAATTACGGTGGTCCCCTCAATCTTCGTTGGCGGGCTAAAGTTCTACTGCATCTAAAGTCGTTCTGGTGACATCACAATCATGACAAAAGGTTTTCTTACTAATTATTTGCATTCCTTTGAAACGTTATTGCGTTT
This sequence comes from Salvelinus alpinus, assembly GCF_045679555.1. Classification (NCBI taxonomy): domain Eukaryota; kingdom Metazoa; phylum Chordata; class Actinopteri; order Salmoniformes; family Salmonidae; genus Salvelinus; species Salvelinus alpinus. Next base: position 9,988,408 of record NC_092108.1, read on the forward strand.
CCATGCCTAAATATACACAACCAGATACATACGCGGCAGGGATCTTAATCCTGGAGGAGATTGTCTCTGCTGCTGTTGTTACCAAGAGTGGCACTGCATCTCAGTGCTAGAGGCGTCACTACAGACCCTGGTTCGATTCCCGGCTGTATCACAACCGGTCGTGAGACCCTATGGGAGTCCCATAGGGCGGCGCACGATTGGCCCAGCGTCGTCCGGGTTAGGTTTTGGCCGGGCTAGGCAGTCATTTTAAAAACAAATTTGTTCTTAACTGACTTGGCTAGTTAAATAAAACAAATATATATATTTTTTTTAATCACTCCTTGCAATGCAGGAGTGACTCACCTCACGAAGCTCCCATTTTGCTCGTTGTTCTTCTTTGTAAACAAACACACGTGACTGGCTCAAACCGCTCTATGGGCCCTGGTCAAAAGCAGTGCACTTTACAGGCAATAGGTTGTCATTTGGGACACAGCCAGTGTTTCTCCTCAGGATGATTCCTCACTGCCACACTGGCAGAGATAGTGGGTCAGTGGGTGTGTCGTACGTGCATGAATTTGTTTGTGTATGTGCACCAAAGTGCAGCGTCTGCCTGTTTCTATGTGGTTTTGGTCTACTTTTCATGCATGCTGTCGTTCAGCGTCTCTAGTGGGGAGAGGCCAGCTCCCCCTACCAGCCAACACATTGGTTAAAGAGAGAGAGGCCAGCTCCCCCTACCAGCCAACACATTGGTTAAAGAGAGAGAGGCCAGCTCCCCCTACCAGCCAACACATTGGTTAAAGAGAGAGAGGCCAGCTCCCCCTACCAGCCAACACATTGGTTAAAGAGAGAGAGGCCAGCTCCCCCTACCAGCCAACACATTGGTTAAAGAGAGAGAGGCCAGCTCCCCCTACCAGCCAACACATTGGTTAAAGAGAGAGAGGCCAGCTCCCCCTACCAGCCAACACATTGGTTAAAGAGAGAGAGGCCAGCTCCCCCTACCAGCCAACACATTGGTTAAAGAGAGAGAGGCCAGCTCCCCCTACCAGCCAACACATTGGTTAAAGAGAGAGAGGCCAGCTCCCCCTACCAGCCAACACATTGGTTAAAGAGAGAGAGGCCAGCTCCCCCTACCAGCCAACACATTGGTTAAAGAGAGAGAGGCCAGCTCCCCCTACCAGCCAACACATTGGTTAAAGAGAGAGAGGCCAGCTCCCCCTACCAGCCAACACATTGGTTAAAGAGAGAGAGGCCAGCTCCCCCTACCAGCCAACACATTGGTTAAAGAGAGAGAGGCCAGCTCCCCCTACCAGCCAACACATTGGTTAAAGAGAGAGAGGCCAGCTCCCCCTACCAGCCAACACATTGGTTAAAGAGAGAGAGGCCAGCTCCCCCTACCAGCCAACACATTGGTTAAAGAGAGAGAGGCCAGCTCCCCCTACCAGCCAACACATTGGTTAAAGAGAGAGAGGCCAGCTCCCCCTACCAGCCAACACATTGGTTAAAGAGAGAGAGGCCAGCTCCCCCTACCAGCCAACACATTGGTTAAAGAGAGAGAGGCCAGCTCCCCCTACCAGCCAACACATTGGTTAAAGAGAGAGAGGCCAGCTCCCCCTACCAGCCAACACATTGGTTAAAGAGAGAGAGGCCAGCTCCCCCTACCAGCCAACACATTGGTTAAAGAGAGAGAGGCCAGCTCCCCCTACCAGCCAACACATTGGTTAAAGAGAGAGAGGCCAGCTCCCCCTACCAGCCAACACATTGGTTAAAGAGAGAGAGGCCAGCTCCCCCTACCAGCCAACACATTGGTTAAAGAGAGAGAGGCCAGCTCCCCCTACCAGCCAACACATTGGTTAAAGAGAGAGAGGCCAGCTCCCCCTACCAGCCAACACATTGGTTAAAGAGAGAGAGGCCAGCTCCCCCTACCAGCCAACACATTGGTTAAAGAGAGAGAGGCCAGCTCCCCCTACCAGCCAACACATTGGTTAAAGAGAGAGAGGCCAGCTCCCCCTACCAGCCAACACATTGGTTAAAGAGAGAGAGGCCAGCTCCCCCTACCAGCCAACACATTGGTTAAAGAGAGAGAGGCCAGCTCCCCCTACCAGCCAACACATTGGTTAAAGAGAGAGAGGCCAGCTCCCCCTACCAGCCAACACATTGGTTAAAGAGAGAGAGGCCAGCTCCCCCTACCAGCCAACACATTGGTTAAAGAGAGAGAGGCCAGCTCCCCCTACCAGCCAACACATTGGTTAAAGAGAGAGAGGCCAGCTCCCCCTACCAGCCAACACATTGGTTAAAGAGAGAGAGGCCAGCTCCCCCTACCAGCCAACACATTGGTTAAAGAGAGAGAGGCCAGCTCCCCCTACCAGCCAACACATTGGTTAAAGAGAGAGAGGCCAGCTCCCCCTACCAGCCAACACATTGGTTAAAGAGAGAGAGGCCAGCTCCCCCTACCAGCCAACACATTGGTTAAAGAGAGAGAGGCCAGCTCCCCCTACCAGCCAACACATTGGTTAAAGAGAGAGAGGCCAGCTCCCCCTACCAGCCAACACATTGGTTAAAGAGAGAGAGGCCAGCTCCCCCTACCAGCCAACACATTGGTTAAAGAGAGAGAGGCCAGCTCCCCCTACCAGCCAACACATTGGTTAAAGAGAGAGAGGCCAGCTCCCCTACCAGCCAACACATTGGTTAAAGAGAGAGAGGCCAGCTCCCCTACCAGCCAACACATTGGTTAAAGAGAGAGAGGCCAGCTCCCCCTACCAGCCAACACATTGGTTAAAGAGAGAGAGGCCAGCTCCCCCTACCAGCCAACACATTGGTTAAAGAGAGAGAGGCCAGCTCCCCCTACCAGCCAACACATTGGTTAAAGAGAGAGAGGCCAGCTCCCCCTACCAGCCAACACATTGGTTAAAGAGAGAGAGGCCAGCTCCCCCTACCAGCCAACACATTGGTTAAAGCTGAGGGTGGATCTGCAGCTGCCACTGTGTGATGGAATGGAGTCAGCTCTGGATCAGGAGTCTGAGCGGTGTGTGTGTGAAGGGCTGCAGGCAATGCCAGTGACTTTGTGTGTGTTTAGGGATGGGGGAGGGAGTGTGTATAGTGCAGCTGAGAGAGACCGAAGGGGGGGAAAGGTAGACAGGCAGAGAGCATTCAACACCCAATATTCAGAGAAACTACTGTCAAGAGGATTTCATCAATGATAGTTACTCATTCAGCAACATTGTATCTAATCCCCTCATTTGATACTGTTAAATTATCTGTAATTAGCCCCTTGTACCACCCCCTCTTACACTCAGTCAGGAAGGAAGGACAGGGGTCCATGTTGTGCTCAGAGGGCTGACCCCATGTCACATGACTGCTGTGACGCTAATGAATCCCAGCAGAGAGAGAACCCCCCCCCCACACACACACACCAGAGTAATGTTGGGAGTGGGAGTTGACACAGATATTGCATATCACTTGTGCTGGTCAGTATAATGCGGTGTCAGTCAGTATAATGCGGTGTCAGTCAGTATAATGCGGTGTCAGTCAGTATAATGCGGTGTCAGTCAGTATAATGCGGTGTCAGTCAGTATAATGCGGTGTCAGTCAGTATAATGCGGTGTCAGTCAGTATAATGCGGTGCCAGTCAGTATACTGCGGTGCCAGTCAGTATACTGCGGTGCCAGTCAGTATAATGCGGTGCCAGTCAGTATAATGCGGTGCCAGTCAGTATAATGCGGTGCCAGTCAGTATAGTGCGGTGCCAGTCAGTATAATGCGGTGCCAGTCAGTATAATGCGGTGCCAGTCAGTATAATGCGGTGCCAGTCAGTATAATGCGGTGCCAGTCGGTATAATGCGGTGCCAGTCAGTGCCAGTCAGTATAATGCGGTGCCAGTCGGTGCCAGTCAGTATAATGCGGTGCCAGTCAGTATAATGCGGTGCCAGTCAGTATAATGCGGTGCCAGTCAGTATAATGCGGTGCCAGTCAGTGCCAGTCAGTATAATGCGGTGCCAGTCAGTATAATGCGGTGCCAGTCAGTATAATGCGGTGCCAGTCAGTATAATGCGGTGCCAGTCGGTGCCAGTCAGTATAATGCGGTGCCAGTCAGTATAATGCGGTGCCAGTCAGTATAATGCGGTGCCAGTCAGTATAATGCGGTGCCAGTCAGTATAATGCGGTGCCAGTCAGTGCCAGTCAGTATAATGCGGTGCCAGTCAGTATAATGCGGTGCCAGTCGGTGCCAGTCAGTATAATGCGGTGCCAGTCAGTATAATGCGGTGCCAGTCAGTATAATGCGGTGCCAGTCAGTATAATGCGGTGCCAGTCGGTGCCAGTCAGTATAATGCGGTGCCAGTCAGTATAATGCGGTGCCAGTCAGAGCCCCTTTTCTGTGGTGTTGTTTTGCTCTACATTGTAATGGTTGTTGACCTGCTATGAGATAGTTGTCTGTGTTTGTGTTTTTGCGGTTGCTTGTTCAGTCAGTTGTTAATGTAGCACACACTCACAAAAACACCCTTTCAGTTCATGTGACCTGACCTGTGGCCTGAGCCCCTCGTTAGGCTGTTGACCAATCCTAATCTAATCTGGCTCTGGAGCTACCTGAGATGATTTAATCATGCAGGACAGGCAGTCAGCAAGGTGTTTACCTCTCTCTCGCTGACACACACACACACTGCCAGTACCAACTGGCTTTGAAACTCAGCAATGGCAACGAACGTTACCATGTGTATGTGTTAGTGTTGCACGGTATACCGAAATGTAGGTACTTTTTCGATACTATAACATGGAAAATATATTAGGTATTAGAATTGTTGTTACTTTCGGTACTTCTGTCAAATGTGTCCCAAGGAACAAGTCTCTATCAGCCCAGCTGATGTCCCCCTTATAGCTTGAGTGAACCGTGGCCTGCTCCACTGAGCCTTGAGCCTGCTCCACTGAGCCTTGAGCCTGCTCCACTGAGCTTGTTCCACTGAGACTGCTCCACCGTGCCTGCTCCACCGTGCCTTGAGCCTGCTCCACTGAGACTGCTCCACCATGCCTACTCCACCATGCCTGCTCCACTGAGCCTGCTCCACTGAGCCTGCTCCACTGAGCCTGCTCCACTGAGCCTGCACTGGGAGTCTGGGCTGCATCATGTTAGTGCTCCACTGAGCCTGCACTGGGAGTCTGGGCTGCATCATGTTAGCTCTCCACTGAGCCTGCACTGGGAGTCTGGGCTGCATCATGTTAGCTCTCCACTGAGCCTGCACTGAAGTTAACACACTTGAACAATGCAACACGGCATGTAGAAATGTTGAAACTGTTAATTACTGTTCGCAAAACAATGTCCATACAGGCTAGAACACTTTACAATGCAAGAAGATACCGATAGCTTCCACCTTTGTAGGCTAACATTCCTTACTAGCTGAAGCTAACAAATTCATTACCCAGGTTTATTCATTTACTTAGTCGGTCTCTCTCGCGCGTCTCTCCCAAAGACTATCTATTGCCTCCAGTGAACGGACTGTGTGTGTGAATAGGGCTCCGAGGGGCCACCCCCTTCTTGCCTTGTGAATGACATCATTACTGGTTAAAGAGACAGCGTGTGCACTTTTATAAAAATTCTATGCAAATGTTGTTGATCAGTACAGTAAAATAAGTCCCAAATGGAAGGGAAACCGATTGTCATCTATAGCTCCATGAAATCAGCCAAAACAAGCTAAATAACTCAATGCATGCACACACTCCTATTGAATGTACGTTAGCCTGTATTGTGAAATAGGTCTAGCCTACATCTTGGTTTACTCAGTTTATCAATAGATGAGACATTTACCATTCAAATAAACTATTACCATTATGTTATGTAGTTGGTAAAAAAAGAAAAAGTCTAATTGATTGTGAGATTGATTCATTCATGCATTCATGGCTGTCTGAAAAATTGACGTAAAAAATATATATAATTTTATGCTGTTGAACTCAAAAGATTGAGCTGAGTTGATCAAATCAAATTGTATTCGTCACATTCTTGGTAAACAAAAGGTGTTGACACTGTCTGGATTAAGGGCCGTTCTATGCCTTAGGCTAATACGCCTTCTTTTTCTGCTGTGGAATCGTTTTGATATCGAGTAGCGTGATACTCAACCTGTTATCGGTATCCAAGTCAAAGTTCTGGTATCGTGACAACACTAGTGTGTGTGTGAGTGCTCTTGCACAGTGTTTTCTTGCCAGCTTGGCAGTAGATGAAGTGTGTGTGTGTGCGTGCGTGCAATGTTTCCCCTGGGATTTTTTCCCCAGCAGCGGTGGAAAATCTAGCTAATTTCCTGCAATTCTACACATTTTACCATGGCGTTTGCCGTGTTCTTATGCTATCTGAGTGACTCAAACATTATAACAAAATTGTATTCCCATGCCATGACATTTTTGGAAGTTCAGATTCTCCCTGACTGCCTAGTTTTTATTTTTGTGATTGTTAGTTTCCAAAGATGATTTTATTTTAAATATATATCTGGTCTTCATACTTTATCTTTGATCAGATTTTTTTGGAATGTTGGCAATGATTTATCACTGGTGACCTGCCGCTGCTAAATGAATCTAGGGGAAACACTGGTGTGTGTGTGTGTGTGTGTGTGTGTGTGTGTGTGTGTGTGTGTGTGTGTGTGTGTGTGTGTGTGTGTGTGTGTGTGTGTGTGTGTGGCCTGGGTCACCTTGTTAGAAAGTAACATTTAGTGATTTCAAAGCAAACCTGGGTCAAACACACATACCAAATACTTACTGACCTGGGTCAAACACACATACCAAATACTGATTGACCTGGGTCAAACACACATACCAAATACTGATTGACCTGGGTCAAACACACATACCAAATACTGATTGACCTGGGTCAAACACATATACCAAATACTTACTGACCTGGGTCAAACACATATACCAAATACTATTACAATTACCAAATATCCTATTACTAAACCCCCCCCCCCCCCCCCCTCCCACAGTGTGTCCCACCAGCTGTAAGCACCGGGCCTGTACCAGAGACAACCAATGTTGCCATGAACAGTGTCTGGGAGGCTGCTCTGAGCCCCACAACAGCAGCAGCTGTGTTGCCTGCAAGAACCTCCAGCACCAGGTAAAGTTGAGATGACTTCAACACACCTTTCACAATCACATTAGTTGATTGTTTTGGGGGGGGTGGGGGGGGGTGGGGGGGCTGATGTAGATGCTTGTATATACAACGCCAAGAGAAATTCCTTTTGACTTTTGTTGCATAACAATAATGTTTCTGATTCTAGATGTTAGAGATGATTCATTATTTTAAGGTCCAGAGCAGTCAAAAATGTGATTTTTCTGAGTTTTCTATACACTACATGGCCAACAGTAGGTGGACACACCTTCAAATTACTGGATCCAGCTATTTCAACCACACCTGTTACTGACAGGTGTAAAAAAAAAAAAAAAAAAAAATGAGTACTCAGCCATGCAATCTCCATAGACAAACATTGGCAGTAGAATGGCCTTAGTGACTTTCAATGTGGCACTGTCATAGGATGCCCCCATTCCAACAAGTCAGTTCGTCAAATTTTTTCCCCGGTCAACTGTAAGTGCTGTTATTGTCAAGTGGAAACGTCTAGGAGCAACAACGGCTCAGCCGCAAAGTGGTAGGCCGCAACAAGCTCACAAAATGGGATTGCCGAGTGCTGAAGCGTGTAGTGCGTTAAAATTGCCTCTCCTCGGTTACAACACTCGCTACCGAGTTCCAAACTGCCTCTGGAAGCAACGTCAGCACAATAACTGTTCATTGGGAGCTTCATGAAATGGGTTTCTATGGCCGAGCAGCCGCACACAAGCCTAAGATCACAATGGGCAATGCCAAGCGCCGGCTGGAGTTGTGTAAAGCTCGCTGCCATTGGCGCAGTGGAAACACATTCTCTGGAGTGATGAATCACGCTTCACCATCTGGCAGTCCTGGGTTTGACGGAATCTGGGTTTGACGGATGCCAGGAAAACGCTACCTGGCCAAATGCATTGTGCCAACTGTAAAGTTTAGGGGAGGATTAATAATGATCTGGGGCTGTTTTTCATGGTTCGGGCTAAGCCCCTTAGTTACAGTGAAGGGAAATCTTAAGGCTACAGCATAAAATGACATTCTAGACGATTCTGTGTTTCCAACTTTGTGGCAACAGTTTGGGGAAGGCCCTTTACTGTTTCAGCATGACAATGCCCCTGTACACAAAGCGAGGTCCATACAGAAATGGTTTGTCGAGATCGGTGTGGAAGAACTTGATTGGCCTGCACAGAGCCCTGACCTCAACCACATCGAACACCTTTGGGATTAATTGGAACGCCGGCTGCAATCGCCCAACGTCAGTGCCCGACCTCACTAATGCTCTTGTGGCTGAATGGAAGCAAGTCCCTGCAGCAATGTTCCAACATCTAGTGGAAAGCCTTCCCAGAAGAGTGGAGGCTGTTATAACAGTCTCCACTCCATATTAATGCCCATGATTTTGGAATGAGACGTTCGACGAGCAGATGTCCACATACTTTTGGTCAGTGTATATATCCACACTATGAGGTTGGAATAATACTTTGTGAAGGTGATAATGCCTTTTAGTGTAAGAGCTGTTTGAAAAGACTCTCTGCTATTTCAGCCTGCTTAGGTGGGAAGGAGTTTTGGCCTTGTTTATTTAAACTCTTATGTCATATCTGCTATTACAAATATCACCTACATTTGTTATTTTACATTCCCAAATGCTCTAATCGATACAGATGTAATTGATTAATCTAACTCATCCATATTCCGTACTACCAGGAGGCCTGTGTGGACCGCTGTCCCCAGGGATACTACACCTATAGGGGCTGGCGCTGCGTCCCTTTCTCCTTCTGCCAGGACCTCCACAACAAGTGTAAGCAGAGCAAGAACAGCGACTGCCACCAGTTTGTCATCCACAATGGAGCCTGTATACCAGAGTGCCCCTCCGGGTATACTACTGTAAACTCTACCACGTAAGTCTATAATACAGTACTATATACTACTGTAAACTCTACCACGTAAGTCTATAATACAGTACTATATACTACTGTAAACTCTACCACGTAAGTCTACAATACAGTACTATATACTACTGGAAACTCTACCACGTAAGTCTACAATACAGTACTATATACTACTGTAAACTCTACAATACAGTAGTATATACTACTGTAAACTCTACCACGTAAGTCTACAATACAGTACTATATACTACTGTAAACTCTACCACGTAAGTCTACAATACAGTACTATATACTACTGTAAACTCTACCACGTAAGTCTACAATACAGTACTATATACTACTGTAAACTCTACCACGTAAGTCTATAATACAGTACTATATACTACTGTAAACTCTACCACGTAAGTCTATAATACAGTACTATATACTACTGTAAACTCTACCACGTAAGTCTACAATACAGTACTATATACTACTGTAAACTCTACCACCTAAGTCTATAATACAGTACTATATACTACTGTAAACTCTACCACCTAAGTCTATAATACAGTACTATATACGACTGTAAACTATACCACCTAAGTCATACGGAAGACGAATCGAGGCTGTAGTCGCTGCCAAAGATGCTTCAACAAAGTACTGAGTAAAGGGTCTGAATATTTATGTAAATGTGATATTTCAGTTTTTTATTTGCGATAAATTTGCTAAAATTTCTAAAAAGTTGTTTTATCTTTGTCATTATGGGGTATTGTGTGTAGATTGATGAGGGGGAAAAACTATTTAATCCAATTTAGAATAAGGCTGTAACGTAACAAAATGTGGAAAAAGTCAAGGGGTCTGAATACTTTCTGAATTCAGCGTAATTACAAATCATTTGTAGACTGCAAATTGACCACAAGAAGCCAAAACAGATATTATTTGACTAAAACACACACTATTTGACTAAAACACACACTACTGGTCGAAAGTTTTAGAACATCTAAAACACCTAAACCCATTCAAGGGTTTTTCTTTATTTGTACTATTTTCTACATTGTAGAATAATAGTGAAGACATCAAAACTATGAAATAACACATATGGAATCATGTAGTAACCCAAAAAGTGTTAAACAAATCAAAATATATTTTATATTTGAGATTCTTCAAATAGCCACCCTTTACCTTGATGACAGCTTTGCACACTCTTGGCAGAGTTCCCACATATGCTGAGCACTTTTTGGCTGCTTTTCCTTCACTCTGCGGTCCGACTCATCCCAAACCATCTCCTTTTTACAGTCTTTATGTCCACCAATATGTTTTTTTGTTATTTTTTTGCTCAGAAAAGTTGGGGGGCCAAATAAAATCACCCGCAGGCCGCCAATTGGTGATCCATGCCCTAGATCCTATGAGGGTGTGTTATCTGATGTGTGTGCTCTCCCCTCTCATCCTGCAGGTTGGTCTGTACTCCGTGTGCTGGGCTATGTCCTAAGGTGTGTATGGGCCTTAAGATGGTGGACTCTGTGACAGCAGCCCAGGCTCTGAGAGGATGCACCGTTCTCAACGGCAGCATGGATATCAACCTTAGAGGAGGAAGTGGGTATTAGGGGCTCATGTCCAATTTACTGCTGTGTGGGGGTGTGTGTGCGCGCTTCCAAAGTAACTTCTGAGTTAATGATGAGTATGTGTGTGTAGATAACATAGCAGCAGAGCTGGAGGCTAACCTTGGACAGCTGGAGGAGATTACAGGCTTCCTGAAGGTCCGGCGCTCCTACGCTCTTGTCTCGCTCTCTTTCCTCCGCAACCTACGGGTCATCAGAGGGGACACACTGATGGACGGGTAAGTTTACTTTCCTTCTCTTCCTGACCCTACTGTTCACCTCCTCTTCCTTATTCTGCTCCTCTTCCTCCTCACCACCTCCTCTTCTTCCTCCACCTCCTCTTCTTCCCCCGCCACCTCCCCCTCTTCCTTCACCTCCTCTTCTTCCCCCGCCACCCCCTCTTCTTCCTCCTCTGCCTCTTCCTCTTCTTCCCTCGCTGCCTCCTCTTCATTCCCCGCCACCTCCTCTTCTTCCCCCGCCGCCTCCCCTTCTTCCCCCGCCGCCTCCTCTTCTTCCCCCTCCGCCTCCTCTTCTTCCCCCGCCGCCTCCTCTTCTTCCCCCGCCGCCTCCCCTTCTTCCCCCTCCGCCTCCTCTTCTTCCCCCGCCGCCTCCCCTTCTTCCCCCTCCGCCTCCTCTTCTTCCCCCTCCGCCTCCTCTTCTTCCCCCTCCGCCTCCTCTTCTTCCCCCTCTGCCTCCTCTTCTTCCCCCTCTGCCTCCCCTTCTTCCCCCTTCGCCTCCTCTTCTTCCCCCTCCGCCTCCTCTTCTTCCCCCTCCGCCTCCTCTTCTTCCCTCGCTGCCTCCTCTTCATTCCCCTCCGCCTCCTCTTCTTCCCCCGCCACCTCCTTTTCATTCCCCTCCGCCTCCTCTTCTTCCCCCGCCACCTCCTCTTCTTCCCCCGCCGCCACCACCTCTTCTTCCTCCACTTCCTTGTATTTTAAACTATATCTGTTACGTTTGAATAAATCAATATAATGTGTGTGTTGCTTCCCCAGGGGCTACTCGTTCTACGCACATGACAACCAGAACTTGCGTCAGCTGTGGGACTGGACCCAACACAACCTGAGCATCCTGCAGGGACGCATGTTCTTTCAACTCAACGCTAAGCTCTGTATGTCAGAGATACGCAAGATGGAGGAGGTGACGGGCACCAGAGACAGGCATACCAAGAACAACATCGTATCGAAGACCAACGGAGACCAGGCCTCCTGTAAGAACCGTACAGTCTGAGTACACACACACACACATCTGTTGTGTTTCACAGACCTAGGACAGTGTAGTACTTACCATATCCTCTGATAGTGACTGTGTGTGTGTCTCGGTGGTGTGTGTGCGTCTCGGTGGTGTGTGTGCGTCTCGGTGGTGTGTGTGTGTCTCGGTGGTGTGTGTGTGTCTCTCTCTGTGTGTGTGTGTCTCTCTCTGTGTGTGTGTGTCTCTCTCTGTGTGTGTGTGTCTCTCTCTGTGTGTGTGTCTCGGTGGTGTGTGTGTCTCGGTGGTGTGTGTGTCTCGGTGGTGTGTGTGTGTGTCTCTGTGTGTGTGTCTCTCAGGTGAGAACCAGGAGTTAAGGTTCACTCAGGTGCGTGCTACACATGATAAGATCATAATCAAGTGGGAACCGTTCTGGCCTCCCGACTTTAGAGACCTGCTGGGCTTCATGGTCTTCTACAAGGAAGCGTAAGTACAGCTGTGGGTGTGTGTGTGTGTGTGTTGGACATGACTGTGATGCCTGAAATTTCGGCAGCCAGTGATTATCAAGCAAATAACTGTCAGTGTCACGGTAATTGAGCGTTAGTTAACATAAAACACGTTTAGCATCTCCTGGCTTCCCCACACATATCCTACAAGCTACAGATGCAGACCTTAGGAACATTTACATTTGAAAAAGTCTAATAAATCCATGTAATATAGCCTACACCTTCACAATAAATCCATTATTTATTTTAGACGGGTCTAAAGAAACATGATATGAAGATAATTGAGTCTATTGGGCCTCCCGAGTGGCGCAGCGGTCTAAGGCACTGCGACGCAGGGATTGAGGCGTCACTACAGCCCCTTATCCAATTCCCGAGGTGGAAGAACTATTCATATTTACTCTCCGTCAGCCAACAAGATGAGTCGGCCTAACGAACAGCAAAAGCATCAGCCTATGTCAATCTACTATCCCCCATAGTACAAAAGTCGACCTATTCTATTCTGTGTGAGAAATAAATATTCCAAACATAGTCTGGGACAGTTGTGGGATGCAATAGATCCCAAATTAATACAACCACTAGCGTCAACAAAAAAAAACGTTTCTACGCAATGAGGCTGACTCAACCAATCAGAACGTTCAGCTTGAAATATGATCAAGTATCAGGCTATTTATTCACATGATAAGTGCAGCAGTGCGCCCACGCCACTAGGCTGTAAGAGCGCCGGTTCCAGTGGCAGGAAAACACCATTATAAAAACTGAACACAAATACCATTATGCGGGTAATGCTTTTATTCTAAAGGTGCATTTTTTATGGCGAAAATTATCTTCCCCAAACTTGAAACTGCTTTTATATATATGCCAGTTATACTCTACTCATGTTGTAAAGTGGATTAATGTGCTTCATTTTATGAAGTTATTTGGCCACTTTAGTTGTGATATATACCTTATCAGAACATATAGGCCTATGGACTAGGCTACATGAGGTATGCAACTTTGATTTAAAAAAACATTGTTTCTTGCCTTACACTGGGGATCATTCACAGGTGATAGGCTAATATTGTCACTATCAGACTATTCTTCATTTAATCTTGTTTAAATAATATATGTGTGAAATTAGTTTTGATTTAGAATGGACCGTTATCATTCACCTGTCTCGAAACAGGGGAGAAAATACACTTTTCATTTTTATGCTAACACTATGGGTCGGGACCAGAACACCCGCCAAATGCGGGTAGATTTTGTAATTTGCGGGTAATGTCTATTTCACCAGCCACATTGGCGTGTGGTCACACGGTCAAATTGACCCAAAATGCTACTAAAGTGTCACTTTGTCCTCGTGTTTCTTGGTCAGTTACATCATTTAGTTTGTTAGTTTGAGTTTGCTGAAATTTTCTGCTGCTAGTGAAGGGAATTTAGAGATGTGTTTTTCCCCTCACAGACAAGGAAGTGGCCAGTTACCACGGTAACGGCACGTCCCTTTAAAAACGGGCAGCTGAACATTTTTGGCTCGGGAACGTTAAGGGTGTGCACTGTGCTTGATAGAGCATAGATCACTCCCAAAACCTTTTATTCATGGACTTTAAGTCATTTCATTCATAAACTAATTAATTGAAATACTTGAATTGATCTCCTAGATTTGTTTGTGTGTCTACTATAGTAGTAAATGAGCTGTATTACTCGTTTTTGTGGCACTTTGTTGATTCATGGTGTTCAGTTCCATCTGTTTGATTTTTGGATCTAAAATTATAACCTGGGTGGTTCCAGCCCTGAATGCTGATTGGCTGAGAGCCATAGTATATCAGACCGTATACCACGGGTATGACAAAACACTTATTTTTACTGTTCTAATTACGTTGGTAAACAATTTATAATAGCAATAAGGCACCTCAGGGGTTTGTGGTATATGGCCAACATACCACGGCTAAGGGCTGTGTCCAGGTAATCCAGATTGCGACATGCTTAAGAACAGGCCTTGGGATATTGGCCATATACCACACCCCCTCGGGACTTATTGCTTAAATACATTGGTTAAAAAACGAAGGTCGCAAAAATTAAACCACATTGCTTCTTAATAGTAACATATTTATCTGTTTTTTAGGTGTAAAAAATACCCCAACGTGACAGTTTGTCTAAGGTGTTGTATAGTGTGTGTGTGATATTCACCTTTAGTATTAACTGTCTCTCTCTTCCCCACTCCCAGGCCCTACCCCAACGTGACAGAGTTTGATGGCCAGGATGCGTGTGGCTCCAACTGGGTAATAATTGACGTGGACCCCCCAGCTCGGGCAACAGAGGGAAACCCACAACAGGAGCCAGGTAATGTTTTATTCTCTTCTGTCTTACAACTGTATTGATAAGGATAGATACCCACACACTGTTGAAAACATGTTCCCGGTACCCTGATTCACTGTAGTAGCATGTTAGGAACAACAAGTGTTGCATTTAATAGTGTCTGTGCTGCAACACATAACAATACTAATAATGATACCTAATGACTTTATTGTCCATATGGTGAAATGTAGTTTGCAGCTCTTTGCACACATTAAAACATATCATAACATATACACTGTAGTTGTACGGTAGGAACAACAAGTGTTGGGCTCAATAATGTCCGTCCTGCAACACAAAGCTAACTATACTATTGTTCCTTCCAGGTACCTTGATCTTGTCTTTGAAGCCCTGGACGCAGTACGCCATCATGGTCAAGACCCAGCTCTCTGCCTCTGATGAACACCAGGTCCTCGGGGCCAAGAGCAAGATCACCTACGTCAGGACAGATGCCACCAGTAAGACCTTACTTTGAGATATAGCTGATCCAGAATGGCCCATAGGGCAGGAGCCTATCTCCTGTTTCATTAGCCCCCTGGACAGGAGGCTAGTCTATCGCAGGGCCTTCTCTCCAATCCATGTCCTTAATGCTGAGTTCCAAGCAGAGAGGCATCGGGTTCCATTTTAAAGTCTTTGTTATGAATCGACCAGGGATCGAATCCCCAACTTTCTAATCTCAAGGCCGACTCTCTTAACCACAAGGCAACTGAGTTGGTTTTCTCAGTTCTTAATGAATTCATGTCTGCCTATTTAGTGATCTTAAGTCCACCTTCCCCTCCCCCAAACCCCTAATCAAGCCAACAGGTGAGTGAACAATCCAATCAGCCAGTCAGCTAGCAGGTTAGGTTCTCCATGGTTGAGGGTGGGATTTGAATACCCCGGGTTGGGATAAGTGGTCTAAGAGCTACAACTTAGGGTAGATTGGCTCTTGTCCTCTGCCTCAGCGTTTAGCTGTTGAGGTGTGTCAAAGCTAAAGGTATAAGAACAAGGAAGAGGAAGTTGATGATGAGATAGGAGTACGACCTTTACCTCCCTGTCTCATTGTTTCTCTGTCTTGTGCCAAACGGCTGTAGTCACTAGTCACTCAAGCAGAGCTCGGAAATCTTCTGTCACCCTGCGTGTGTGTGTGTCACCCTGCGTGTGTGTGTCACCCTGCGTGTGTGTGTGTGTGTGTGTGTGTCTCCAGAGGACAAACCGGTTTTGGTTTCATCAACAACAGGTGTTGTGTCATCTCCTTCCTGATAAACCACATCACAGTGTGTTATTATATTATTATAGTGGTATTACAGTGTAGCCGCGTGGTATTACAGTGTAGCCGCGTGGCATGCAGCCTCACACCTCGCACAGCACTGGCTGGCATGATGCGTTGGCTGGGACACCACCATCAGAGCCCGGCGGGCAGGGAGGCGGGAAGGATTGTCGAGGTTCTTTTAGTTCCAGATGAAACAGTCTCCAACTGTAGTTTTAGTTTTACCCTCCTTGTCTCTAGCCTGGTCCCAGATCTAGAGTTTCACCCTCCTTGTCTCTAGCCTGGTCCCATATCTAGAGTTTCACCCTCCTTGTCTCTAGCCTGGTCCCAGATCTGGAGTTTCACCCTCCTTGTCTCTAGCCTGGTCCCAGATCTAGAGTTTCACCCTCCTTGTCTCTAGCCTGGTCCCAGATCTAGTGTTTCACCCTCCTTTTCTGTAGCCTGGTCCCAGATCTAGTGTTTCACCCTCCTTGTCTCTAGCCTGGTCCCAGATCTAGAGTTTCACCCTCCTTGTCTCTAGCCTGGTCCCAGATCTAGTGTTTCACCCTCCTTGTCTCTAGCCTGGTCCCAGATCTAGAGTTTTACCCTCCTTGTCTCTAGCCTGGTCCCAGATCTAGTGTTTCACCCTCCTTGTCTCTAGCCTGGTCCCAGATCTAGAGTTTTACCCTCCTTGTCTCTAGCCTGGTCCCAGATCTAGTGTTTCACCCTCCTTGTCTCTAGCCTGGTCCCAGATCTGGAGTTTCACCCTCCTTGTCTCTAGCCTGGTCCCAGATCTAGTGTTTCACCCTCCTTTTCTGTAGCCTGGTCCCAGATCTGGAGTTTCACCCTCCTTGTCTCTAGCCTGGTCCCAGATCTAGTGTTTCACCCTCCTTGTCTGTAGCCTGGTCCCAGATCTGGAGTTTCACCCTCCTTGTCTCTAGCCTGGTCCCAGATCTGGAGTTTCACCCTCCTTGTCTCTAGCCTGGTCCCAGATCTGGAGTTTCACCCTCCTTGTCTCTAGCCTGGTCCCAGATCTGGAGTTTCATCCTCCTTGTCTCTAGCCTGGTCCCAGATCTGGAGTTTCACCCTCCTTGTCTCTAGCCTGGTCCCAGATCTGGAGTTTCACCCTCCTTGTCTCTAGCCTGGTCACAGTTCTAGTTTCACCCTCCTTGTCTCTAGCCTGGTCCCAGATCTGGAGTTTCACCCTCCTTGTCTCTAGCCTGGTCCCAGATCTGGAGTTTCACCCTCCTTGTCTCTAGCCTGGTCCCAGATCTAGTTTCACCCTCCTTGTCTCTAGCCTGGTCCCAGATCTAGAGTTTCACCCTCCTTGTCTCTAGCCTGGTCCCATATCTAGAGTTTCACCCTCCTTGTCTGTAGCCTGGTCCCAGATCTGGAGTTTCACCCTCCTTGTCTCTAGCCTGGTCCCAGATCTGGAGTTTCACCCTCCTTGTCTCTAGCCTGGTCCCAGATCTGGAGTTTCACCCTCCTTGTCTCTAGCCTGGTCCCAGATCTGGAGTTTCACCCTCCTTGTCTCTAGCCTGGTCCCAGATCTGGAGTTTCACCCTCCTTGTCTCTAGCCTGGTCCCAGATCTGGAGTTTCACCCTCCTTGTCTCTAGCCTGGTCCCAGATCTGGAGTTTCACCCTCCTTGTCTCTAGCCTGGTCACAGTTCTAGTTTCACCCTCCTTGTCTCTAGCCTGGTCACAGATCTAGTTTCACCCTCCTTGTCTCTAGCCTGGTCCCAGATCTAGTTTCACCCTCCTTGTCTCTAGCCTGGTCCCAGATCTATTTCTTCTATCCTGCAAGTCCTTGTCACTCATTGTCAAGCCGTGTTGGCTGACATCATGCTACCTCATCTACCTCCTGTCAGGTTTATGTTGCAGTGTTTCCCCTAAATCGTTGCCTCCACTCCAATAACAATTATAAAAGCCACTTCAGTCAGTGTAGATGAAGGGAAGGAGACGGGTTAAAGAAAGATTGTTATGCCTTGAGACAATTGAGACATGGATTGTGTACACTACATGAACAAAAGTATGTGGACACCTGCTCGTCGAACATCTCATTCCAAAATCATGGGCATTAATATGGAGTTGGTCCTCGCTTTGCTGCTATAACAGCCTCCACTCTTCTGGGAAGGCTTTCCACTAAATGTTGGAACATGGATCACTAATACCTTTGACCTTACACAGCTAGTTAAAGGGCCAACCAGGGTGACTTGTTGCTCTAAAACACAGATTGATTTGGTGTTCAGTAATAAACCAGAGAGAGTGACTAAATCATTAGTGGCTGCTTCCATTCAGCCACAAGACTATAAGTGAGATCGGCACTGATGTTGGGCGATTAGGCCTGGCTCGCAGCCGGCGTTCCAATTCATCCCAACGGTGTTCGATGGAGTTGAGGTCAGGGCTCTGTGCTGGCTAGTGAAGTTCTTCCACACCGATCTCGACTAACCATTTCCGTATGGACCTCCCTTTGTGCACAGGGGCATTGTCATCCTGAAAAAGGAAAGGGCATTCCCCAAAACTGTTGCCACAATGTTGGGAGCACAGAATCGGACGGAAATTTAGGACGGAAATTGTTGGAAAGGTGGCATCTAATGGCGTTGCCATGTTGAAAGCCAGTGAGCTCTTCAGTAAGGCCATTCTACTTCCAATGTTTGTCTGTGGAGTATGCATGGCTGTGTGCTCCATTTTATACACCTGTCAGAAACGGGTTTGACTGAAATGGCCAAATCCACTAATTTGAAGGGATGTCCACATACTTTTGTATATATAGTGTATCACCCAGGACAATAAAGCCTGCTACTGCGTCTGTCTACTAGTCAGTCAGTCTCTGGGCTATTCATCTGTGATCTTACTTAATTCCTCCTTGTCTCACAGCTGATACATACTACAGTTAAACTTATTGCTAGTTTTATCTTTTGATCAGTCTATGGATATGTTTTGAGTTAAGTTATTCTGCATTCTGTGATCTGCTGACCTGAACAAGAAGAAGAATAAAGGTATGATTAACCCCATGTATCCCCGTCCTCCCCCAGAGCCGTCAGTGCCCCTGGACCCCATCTCCTCCTCCAACTCTTCCTCTCAGATCCTCCTGAAGTGGAAACCTCCCACGGACCCCAACGGGAACATCACTCACTACCTGGTGTACTGTCAGCAGCAGCCTGAGGCCAGCGAACTCTACAAGTTCGATTACTGTCAGAAAGGTGAGTCTTTTCTCTGTGTGAACAGTTCTGTTCTATTCAATTCTGCTGTTCTAATCTGTTGTTCTATTCTGCTGTTCTATTCTGCTGTTCTATTCTGTTGTTCTATTCTGCTGTTCTATTCTGCTGTTCTATTCTGCTGTTCTATTCTGCTGTTCTATTCTGCTGTTCTATTCTGCTGTTCTATTCTGCTGTTCTATTCGGCTGTTCTATTCGGCTGTTCTATTCTGCTGTTCTATTCTGCTGTTCTATTTAACTGTTCTATTTAACTGTTATATTCTACTGTTCTATTTTGTTCTACTGTTCTGTTCTACTGTTATATTCTGTTCTACTGTTCTATTTTGCTGTTCTGTTCTATTCTGTTCTGTTCTACTGTTCTGCTTTTCTGTTCTGCTGTTCTATTCTGCTGTTCTCTTTTCTACTGTTCTATTCTGTTCTACTGTTCTCTCTGGTTCATACAGATGATATAGTTATGTGACAATAATTAGTTAACTTCCAGAAAGGTGAGTGTGAGAGTGTCTTTCTCCGGTGGACTGTTCTATTGTAGTGATGGAAAAATGTATACAGTACAGTACCGCAATCAAATGTATTTTTTTGGTTTTTCTCCCCTAGCTAGTTAACGTAAGCTAGCGCTAGTCGGCTGTACCTCGGCCAAAACTCCGTATTTCTCGTTCTCTAGCTTAAAAAAAAAAAGTCATTTAAAGTTTTCTTGTTTTTCAATCAACCAACAAAACACATTCCACATTCACAGATGTGGCAAACATAAATAATATAAAACAAACCAAACTTGCAGCAGCACTATCAGCGTTCCTATTAGCTATTTCCAGCCTTCGCTGAGACGACGAGAAAATCATGAGTTTTTACAGCACGCAACATGTATCTGCTCATTTCCCTACACACCCCATTACAGTTGAGTAGTGGAGACCAGACTCTATCAAACCTGGGCCGTCTCTTGCGGAGGTCATCAGTGAGCTTTTCAAGAGGAAGAAAGTCAACAATCTGGTCAATCCACATTTTAAATGTAGGAGAAGAATTAGAAGCCCACAGTAGGAGAATACATTTCTTAGCAAAGTATGTGATGTCATAAACACATTTTCTCTGTCAGGATCAAGAACAAAGTCCTGCTGGGCATTAAGAAGATAGATACACGGGGTCATATCAAACTGTACAGCTAGTATTTTGTGTATAGCAGTATGTATAGATTGCCAAAATCTGGTAATCTCTCTTCAGCTCCAAATTACATGCATATAAATTCAGCAAAAAAAGAAACGTCCCTTTTTCAGGACCCTGTCTTTCAAAGATAATTCATAAAAATCCAAATAACTTCACAGATCTTCATTGTAAAGGGTTTAAACACTGTTTCCCATGCTTGTTCAATGAACCATAAACAATTAATTAACATGCACCTGTGGAACGGTCGTTAAGACACTAACAGCTTTACAGACGGTAGGAACATCCCAAACACACCACTCTTTGATTGTCCATTGGTCGGAAGGTAATGGCGGACGGAAGGCAGGGAGGTGCGGCAGGTGCCGCTTCTCATACGAATGCTGTTATTTTATCTAAAACATCAGGTGTACGCCGACCCCAGCTAAGTAACTCATGCAAAGAGTTAAAGCGCAATTATGTGTTTTATCTCCAGTACATTGCCATGATTGTCAGTTATGTAGCTGCTCTACTGATAATCTCAGTGCATCCGTGCTGGGATGACACAATCAGGTTCACCGTTCCACGGGAGCGGACAGTACACAGCATACCATAATGTTCTGAATAATGGCCAAGTCTACCTCGCTCCCTATTCCACTGAACCGCTTAGGCGTAACAAACACAAGTCCAACATTTATCAGAAACTTTTAAACTACCTGTTCACTACCCTCCTGCTCTCCGGGGATGTGCAACTCATACCCGGGCCTAACATCACCGATCCAGCGATACTCACCGGAGTGGAAAGCAGTGGATGGCCTCGTCCACTGATCGTCGCCGCTCTGGAAGTGGGTGAGTGCTATGGTCCCATGGTTTCTCTCGACTCACCCGGCTCCAGGATAGATTTTGACTCTTCAAACATACCCAAGTCGCTATATACGCAATCCCTGACTCTGCTTCTGGTACGCAAGCTGTTTTAATTAGTTCCCCGCATCCAGTGCAGGCTGGAGGGATTGTTAATTGCGCTACCGAACTGCCCCTAATCAAAACTAAACAAAACGGCCTAAACCCAGCCGTCAGAAAACACAGAAAATTTTACTTTTTTCAGTGTGTCAATCACTCTCGAGTCATCTGGGACCCACGAGCTAAGCCCAAGGGACTACTAGGGGAGCACTTGAACATTCGTAGTGTCATTCCAAAAAGTGATCAAATTCAACATCTACTCACAGACTCCAACCTTGACTTCCTCTGCCTCTCAGAGACATGGCTCCATAAAAACTCTCCATATGCTGCTTTGATTGTGCCTGGCTACAATGTTTTCAGGAGAGACAGAATTGAAGGAAGAGGAGGGGGTGTGATGATTTACATTAAAGAACATATCCGATGTAAACAAATTGAGTGGTCATGTGATAATGAACTAGACTGTATTGGCCTGAACGTTACACTGTCTCCCCAAATGTATTTTACCCTTATTGGAATGTATAGGCCACCTTCCACCAAAAGTGTGTTTTTTGATCAGTTTAATAACATGCTTAGGGAATGTGATTTTGGGAAAGAGGTCCTCTTAATGGGAGATTTTTATATTAATTATGAAGACAAGTCTTGTAGAAAAACGCTCAAATGGATCACTAATACCTTTGACCTTACACAGCTAGTTAAAGGGCCAACCAGGGTGACTTGTTGCTCTAAAACACAGATTGATTTGGTGTTCAGTAATAAACCAGAGAGAGTGACTAAATCATTCAATATGGTTACTGGGCTATCTGATCATAATCTGACACTTATAGCCAGAAAGCTGTCCAATAGCAGGTTTAACCTCTCTACTGTTAGAAAGCCGGATCAACTAAGAATACCTAAGAGTGAATTAAACTATTTTGAAAACGCAATTAAGGGAATTAACTGGAATGATCTCTTGTCCTATACAGACGTGGAAGCTGATAGTCAGGTTTTTCTATCCACAATCCAGACTACAATAAATGGTTTCCTAAAGAAAATCAAATCCAAACCTGGCCAAAAGAGCATTCTTCCTTGGCTAAATGGAGAAATCTGGAAATTGATGAAAGAATGAGAATATGCTCTAAAAACAGCCCTAAAATCCAAATTAGAGCATGACAGATGTAGGTTTACCATGTTGAGAAATAAGGTGATGAAAGAAATCAGACAGGCCAAGGCAAACTGTTTTATTAACATAATTGGTGAAGCAAAGGGAAATTCTAAATTGATCTGGGAGAATCTAAAAAAGTTAACAGGGAAAGACCATAGTAACACTGCAAAAAGACTAGAAATCATGGTGAATAACAATCTAACACAGGATGCAGTCGAAATAGCAATATCCTTAAATTCCTACTTTATTGACTCTGTCAGGGTACTGACACAGAACCCCTCCACTGGTTTCTTGGGCTCAGTGCTAGTGAATGACACTCAACCTGTCTTCATCATAAGGTGGGTTTCTGAGTCAAAGGTGAACAAGGTGATTAGCTCAGTAAAGAACTCTAAAGCCAAAGATGTGTTTGGGCTGGACTCTACCTTTCTTAAAAACTACAAAGAGTCACTCGTTGGCCCCATTACTAAGGTCACCAACACATCTATTGGTCTGGGGGTGTTTCCAAGGGTATGGAAGTCGGCCATAATAACGTCCATCTTTAAATCGGGTGACCCTGCTGACGTGAGTAACTACAGGCCCATTAGTATACTACCTGTGGTGTCGAAGGTTGCTGAAAAGTGTGTAGCAGAACAACTGATTGCCCACCTCAACAACAGCCCCTTCACATTACACTCTATGCAGTTTGGCTTCAGAGCGAAACACTCCACAGAAACAGCCAACTGCTTTCTTCTGGAAAATGTGAAGTCCAAGATGGACAAAGGAGGCGTTGTTGGGGCTGTGTTTCTGGACCTAAGGAAGGATTTTGATACTGTTAACCATGAGATTCTCATCACAAAATTGTCCAAGTTCAACTTTTCCCCCGATGCCTTGAGATGGATGAAATCATACCTTGAAGGCAGAACTCAGTGTGTCAGAGTGAGCAATGAGCTGTCGCCCACTATTAGCTATGATGTGGGCGTGCCCCAAGGGTCAATACTGGGGCCCCTCCTGTTCAGCCTGTACATTAATGATCTGCCTTCTGTCTGTACTGTGTCTGAAGTTCAAATGTATGCAGATGATACAGTGATATATGTGCATGCAAAGAGCAAACAACAAGCTGCACAAGAACTCACTACTGTAATGGTCCAGGTTACAAAGTGGCTCAGTGACTCACTACTGTAATGGTCCAGGTTACAAAGTGGCTCAGTGACTCGTGTTTGCATCTCAATGTGAGTTTGCATGTTCTTCACAAAGAGGGCAACAGATGCAACTGAGCCAGATGTCTATGTGTCAGGGGAGAAGCTCCAGGTGGTATCTGATTTTAAGTACCTTGGCATCATACTTGATTCCAACCTCTCTTTTTAAAAGCATGTGAAAAAGGTAATTCAAATAACCAAATTCAACCAGGCTAATTTCCGATTTATACGAAATTGTTTGACTACAGAGGTAGCAAAACTGTACTTCAAATCTATGATACTCCCCCACTTAACATACTGCTTGACTAGTTGGGCCCAAGCTTGCTGTACAACATTAAAACCTATTCAGTCTGTCTACAAACAGGCTCTCAAAGTGCTTGATAGGAAGCCCAATAGCCATCATCACTGTTACATCCTCAGAAAGCATGAGCTCCTGAGTTGGGAAAATCTTGTGCAATACACCGATGCATGTCTTGTATTCAAGATCCTAAATGGCCTGCTCCCCCTCCACTCAGTATTTTTGTTAAACAGAAAACCCAAACCTATGGCAGCAGATCCACAAGGTCTGCCATGAAAGGTGACTGTATAGTTCCCTTAAGGAAAAGTACCTTCAGTAAATCCGCTTTCTCTGTGAGAGCTTCCCATGTCTGGAATACACTGCCATCAGACACACATAACTGCACCACATATCACACTTTCACAAAATGCATGAAGACATGGCTAAAGGTCAATCAGATTTGTGAACATAATCCCTAGCTGTGTATTGCCGCTTTCCATGTTGGCTGTTGTCTGTAGCTTGTGAGGTATGGAAACACTTTGTTGCTTTTATGAATTTTGTCTTGTTGCTTTTTGTTCTATGTTGCTCTGTCTGTCTGTCTGTCTGTCTGCTCTGCTCATCTGCGTGAACGTGCCTCTAAAATACATTTTGAAATCTATGTTATTCAGTTATTGCACCCACACTGCTCGCGCGCGTCAACGCATATCGAGCTGCAAGTCCTGCCTCTCCTATCTCCTCATTGGTTTATGTCTATATTCATTCTATTTATTTTGACCTTTTATTTAACTTGGCAAGTCAGTTGAGAACACAATCTTATTTTCAATGACGGCCTAGGAACTATGGGTTAACTGCCTTGTTCAGGGGCAGAACAACACATTTTTACCTTGTCAGCTCGGGGATTCGATCTTGCAACCTTTCGGTTACTAGTTCAACGCTCTAACCACTAGGCTACCTGCCACCCCAAAGTCTCACTGGGGTGTAATAACATGTGTAATTAGATTCTTTCATTTTTACATTAGTAGAGGAGCAGTATACCTTGTAGCAAACATCCACCCATAACTCATCACTGATCGCCAGACAGAGATCCTTTTCCCAGATTCTATTCACCGTAGTAAAGGAGGAGCCTACGTTCTCAGAAAGGAGTCTATAGATAAAGGAGATTTAGTCTTTGATGGATTGTGCTGTAGCAAGAAGGGTCTCAACTTCATTCAGCTGAGCTCTAAACCTCCCCATGGAAGTGAACGAGGAAATGACGTGTCTAATTTGAAGATATTACAACAACAACAACAAAAACTCTTGAAAGGATTTCAGTGTAGTTATGTTGTGATGAAACACGTCTGATAAGGTCCTGATCCCCAGAATACACCAAAGATTCAAGTTGGCATCCCTCAGGACTTCTGGCAAGTCTGGGTTGTATACTATAGGTGAGTGGCATCCCTCAGGACTTTTGGCAAGTCTGGGTTGTATACTATAGGTGAGTGGCATCCATCAGGACTTTTAGCAAGTCTGGGTTGTATACTATAGGTGAGTGGCATCCCTCAGGACTTTTGGCAAGTCTGGGTTGCATACTATAGGTGAGTGGCATCCCTCAGGACTTTTGGCAAGTCTGGGTTGCATACTATAGGTGAGTGGCATCCATCAGGACTTTTAGCAAGTCTGGGTTGTATACTATAGGAGAGGGAGAGCATATCTGGGAGGAAATGCCAAGGTATTTCCTACAGTCCTTCCATGCTAGTTGGGTGCTGTAAATGACAAAGGTTTTGGCTATGTTGCCCACTTCACTAAAGATATTAATGAATATAATTAAGTTTAGGGGCAATGAACCACAGGATTTGGGCCTCTATCTGAATCCACATTGAGTCTTGTCTGTTTGTGAGCCATGTTAACATGTTGTGGATTTGGGCAGACCAGTAGTACAAATGAAGGCAGGGAAGGGCAAGACCACCCTTAGATTCAGGTTTCGATAGAGTGGAGTACTTGAACCCAGTTTTTTTATTGCCCCATATACATTTGGTGATGCTTTGGTTGGTTGTTTTGACAAAATAAACTGGGAGATAACATGGAAGTATCTGAAATAGTTCAATCTAGGGAGGATGTTCATACAGATAACATTGATTCTTCCCACTAAGCTGATTGGGAGGGAGATCCAGGTTCGGAGATCATTCTTGATTTGATCCAGGAAAAGAGGAGATCATTTTCCTTAAGGCCATTCATATCTGGTGTTACAAAGATCCCAAGGTATTGAAACCCCTGTGTCTTACATTGGAACGGGCAGAGTGTCTTAACTGAGCCGTTGAGTGTAAGATTGAGAGGGCAAACAGTGGATTTGTTCAACTGTATCTTATATCCTGAAAACTTGCCGTACTTTGTAATTGTGTCTAAAATGGGAGGGATTTCTCAGGGTTGGATATGTAGAGCAAGACATCATTCGCGTAGATAGAAATCCTGTGCTGAAGACCGCCTACAGAAACACCCACAATACTTGGATTGTTCCTTATCAACTCTGCCAAAGGCTCCGCCCAACAAGTAGAGCAGCCATGTTCTTTTTAAATGGTGAGCCATCATGTTTTCAGCCCTTTTATTTCCATGACTGATTAAAACTCATTTTCTCATAGCTCTCTCTTGTCCCTCTGCAGCAGACTTGGTGCGCAATATGTTTGGAACATCCGATCGCAAATAAAATGGCAGGATCGAATCGCAGTACATATAGAATCGTGCGAATCGCAATATCCTCTCGGCACCGAAGTATGGTGATAATATCGTATCGTGAGGTCGCTGGCAATTCACAGCCCTATGTATTTAACATGTATTATAACAGGGAGTCCCATTGAGACCAAGGTATATTTCACAAGGGAGCATTTACAAAATACGATATAATACAAATATATTTCCCGACTTATTATTCTATTCTTTTGGACTGCTGCCAGAGATGTGTGTGTGTGTGTGTGTGTGTGTGTGTGTGTGTGTGTGTGTGTGTGTGTGTGTGTGTGTGTGTGTGTGTGTGTGTGTGTGTGTGTGAGGGACTGTGATTCAGAGGTGGTTGGAATAGTTTCTTACCTGATTTGGCCTTGCACTAACAAGTGGCAGCCACTCACTCTGTGTCACACAGACGAGCTCCACTTTAACGTCCTCTTCTACTCCCATGCACTCAGCCAAACAGTCTAGACAACACTAGTCTGGAGGGGATCATGTGAGGGTTGTTTTATATCAACCAGATGAGACACTGAGGACAGTTACTGACAGGATGGAGTCTTGACCAATGTTCCCTCTATTTGTTTTTCAGCACTGAGCAAATTTCCTGTCTGCTGAGCGCAAACTTGAACATTGTGAAAGTTCTGGTGGTTGTTTTACTGAGGCTGTACCCGCTTTAAGTTACAGTTTGTCTACAGTAGGAGCAAATGTGTGATGTGAAATGTAGACCTACATTTCACATCACACATTTGCTCCTACTGTAGACAAACTAAGAATGACTTACAGTAGTGAGTGCATACATTTTCATACTTTGTTTTTGTACTGTTTTTTTTGTACTGGTCCACCGTGGGAATCGAACCCACGGCCCTGGCGTTGCAAGCGCCACACGGGACCACATTCCATGAGACTTTGTGAAGAAAATATGCAGGGCTTGACATTAACCTGTTTATCCACTTGTCCTTCACTGAAAATGGAGGTGAAAATGTTGTGGTGTTTGAGGCAAGAAACCACTTTACAAAATAAAACTTTATTATTCCCATACCATTATTACAGAGAATCAGTCAAATTGTGCTACCCTCTGCCTATTGGCTACTTAGCTTATTCAAGCCTGTCTCAAAATACAACACGGCCCCTTTAAGACATTTAAAAATAAGCTCTTTACCTGACTCACTTTTCAAAGAAGGCTAGAAATGTACACGTTGTGCTGTTGTAGGAAGCAACCACTCCCCCGTTGTTGACTAGAAAGTATCTATAACTGGGCTAATAATTCACTAACTAGCAAAGAATATGAACAAATGTGCACGGGTGGCTACATGCAATTCTCGTTTTGATCTCAAAAGAAGTGCATCTACTCAGGTGCTGTAAATACAGTCTAGTTCAAAGTAAATGGCACAAATCCATATATTGCAAAAATTGGTATGGCTCACCCGGCAAAGGAAAGGCACCCTGTGTGAAAAATTCTATGAGAAACAGTGACATAAATTGTGAATAATCTATAATGATAAATCCTATATTGGTCTTTCACAGTCAGGCCTACCCAAGATGTACTGTGCAAGTAGGCTGATAGTAGAACCTACAATTGGAACTGATAAATGAGGCTGTCAATTGAGTCAGAAATTCACAGGTTTCAGATTTGTTTCAATTTATTTCAGTTATTTTTTTGCGCTCTCTCTTAATAGAGAAACAACAGCATTGTATGTTCTAAGTTTATAACGATGCTTAAACAACATCAGGAGGACCATCAGGAGGATTATTGGAGGAACAAAAAAAGCCGATATCAATTAATCAGCCGAATTTTTTAAATTTATTATTATTTATTATTATTATTATTATTATTTATTTTTTTGTAATAATGTCAATTACAACAATACTGAATGAACACTTTTATTTTAACTTAATATAATACATCAATAAAATCAATTTAGCCTCAAATAAATAATGAAACATGTTCAATTTGGTTTAAATAATGCAAAAACTAAGTTTTGGAAAAGAAAGTAAAAGTGCAATATGTGCCAAGTAAAAAAGCTAACGTTTAAATTCCTTGCTCAGAACATGAGAACATATGAAAGCTGGTGGTTCCTTTTAACATGTCTTCAATATTCCCAGGTAAGAAGTTTTAGGTTGTAGTTATTATAGGAATTTTTCTCTCTATACCATTTGTATTTCATATACCTTTGACTATTGGATGTTCTTATAGGCACTATAGTATTGCCAGTGTAACAGTATAGCTTCCGTCCCTCTCCTCGCCCCTACCTGGGCTCGAACCAGGAACACATCGACAACAGCCACCCTCGAAGCATCGTTACCCATCGCTCCACAAAAGCCACAGCCCTTGCAGAGCAAGGGGAAACAACTACTTCAAGGTCTCAGAGCGAGTGACGTCACCGATGGAAATGCTATTAGCGCGCACCCCGCTAACTAGCTAGCCATTACACATCGGTTACACCAGCCTAATCTCAGGAGTTAATAGGCTTGAAGTCATAAACAGCTCAATGCTTGAAGCACAGCGAAGAGCTGCTGGCAAACGCACGAAAGTGCTGTTTGAATGAATGCTTACGAGCCTGCTGCTGCCTATCACCGCTCAGACTGCTCTTATCAAATGTCAAATCATAGACCTGATTATAACATAATAGCACACAGAAATACAAGCCTTAGGTCATTAATATGGTCAAATCCGGAAACTATCATTTCGAAAACAAAACGTTTATTCTTTCAGTGAAATACAGAACCGTTCCGTATTTAATCTAACGGGTGGCATCCCTAAGTCTAAATATTGGTGTTACATTGCACAACCTTCAATGTTATGTCATAATTTATGTAAAATTCGGGCAAATTAATTAGTCTTTGTTAGGAAGAAATGGTCTTCACACAGTTCGCAACGAGCCAAGCGGCCCAAACTGCTGCATATACCCTGAATGCTTGCAAGAGAAGTGACACAATTTTCCTAGTTAAAAGAAATTCATGTTAGCAGGCAATATTAACTAAATATGCAGGTTTAAAAATATATACTTGTGTATTGATTTTAAAGAAAGGCGTTGATGTTTATGGTTAGGTACACATTGGTGCAACAACATTGCTTTTTTCGCGAATGCGCTTGTTAAATCATCACCCGTTTGGCGAAGTAGGCTGTAATTCGATGATAAATTAATAGGCACCGCATCGATTATATGCAACGCAGGACAAGCTAGATAAATTAGTAATATCATCAACCATGTGTAGTTAACTAGTGATTATGTTAAGATTGATTGTTTTTTATAGAGTAAGTTTAATGCTAGCTAGCAACTTACCTTGGCTTCTTGCTGCACTTGCGTAACAAGTAGTCAGCCTGCCACGCAGTCTCCTCGTGGAGTGCAATGTAATCGGCCACAATCGGTGTCCAAAAATGCAGATTACCGAGTGTTATGCAAACTTGAAATCGGCCCTAATTTAAATCGGCCATTCCGATTAATCGGTCGACCTCTACTAGCAACCCATGATAGTTGTTGTATCTTTAGATCTCCCCCTTTCCTACATTTGTAATGGATATTCCCATCTCTGGCATGAAACTGCTCGCATGTGCTGTGCTCATTTTAGAACTGTGTTTCCCGCAAAAACTGGAACATAGATTTTGGAACATTAATGCTTAGGCCTACCGATGTGTACATTGCTGCGCCTAAAATGTGAAGAAATAATATTTAACATTTTAAGGTAAACATTATGATCTGTTCCATCAGCCTTATTAATTGATACGGCATATACCTCCATTACACTACTTTGATACAGCATCAGTGGGGAATAAGAAGTGAGTATACGCAATGCCCACTGAAAAATAAGTGGGTAAACCTACGTATACCCTCCATTACACGCCACTGGTGTTAACTAAAGGGGTAAACTCCCTCCCTCTCTTCCTCCAGGTATGAAGCTGCCATCGCTGGTGTCTATCTAACTCTGTCTCCCTTTCTCTCTCGCGCTCCCTCTCTCCGTTCAGGTATCAATCTGCCATCGCAGGTGTCTATCTCTCTCTGTCTTTAACTCTCTCTCCCTCTCTCTCTGTTTAGGTATGAAGCTGCCTTCGCGGGTGCCCACCCAGGTCGACAGTGACGAAGAGGCTAAGTGGAACCAGACTGAGGATGAGGGTCAGGGTGGCCGCTGTTGTGCCTGTCCCAAAACAGAGAAACAACTGAAGAAGGAGGCTGAGGACTCAGAGTACCGCAAGACCTTTGAGAACTACATCCACAATGAGGTCTTCCTGCTCAAGTATGTATGACAGCTACGTCAGCCAGCTAGCTAGCCAGCCAGCCAGCCAATCAGCTAGCTAGCTAGCTAGCCAGCCAGCCAAAACAGACAGTCAGTCAATTAATCAATGTATTTATTGTCCTAATTGGGACATTCATTTTGTAGTTAGGGTACAAAACAAATATATATACATAACATTTACACACAAATCCCCAAATAGGAGTTTTAGATCAGCTCTGTCTTTATCCTGTTATTTAAAACCTAATGCTGCATTTACACAGGCAAAACAATTCTTATCTTTTGCCCAATTATTGGCTAAATATCTGATCTGATTGGTCAGAAGACCAATTAGTGGCAAAATATCTGATCTGATTGGTCAGAAGACCAATTAGTGGCAAAAAGATCAGAATTTGAATCCCTTCCATGCTAATCAAAGTCCCAGTGCTCCCCCTGGCGGTAAACATTCAGAAGTTACCTGCACTAAGTCTCATCAGCACTCTGCTCAGTAGCGGTAACCTTAACAGTATGATGTGTTTAACACTAAATCAATACAATTTGATTGATTGATTATCCCCCAGATCAACCAGACAGCGCCGCTCAGCCATGGGCGTAGCTAATGAGACGCAGCCTTCGTTCGTGACAAAGCCTCCCACCCTGCCGGAAGGTTACGCCACCCGCGGCCCAGACGACGATGAGGATGGTGTGGAGAGCACTAAGATCCAGCTGACTGTGTTCTCCAAGGAGTCCGCGGTCATCTCCGGCCTCCGACACTTCACCTCGTACCAGATCGATGTGTTGGCCTGCAACCACCCCACAAACCCCTCACGCTGCAGTATGGCGGCCTTCGTCTCAGCTCGCACCATGCCTGAGGGTGAGGCTATCTACACACCATTTTAAACCTGGTAGTTTGATTCCTGGCTGCTGATTGGCTGAAACAGCATTTCAGTCGTGTGTATATCAGACAATATACCACAGGTATGACGCAAAAAAAATACTTGTTTACTGTTCTATTTATGTTGGTAACCAGTTTATACCTCGGGGACTTGTGGTTTATGGCTAATATACCACGGTTATAGGCTGTATCCAGGAACTCTGCTTCGTGTCGATCATAAAGGCGTCCGCATGCTTACCATCCGAAACAGTTTGGAACATTTGTGCATGTATTTTGACCACAGTTCATTATGTTTTGGTCTTCGGCAAGGGTTTTTCAGCTGTTCCTGCACAACAACAACAACAACATGTCTCAAGGCAAGCTGATGTTGGTAGCCCAAGTAGGGATTCTTCAATTAAGTGTTTGTTGTTATTTAATGAGAGACAAAACATCCACATGTTTTTACTTGAGAAATACTGCACCAATCATCTTAATTAGATGTAGAATTGCGCGAATAAGGTCTCCTCGAAATGAATGACAGTTATCTTGAGTTAGCTTAGATACATTTTTTGAAGCAGTGTATATGGGCTACGGCATCTCAAGATGGACAAACAGTACTATTGCTATCGTTTTTCAAGCGAAGGTCTTTTAAGAGAGTATGCGAGCACACTCGTTCGGTTCACCAGCCAAACCTAGGGATGTTGACGCCTTAAAGGGCTACTTCCGGATTTTGGCAATGAGACCTTTTATTTACTTCCCCAGAGTAAGATGAACTCGTGGATACCATTTTTATGTCTCTGCATTTGCTAGTTAGCGCAATTGCTAACTAACGTTAGCGCAATGACTGGAAGTCTATGGGTATCTGCTAGCATAGACTTCCAGTCATTGCGCTAATGCTAGTTAGCATTGGCACAGAGACATAACAATGGTATCCACAAGTTCATCTAACTCTGGAGAAGTAGATGAACGGCCTCATTGCCATAATCACGAAGTATCCCTTTAAGGACAGCCCTTAGCTGTGGTATATTGGCCATTATAAACTGGGTGGTTTGAACACTGAATGCAGATTGGCTGACAGCCATATACCACACCCCCTCGGGCCTTATTGCTTAATTACGCTACACTTGCACACAGTCTACACCGCACACCCACCACTTAAGAAAACAATGTCAGAAGTAAAAAAGCAGTTTAAGAAGTGCATATCAATTTTTTTTGTCTACTTTTACACAGTATTTATAGATCTGAGATGTTGAGGTTTGTGGTATTGGGATAGAGTGAAGAGGCTATTTTAACACCTCGTGTGTCCTGCTAACAGCCAAAGAGGCCCTTTTTAAACCTTGTGTATCCTGTCAACAGAGGCCAATTTTAAACCTTTTGTATCCTGTCAACAGAGGCCAATTTTAAACCTTGTGTATCCTGTCAACAGCCAGAGGCCATCTTAAACCCTTTTGTATCCTGTCAACAGAGGCCATCTTAAACCCTTTTGTATCCTGTCAACAGAGGCCATCTTAAACCCTTTTGTATCCTGTCAAGAGGCCATCTTAAAACCTTTTGTATCCTGTCAACAGATGCCATCTTAAAACATTTTGTATCCTGTCAACAGATGCCATCTTAAAACATTGTGTATCCTGTCAACAGAGGCCATTTTAAAACCTTTTGTATCCTGTCAACAGAGGCCATTTTAAAACCTTGTGTATCCTGTCAACAGAGGCCATTTTAAAACCTTGTGTATCCTGCCAACAGACAAAGCAGATGACATCGTGGGCCCCATCAGCTATGATGTGTCTGAGTACTCTGTTCACATCAAATGGCTGGAGCCTAAAGCTCCCAATGGAATGATCATCCTGTACGAAGTCAACTACAAGAGACTGGGAGACGCAGAGGTGAGCAGACAAACACACAGGCATGAAAACACTCACAGGCATGAAAACAAACACACACTTAAAATACTGGACATATGCTGTGCCCACAGTCTCACTTAGTATAATTCAGATATGTTGAACACAAGTCTCTCTGCTCTCATTTCTAAAATAGGACCGTTAATGTAACAATAGCCATGTTGCATCAGCACTCTGTTTTAGTTACCATGGCAACATCACACTGGGTACAGCTGATATTACTGATGTTGAAAACAACATAACTCCAGTGGTGGTCAAACAAACATGTTTTTCTCAAATCAGGTCTCTTTTTTTAATTTTTATTGTTGGCTGTTAATGCAGTAATGTGTACTCTATTAGCTCGATGTGTTCCTCGTGTAATATTGCGTTTCCTACTTTCATTCGTTCACATTTCATTTATATATAATGGGCTTATTCAATTCTTCTCTCCCCCCTCCAACTCCTCTCCTCCTAAAAAAAATATATAAATAAATTAAACATCTCGTGTGTGTGTGTGTGTGTGTGTGTTCGTTCTAGGAGTTGCACCACTGTGTGTCCAGGAAGATGTACCAGCAGTCGGAGGGCAGCAGGCTGAGAGTGGTGCACCCTGGGAACTACACTGTGAGGATCCGAGCCACGTCGCTGGCAGGAAACGGCTCCTGGACCGACCCCACACACTTCTACGTACAGGACCTCCGTAAGAGACACACACGCCACAGACAGCTTGACCAATCAGTGAAATCAATCCAATATCATTTTAATATATAGAGCTTTTTTACGTTAGCAATAGCCTGGCCTAAAACTCTACGGCAACGTGTTTTGTAGGGGTGGACCCATCCAACCTATTGATTATCATTGGTCCAGTCATCTTCATGGTTCTACTGATACTGGTGGCAGCGGGAGGATTCGTCTTGTTCAGGAAGAAGTAAGTCTTATGGCTTCTCTGCAATCTGTCTTCAGCCAACTGTGTGTGAAAGAAGCTGGTGTGTCGTCTCGGCTGTTCACCAAGGACACAGCTTCTCTCCTGATACACCAGCAGTAACTATAGGCTTTTGTTCCAGCCCAGCAATAAGACAAAATGGCTCAACTACTAGTGGTCTAGATGTGTATATTGTTTCACTACCAGGCTCTAAATTGTACTTACTTTATTATGATTTACTTTTACAGTCAGACGATACGTTGAGGGGGAAAAAATAATAATTCTACATTCAATTTAAAAAGAAATAGTTTTAGCGTTCATAATTACAGTTTAAAAGGTGGTTATAAATGAAGACTTTGATTTGGTTTAATCAGGTGTGTTTACAGCGAGGCTAGTCATTGGTCGCTCTCTGTTATTATAATAATGTTACTCCTAGTGTGTGTACACTGTAACTTCTGATACCTGGATTAACTTTAGGATTATTATGGTATTGATTTGGTATCTCTCTGTGTTGTTACTTGTTATATAATCATGATATATTATTAATTATAAACTGGGTGGTTTGAGCCCTGAATGCTCATTGGCTGAAAGCCGTGGTATATCAGACCATATACCACGGGTATGATAAAACATTTTGTTTTATTTTCTAATTATGTTGGTAACCAGTTTTTATAATAGCAATAAGGCACCTCAGGGGTTTGTGGTATATGGACTACATACCACGGCTACGGGCTGTGTCCAGGCATGCCACGTGGCATCGTGCGTAAGAACAGCCCTTCGACGTGCTATACACAGTGCAGTCGGAAAGTATCCAGACCCTTTCACATTCTGTTATGTTACTGCCTTATTCTAAAATATATTTTTTTGTAATAATTCTCATCAATGTACACACAGTACCCCATAATGACAAAGTAAAAACAGGTTTTTAATTTATTTTGCAAATGTATTAAATATAAAAACAGAAATACCTTATTCACGTAAGTATTCAGATCCTTTGCTATGAGACTCGCAAATTTGAGCTCAGGTGCATCCTGTTTCCATTGATCATCCTTGAGATGTTTCTACAACTTGATTGGAGTCCACCTGTGGTAAATTAAATTAATTGGACATGATTTAGAAAGGCACACACCTGTCTATATAAAGTCCCACAGTTGACGGTGCATGTCAGAGCAAAAACCAAGCCATGAGGTTGAAGGAATTGTCCGTAGAGCTCCGAGAGGATTGTGTCAAGGCACAGATCTGGGGAATGGTAACACAAAATGTATGCAGCATTGAAGGTACCGAAGAACACAGTGGTCTCCATCATTCTTAAATGGAAGAAGTTTGGAACCACCAAGACTCTTCATAGAGCTGGCCGCCCGGGCAAACTTAGCAGTCGGGGGAGAAGGGCCTTGGTCAGGGAGGTGACCAAAAACCCGATGGTCACTCTGACAGAGCTCTAGAGTCCATCTGTGGAGATGGGAGAACCTTCCAGAAGGACAATCATCTCTGCAGCACTCCACCAATCAGGCCTTTCTGGTAGAGTGGCCAGACGGAAGCCACTCCTCAGTAAAAGGCACATGACAGCCCGCTTGGAGTTTACCAAAAGGCACCTGAAGGACTCTGAGACCACGAGAAACAAGATTGTCTTGTCTGATGAAACTAATATTGAAATCTTTGGCCTGAATGTCAAGCGTTATGTCTGGAGGAAACCAGGCACCGCTCATCACCTGGCCGATACTATCCCTTCGGTGAAGGGGGGATGTATTTCAGCGGCAGGGACTGGGAGACTAATCAGGATCGAGGGAAAGATGAACGGAGCAAAGTATGTTGATGAAAGTTGCTCCAAGTTGATGAAAACCTGCTCCATAGCGCTCAGGACCTCAGACTGGGCAAATGTTTACCAGAATCCAACAGGACAACGACCCTAAGCACACAACCAAGACAACGAAGGAGTGACTTCAGGACAAGTCTCTGAATGTCCTTGAGTGGTCCAGCCAGAGCCCGGACTTGAATCCGATCAAACACCTCTGAAGAGACCTGTAAATAGCTGTGCAGCGACGCTCCCTATCCAACCTGACAGAGCTTGAGAGGATCTGCAGAGAAGAATGGGAGAAACTTCCCAAATACAGGTGTGCCAAGCTTGTAGCGTCATAGCCAAGACTCGAGGCTATAATCGCTGCCAAAGGTGCTTCAACAAAGTACTGAGTAAAGGGTCTGAATACTTATGTAAATTGAATTTTTCTCGGGGGGGGGTTTGTACATCTGCAACAAAAAAAAACAAAAAAAACTGTTTTTGCTATGTCATTATGGGGTATTGTGATGTCATTATGGGGTATTGTGATGTCATTATGGGGTATTGTGTGTAGATTGAGAATACTTATTTTTTTTATTGAATTTTTTAAATTATGCTGTAACGTAGCAATGTGGAAAAAGGGAAGGGGTCTGAATACTGTCCAAATGCAGTGTACCACACCTCCTCATGCCTTATTGCTTAACTCTACCACCTTGTTTTTCCCACCAAGGCAAACCCAGGGCCCCTCTGGACCCCTCTACACCTCCTCTAACCCAGAGTACCTCAGTGCTGCTGACAGTAAGGACACCTTATTAACTGACTTCTATATTCTCAGCTGACCTTTGGGGAATACACCTGTATAAAAAGCATAGCTGACTGTATTTTGATGTTGAAACTAGTATGCCATGTAAGTAGACAATCACTGACACATACTAGCTGGCTATGAGATTTAGAGAAATACAATACTTGATCGTTTGTGGATTATAGCGTCAAGGGGCCTCATTTATCTAAAGTGCCCGCAATAAAAGTAAGCCTTACTTGCGACCTGTTTTTTCCCTCCAAAGGTTGTTATTTATCAAAAGTTGAACTTGACGGGAGAGTTTGCGTACCTCCCATGTACATCTCAGACCATGCATACGCCCAACTTCTAGTGGTTGAGCAAATGTATTGCAAGCTAATATTGTTATTTTTGGAGGAAATGAAGGTGTTTGTTTATTATAATAATGCCGATAAAAAACATTGAAACGTAAAAGGCCTAATGATAAAACAGATGCATTTGCTGTTGGTAAGAAGATTGCATAGTCGCCTAATATATTTCTTTCACTTTTTATTATATGGGCCTGAATCATAATCATATTGCGGAGCATGTCTGTCCGTTTCTGACATGACTGGTTTATTTTGCTACACAACATATATTAGGCTACTATTTATCCGTCACTCATTCAATAGCCAATCGTGCTCATCAGTAAATAGACCGGTAGCCTATGACAGTATGGGTAGGCTACAGTATTGCTCTGCGATAGGAGTGTGACGTAATAGCGTATTTAAACTGAGCCTATACCAAGGCAGGAGATAGAAACACAATCATGTATTGATAAACAAAATATTGAACGATTCCCATTTTGCGTAGAAGTGTGGGGTGTCGGCAGCATCTACTGTTGACATTTTTCAATAGACCATCCATCTTGCAGAATGCGCGGCACTCACTTATAGGCAGCATGCAATTTTTGGGTTTTAAACTTCCTGAACAGGAATTTTCCTCATGGCTAACTACCAGGAAGTTGGAAAAGACAGGCTGAGTCGGCTTATGAAGCTTATGTTCATGACCTCAGCTTGACTGACATCTCTTTGAAACGTCAAGAAACTTGGATGCGTTTACCAGTGTTGCTGTAAAATCATCTAAAATCAAAGCAAATTTGGTGATACACAAAGCAACTGAACATTGAAATTGCATCAATGATATACAATGCATTCAGAAAGTATTCAGACCCCTTCCCCTTTTCCACATTTTATTACGTTACGGCCTTATTCTAAAATGGATTTAATAAAACATTTTCCTCAGAAATCTACACGCAATAGCCCATAATGACAAAGTGAATACAGGTTTGTAGTTTGGAACCACCAAGACTCTTCCTAGAGCTGGCTGCCTGTCCAAACTGAGCAATCAGGGAGGTGACCAAGAACCCAATGGTCACTCTGACAGAGCTCCAGAGTTCTTCAGTGGAGATGGGAGAACCTTCCAGAAGGACAACCATCTCTGCAGCACTCCACCAATCAGGCCTTTATGGTAGAGTGGCCAGATAGAAGCCACTCCTCAGTAAAATGCACCTGACAGCCCTCTTGGAGTTTGCCAAAAAGCAAACAAGATTCTCTGGTCTGATGAAACCAAGATTGAACTCTTTGGCCTGAATGCCAAACGTCACATCTGCAGGAAACCTGGCGCCATCCCTACAGTGAAGCATCATTCTGTGGGGATGTTTTTCAGCGGCAGGGACTGGGAGAATGGTCAGGTTCGGGGGAAAGATGAACGGAGCAAAGTACAGAGTGATCCTTGATGAAAACCTGCTCCAGAGCGCTCAGGACCGCAGACTGGGACGAAGGTTCACCTTCCAATACGACAACGACCCTAACCGCACAGCCAAGACAACGCAGAAGTGGCTTTGGGACAAGTCTCTGAATGTCCTTGAGTGGACATCTCAGCCAGAGCCCGGTCTTGAACTCGATCAAACATCTCTGGAAAGACCTGAAAATAGAAGAATGGGAGAAACTCCCCAGATACAGGTGTGCCAAGCTTGTAGCGTCATACCCAAGAAGACTCGATGCTGTCATCGCTGCCAAAGGTGCTTCAACAAAGTACTGACTAAAGGGTCTGAATACTTATAAATGTGATATTTCAGTTTTTTTATGATTATGGGGTATTGTGTGTAGATTGATGGCGAGAAAAACAAATTAATCAATTTTAGAATAAGGCTGTAACGTAGCAAAATGTGGAAAAAGTCAAGGGGTCTGAATACTTTCCGAAGACACTATATATATATTTTTATACATTTCCCATTTAGCATGTCTCTTGTGATGCGGTTCACCGCAGCACTGACTTATGTGTTGACTTGACAACGGCGTCTGAGTTTTGAACGACCCTCTCTCCCCTTTTGTTCCATTCTGACTGAAGACCTAGCTAGCCGGTAACTAGCTAACACCGGACACAGACCTAGCTATCCAGTAACTAGCTAACACCTGACACAGATGAAGACCTAGCCAGCCAGCACCAGACACAGATGAAGACCTAGCTAGCCAGTAACTAGCTTAACACCAGACACAGATGAAGACCTAGCCAGCCCGTAACTAGCTTAACACCAGACACAGATGAAGACCTAGCCAGCCCGTAACTAGCTTAACACCAGACACAGATGAAGACCTAGCCAGCCAGCACCAGACACAGATGAAGACCTAGCTAGCCAGTAACTAGCTAACACCAGACACAGATGAAGACCTAGCTAGCCAGTAACTAGCTAACACCAGACACAGATGAAGACCTAGCTAGCCAGTAACTAGCTAACACCAGACACAGATGAAGACCTAGCTAGCCAGTAACTAGCTAACACCAGACACAGATGAAGACCTAGCTAGCCAGTAACTAGCTAACACCAGACACAGATGAAGACCTAGCTAGCCAGTAACTAGCTAACACCAAACACAGATGAAGACCTAGCTATCCAGTAACTAGCTAACACCAGACACAGATGAAGACCTAGCTAGCCAGTAACTAG
Organism: Salvelinus alpinus; assembly: GCF_045679555.1. Taxonomy (NCBI): domain Eukaryota; kingdom Metazoa; phylum Chordata; class Actinopteri; order Salmoniformes; family Salmonidae; genus Salvelinus; species Salvelinus alpinus. Next base: position 10,028,179 of record NC_092108.1, read on the forward strand.
CTAACACCAGACACAGATGAAGACCTAGCTAGCCAGTAACTAGCTAACACCAGACACAGATGAAGACCTAGCTAGCCAGTAACTAGCTAACACCAGACACAGATGAAAACCTAGCTATCCAGTAACTAGCTAACACCAGACACAGATGAAGACCTAGCTAGCCAGTAACTAGCTAACACCAGACACAGATGAAGACCTAGCTAGCCAGTAACTAGCTAACACCAGACACAGATGAAGACCTAGCTAGCCAGTAACTAGCTAACACCAGACACAGATGAAAGGGGAAACTTTTAATAATATTTGCTGACTACCTACAGTAAAATTTTGACCATCTAGCTATATAAACCAAGCTCCTCTGCAAACACGCCTTATTCGATGTTGGTTGCAAGGTGGTACTTATTTAAATTAGATAAGAGAATATCGTGTTACCATTGGTGTATTCAAATGAGAGTTAAGGTGATGTCACCTTATTTGACACGGGGGAGGGGACCAGTAACTTTATGATCAAACTTGATCAACGTAAAAACAACAGTCGTTTTGCTTCTACAAAATGACTGCTGCTTTGATCTGGCTTCCTTCAAATATCACCAAATTACATTTTTATAAAAAGTGAATCGAGGGCATTTTCCTGTCGTGGTTGTAGAGCTCCGTTCACAACTGTACAAATGTAGTATGACTGATTCGTCAATGAAAATATGTGGATATGTTTTGTTTGCTGTGCGACAGTTCAATAAATCCCGATCATTTGTTGCAAATCCTACAATCTCCACGTACACCAGAATTTTGTAAGAAAATGTACGCACGGCCCCGGGAATTTACTTTGTATGTGTGTGTGTGTTCTCTCCAGTGTACGAGCCAGACGACTGGGAGGTGGGCAGGGATAAGATTAACATCCTACGAGAGCTGGGTCAGGGCTCGTTCGGCATGGTCTACGAGGGCATCGCCAAGGACATCGTGAAGGGAGAGCCGGAGTCACACGTGGCTGTGAAGACGGTCAATGAGTCGGCCAGTCTGAGAGAGAGGATAGAGTTCCTCAACGAGGCCTCCGTCATGAAGGGCTTCACCTGTCACCATGTGGTAAGAGAGATGGATGGAGAGAGAGAGGATAGTGAGATAGAGAGCAAAAAAGAAAGGATAGCGAGATGGAGAGCAAGAGAGCAATGTGAAAGGGAGAGGAGAGCAGGATAGAGAGAGCGGATGGCGAGAGAGAGAGCAGAGAGAGAGAGAGAGAGAGAGAGAGAGCGAGAGAGAGAGAGAGCGAGAGAGAGCGAGAGAGAGAGAGAGCGAGAGAGAGAGAGAGAGAGAGAGAGAGAGTTCCTCAATAAGGCCTCCATCACGAAGGGCGTTACTTGCCGCTACAGTGTAAGACCTACATCACGAAGGGCGTTACTTGCCGCTACAGTGTAAGACCTACATCACGAAGGGCGTTACTTGCCGCTACAGTGTAAGACCTACAGTGTCTATAGAAGGTGATGCCACTTTACATTCACATTTGAGTCATTTATCAGCTAATGAAGGTGAGATCGCATACAATGATGATCACAAGACGTCTTTGTTTAAAGTGTTGGTAGCTACCGAGGTGCACGAATCAAAGCAAGCGACGGAAACGAAATGTTTCCTTCTCAGGTGCGTCTGATGGGTGTGGTCTCTAAGGGCCAGCCCACTCTAGTTGTCATGGAGCTGATGACCCATGGCGACCTGAAGAGCTACCTGCGCTGCCTCCGCCCCGACTCTGAGGTACACACACACACACACACACATTATTGGGATCCCTGTCCTGGGGGCTAGTCTAGGGGTAGAGCTGCCTCCCCCTGCAGGCAGCGGCTCTATCCACCCTGTATCGCTCTCCTCTATCCCCCCTGTATCCATCTCCATTCTGTATCCATCTCCATCCTGTATCCATCTCCATCCTGTATCCATCTCCATCCTGTATCCATCTCCATCCTGTATCCCTCTCCATCCTGTATCCCTCTCCTCTATCCACCCTGTGTCCCTCTCCTCTATCCACCTTGTATCCATCTCCACCCTGTGTCCCTCTCCTCTATCCACCCTGTGTCCCTCTCCTCTATCCACCCTGTGTCCCTCTCCTCTATCCACCCTGTATCCCTCTCCTCTATCCACCCTGTATCCATCGCCACCCTGTATCCCTCTCCTCTATCCACCCTGTATCCCTCTCCTCTATCCACCCTGTATCCATCGCCACCCTGTATCCCTCTCCTCTATCCCTTCTTCTCATATTGAACTATATCACAAATACCCCATAAACATCTATATTTATGACTAGTAATTGTTGTGATCTATGCGCCCCCTTGTGGCCTGTTGAAGAATAGCTCTAGTATTAATACATGTCTTGTCAGAATAACCCTACTGGGCGCCCGCCCCCCACGCTGAGGGAGATGGTCCAGATGACAGCAGAGATTGCAGATGGCATGGCCTACCTCAACGCCAAAAAGTTTGTCCACAGAGATCTGGCCGCTAGGAACTGCATGGTGGCACAGGACTTCACTGTCAAGATAGGAGGTAGTCTACACTCACACTGTCTCTCACTCACTCACACAGTCTTTACCCTAACTTTAACCCCAAAATCACCCTAGCCTCTAAACCTAGCCTCTAACCCTAACCCTAGCCCCTGACCATGGTCCTAACCCTAACCCTTGACCCTGACCATGGTCCTAACCCTACCCTCTAAACCTAACCCTATCCCCTGACCATGGTCCTAACCCTAGCCCCTGACCATGGTCCTAACCCTAGCCCCTAACCCTAGCCCCTGACCATGGTCCTAACCCTACCCTCTAAACCTAACCCTATCCCCTGACCATGGTCCTAACCCTAGCCCCTAACCCTAGCCCCTGACCATGGTCCTAACCCTAACCCTAGCCCCTAACCCTATCCCCTGACCATGGTCCTAACCCTAGCCCCTAACCCTATCCCCTGACCATGGTCCTAACCCTAGCCCCTGACCATGGTCCTAACCCTACCCTCTAAACCTAACCCTAACCCCTGACCATGGTCCTAACCCTAGCCCCTGACCATGGTCCTAACCCTAACCCTAGCCCCTAACCCTAGCCCCTGACCATGGTCCTAACCCTAGCCTCTAACCAAACCTTAGCTCCTAACCCTAAAACTAACCCTAGCCCCTGACCATGGTCCTAACCCTAACCCTAACCAAACCTTAGCTCCTAACCCTAAAACTAACCCTAGCTCCTAACCCTAAAACTGACCCTAGCTCCTAACCCTAAAACTGACCCTAGCCCCTAACCCTAAAACTGACCCTAGCTCCTAACCCTAATTCGAACACTAATTCTAACCTTAACCCTAAACCCCCTAGATATAGCATTTGACCTTGTGGGGACTAACAACATGTCCCCAGTTGGTCCAATTTTTGTTTGTTTACTATTGTTGTGGGGACTTGTGGTCCAGTATTGTTAAACACATTCACACACACATATCAAGATAGTAGGTATGGGAACTCACTTCCTCACATATACAATGTAATACTTTTAAATACATCTACATGCATGTTAACTGCCTTCTGCAGTCGGAAGTTTACATACACTTAGGTTGGAGTCATTAAAACTCGTTTTTCAACCACTCCACAAATTCCTTGTTACCAACCTATAGTTTTGGCAAGTCGGTTAGGACATCTACTTTGTGCATGACACAAGTAATTTTTCCAAAAATTGTTTACAGACAATTATTTCACTTATAATTCACTGTATCACAATCCCAGTGGGTCAGAAGTTTACATACGTTAAGTTGACTGTGCTTTTAAACAGCTTGGAAAATTCCATAAAATGATGTCATGGCTTTAGAAGCTTCTGATAGGCTAATTGACATAATTTGAGTCAATTGGAGGTGTACCTGTGGATGTATTTCAAGGCCAACCTTCAAACTCAGTGCCTCTCTGCTTGACATCATTGGAAAATCAAAAGTAATCAACCAAGATGTCAGAAAAATAATTGTAGACCTCCACAAGTCTGGTTCATCCTTGGGAGCAATTTTCAAATACCTGAAGGTACCACGTTCATCTGTACAAACAATAGTACACAAGTATAAACACCATGGGACCATGCAGCAATCATACCACCAGGAAAGAGACGCGTTCTGTCTCCTAGAGATGAACGTACTTTGGTGCTAAAAGTGCACCTCAATCCCAGAACAACAGCAAAGGACCTTTTGAAGATGCTGGAGGAAACCAGTACAAAAGTATCTATATCCATAGTAAAACGAGTCCTATATCGACATAACCTGAAAGGCCGCTCAGCAAGGAAGAAGTCACTGCTCCAAAACCTCCATAAAAAAGCCAGACTACGGTTTGCAACTGCACCTGGGGACAAAGATTGTACTTTTTGGAGAAATGTCCTCTGGTCTGATGAAACAAAAATAGAACTGTTTGGCCATAATGACCATCGTTATGTTTGGAGGAAAAAGGGGGATGCTTGCAAGCCGAAGAACACCATCCCAACCGTGAAGCATGGTGGTGACAGCATCATGTTGTGGGTGTGCTTTGCTGCAGGAGGGACTGGTGCACTTCACAAAATAGATGGCATCGTGAGGCAGGAAAATGATGTGGATATATTGAAGCAACATCTCAAGACATCAGTCAGGAAGTTAAAGCTTGGTCGCAAATGGGTCTTCCAAATGGCCAATGAACCCAAGCATACTTCCAAAGTTGTGGCAAAATGGCTTAAGGACAACAACGTCAAGGTATTGGAGTGGCCATCACAAAGCCCTGACCTCAATCCTATAGAAAAGTTGTGGGCAGAACTGAAAAGCGTGTGCGAGCAAGGAGGCCTACAAACCTGACTCAGTTACACCAGTTCTGTCAGGAGGAATGAATTCACCCAACTTATTGTGGAAGCTTGTGGAAGGCTACACAAAATGTTTGACCCAATTTAAACAATTTAAAGGCAATGCTACAAAATACTAATTGAGTGTATGTAAACGTTTGACCCACTGGGAATGTGATGAAAGAAATAAAAGCTGAAATAAATCACTCTCTACTATTATTCTGACATTTCACATTCTTAAAATAAAGTGGTGATCCTAACTGACCTAAAACAGGGAATTATTACTAGGATTAAATGTTAGGAATTGTGAAAAACTGAGTTTAAATGTATTTGGCTAAGGTGTATGTAAACTTCCGACTTCAACTGTATTTGCCTTTTCATATAGGTAATTTGTATTTTCTCTCCTTTCTCTAAATGTTTGTATGAATTGTTGACAGCCTGTTGCAAAGCAGGTTTCTGTTCTGGGATAATAATAAAATATATTCTCTACTCAACCCTCAGACTTTGGTATGACCAGAGACATCTATGAGACGGACTACTACCGTAAGGGAGGGAAGGGTCTTCTTCCTGTCCGCTGGATGGCTCCTGAGTCTCTAAAGGACGGAGTGTTCACCGCACACTCTGACTGCTGGTGAGGATACGTGACTGTGTCTCTGTCTGTCTGTCTGTTTCTGTCTGTCTCTCTCTCTGCCTCTGTCTGTCTCTCTCTCTGCCTCTGTCTGTCTGTCTGTCTCTGTGTGTCTGTCTCTGTGTGTCTGTCTCTGTGTGTCTGTCTGTGTGTCTGTCTGTGAATGTGAGCCTGCTAACTGGTTCCTCAAGTTTTTTCCGTACCTATCCACCTATGGAGTTTTTCCTTGCCACTCGTGTGTGTGTGTGTGTGTGTGTGTGTGTGTGTGTGTGTGTGTGTGTGTGTGTGTGTGTGTGTGTGTGTGTGTGTGTGTGTGTGTGTGTGTGTGTGTGTGTGTGTGTGTGTGTGTGTGTGTGTGTGTGTGTGTGTGTGTGTGTGTGTCTCCCAGGTCATTTGGGGTCGTGTTGTGGGAGATCAGTACCCTAGCAGAGCAGCCGTACCAGGGCCTGTCTAACGAGCAGGTCCTGAAGTTCGTCATGGATGGAGGATATCTGGACCGGCCAGACAACTGTGCTGACCGGCTGTAAGTCTCACCTCTAGATCAATGTTATAAATGAGAGTGTCTGTATAGTCCAGCTCAATGATATCACACTGTAGATATCTATGGTCATTGTGGGATGGGAAGACCATTTATAGATGACAACGTTAGAACAATCACTGATTATTACTCTTCTTTGGTGATCATGATATTGGTGATCATGATACTGAGGATATTGGTGATCATGATATTGGGGATATTAGTGATCATGATACTGGGGATATTGGTGATCATGATACTGAGGATATTGGTGATCATGATATTGGGGATATTGGTGATCATGATACTGGGGATATTGGTGATCGTGATATTGGTGATCATGATATTGGGGTTATTGGTGATCATGATACTGAGGATATTGGTGATCATGATATTGGGGATATTGGTGATCATGATACTGGGGATATTGGTGATCGTGATACTGGGGATATTGGTGATCATGATATTGGGGATATTGGTGATCATGATATTGGGGATATTGGTGATCATGATATTGGGGATATTAGTGATCATGATACTGGGGATATTGGTGATCATGATATTGGGGATATTGGTGATCATGTTATTGGTGGTATTTGTGATCATGCTATTGGGGATATTAGGGATATTGGTGATCATGATATTGGGGATATTAGTGATCATGATATTGGGGATATTAGTGATCATGATATTGGGGATATTGGTGATCATGATATTGGGGATGTTAGGGATATTGGTGATCATGATATTGCGGATATTAGTGATCATGATACTGGGGATATTGGTGATCATGATATTGGGGATGTTAGGGATATTAGTCATCATGATACTGAGGATATTGGTGATCATGATAATGGGGATATTGGTGTTCATGATATTGGGGATATTGGTGATCATGATATTGGGGATATTGGTGATCATGATATTGGGGATATTAGTGATCATGATACTGGGGATATTGGTGATCATGATATTGGGGATATTAGTGATTGTGATATTGGGGATATTAGTGATCATGATAATGGGGATATTGGTGATCATGATATTGGGGTTATTGGTGATCATGATATTACATTTTAGTCATTTAGCAGACGCTCTTATCCAGAGCGACTTACAGTAGAGATATTGGTGGTATTTGTGAGCATGATATTAGGGATATTGGTGATCATGATATTGGGGATATTAGTGATCATGATATTGGGGATATTAGTGATCATGATATTGGTGATCATGATATTGGTGGTATTTGTGAGCATGATATTGGGGATATTAGGGATATTGGTGATCATGATATTGGGGATGTTAGGGATATTGGTGATCATGATACTGGGGTATTGCTGATCATGATACTGGGGATATTGGTGATCATGATATTGGGGATATTGGTGATCATGATATTGGGGATATTGGGGATCATGATATTGGGGATATTGGTGATCATGATACTGGGGTATTGCTGATCATGATACTGGGGATATTGGTGATCATGATACTGGGGATATTGGTGATCATGATATTGGGGATATTGGTGATCATGATATTGGGGATATTGGGGATATTAGTGATCATGATATTGGTGATCATGATATTGGTGGTATTTGTGATCATGATATTGGATATATTAGGGATATTGGTGATCATGATATTGGGGATATTAGTGATCATGATATTGGGGATATTAGTGATCATGATATTGGGGATATTGGTGATCGTGATATTGGTGGTATTTGTGAGCATGATATTAGGGATATTGGTGATCATGATATTGGGGATGTTAGGGATATTGGTGATCATGATATTGGGGATATTAGTGATCATGATACTGGGGATATTGGTGATCATGATATTGGGGATGTTAGGGATATTAGTTATCATGATACTGAGGATATTGGTGATCATGATAATGGGGATATTGGTGATCATGATAATGGGGATATTGGTGATCATGATAATGGGGATATTGGTGATCATGATATTGGGGATATTAGTGATCATGATACTGGGGATATTGGTGTTCATGATATTGGGGATATTGGTGATCATGATATTGGGGATATTGGTGATCATGATATTGGGGATATTAGTGATCATGATACTGGGGATATTGGTGATCATGATATTGGGGATATTAGTGATCATGATAATGGGGATATTGGTGATCATGATATTGGTGGTATTTGTGAGCATGATATTAGGGATATTGGTGATCATGATATTGGGGATATTAGTGATCATGATATTGGGGATATTAGTGATCATGATATTGGTGATCATGATATTGGTGGTATTTGTGAGCATGATATTGGGCATATTAGGGCTATTGGTGATCATGATATTGGGGATGTTAGGGATATTGGTGATCATGATATTGGGGATATTGGTGATCATGATACTGGGGTATTGCTGATCATGACATTGGGGATAGTGGTGATATTGGTGAAATCCTGATTGAGTTGTTACAATAACTTTGATACAACATCTATCATCGCCTCTCTCCTTTTCTCCTCCTCTCCTCTCCTCCCCTCTTCCTCCTTGTCTTCTCTCCTGTCCTCTTTCTCCATTCCTCCTCCCCTCTTCCTCCTTGTCTCCTCTCCTCCTCTCCCCTTCCTCCTTGTCTTCTCTCCTCTCCTCCTCCCCTCTTCCTCCTTGTCTTCTCTGCTTCTCTCCACCTTCTGCTCTTCCTCCTCCTCCTCTCCTCCTTATCCTCTCTCCCTCCTCCTCCTCTTCTCTCCTCAGACACAATCTGATGTCAATGTCCTGGCAGTACAACCCCAAGCTGCGTCCCAGCTTCCAGGAGATCATTGAGATGCTCCACGAGGACCTTCACCAGTCCTTCCAGGAGGTCTCCTTCTACTATAGCCAGGAGAACAAGCCTCCGGAGCAGGAGGACTTTGACCTGGACATGGACAACATGGAGAGCATTCCCCTAGACCCATCCTCTTACTCTCAGAGAGGGGACCACAGTTCCTCTTACTCTCAGAGAGGGGACCACAGTTCCTCTTACTCTCAGAGAGGGGACCACAGTTCTTCTTACTCTCAGAGAGGGGACCACAGTTCCTCTTACTCCCAGAGAGGGGACCACAGCTCTGAGCGGGACGAGGCGGGTTCGTCACTGGGGTTGAGACAAAACAACTACGAGGAACACATCCCGTACACACACATGAACGGGGGAAAGACTAACGGACAACAGACACTAGCCCTCCCTCGGTCTAGTCCCTCCTAACAGAACATTAAATGGGGTAAGGGTCTAGTCCCTCCTAACAGAACATTAAATGGGGTAAGGGTCTAGTCCCTCCTAACAGAACATTATATGGGGTAAGGGTCTAGTCTCTCCTAACAGAACATTATATGGGGTACGGGTCTAGTCCCTTCTAACAGAACATTAAATGGGGCAAGGGTCTAGTCCCTCCTAACAGAACATTAAATGGGGCAAGGGTCTAGTTCCTCCTAACAGAACATTATATGGGGTAAGGGTCTAGTCCCTCCTAACAGAACATTAAATGGGGCAAGGGTCTAGTCCCTCCTAACAGAACATTAAATGGGGCAAGGGTCTAGTCCCTCCTAACAGAACATTAAATGGGGCAAGGGTCTAGTCCCTCCTAACAGAACATTATATGGGGTAAGGGTCTAGTCCCTCCTAACAGAACATTAAATGGGGTAAGGGTCTAGTCCCTCATAACAGAACATTTATATGGGGTAAGGGTCTAGTCCCTCCTAACAGAACATTATATGGGGCAAGGGTCTAGTCCCTCCTAACAGAACATTATATGGGGCATGGGTCTAGTCCCTCCTAACATAACATTATATGGGGTAAGGGTCTAGTCCCTCCTAACAGAACATTATATGGGGTAAGGGTCTAGTCCCGCCTAACAGAACATTATATGGGTTAAGGGTCTAGTCCCCCCTAACAGAACATTATATGGGGTACGGGTCTAGTCCCTCCTAACAGAACATTATATGGGGTAAGGGTCTAGTCCCTCCTAACAGAACATTATATGGGGTAAGGGTCTAGTCCCTCCTAACAGAACATTATCCCCATGTCTTTCCCTCACACAGATGAATTGATATGAATATAGTTTTGTTGTTTTGTATAGATTATCACTTTTTTCACTTGTTCAGAGGCCTCCTGGAAGTACACATCTCAGGACATTATTGCTCTCTGTTGTCAAGATGCCACCCTCATTACACTACAGTATGTAGCCATGTTGTCCAATGTCAACCAGGAGAGAACATACAACCAACCACATGTACACTTTTTGTATTCAAGAAAGACAAACCTCCCTCTACTGCTTCTCTCTTGTACTCAATCTTTTTTTTCTTTTTTTAATATTGCCAAGTTTCCACGAATGTGTGGCGGAGGTAGAAATCAACTGTGAAAATAATTAAACTTTGGGTCAACCTGAAGGCTGCTAACCCCAGGACTCTCCAGACTGTCCCTTCCCCAAGCTGAGGCTCTCTCCCTGGGCAGCTCAGCCCTCCCTGGGCCATGGAGGTCCCCCATGGTGTCGCTCAGTGTAAAAGTGCCCTTTTATCTCTGTCTGTGACCTGCATCTTATGTCATGGAGCTGTGTCTGTCTGACCTGCATCTTATGTCATGGAGCTGTGTCTCTGTCTGTGACCTGCATCTTATGTCATGGAGCTGTGTCTGTCTGTGACCTGCATCTTATGTCATGGAGCTGTGTCTCTGTCTGTGACCTGCATCTTATGTCATGGAGCTGTGTCTGTCTGTGACATGCATCTTATGTCATGGAGCTGTGTCTGTCCGTGACATGCATCTTATGTCATGGAGCTGTGTCTGTCTGACCTGCATCTTATGTCATGGAGCTGTGTCTCTGTCTGTGACCTGCATCTTATGTCATGGAGCTGTGTCTGTCTGTGACCTCCATCTTATGTCATGGAGCTGTGTCTGTCTGTGACATGCATCTTATGTCATGGAGCTGTGTCTGTCTGACCTGCATCGAATGTCATGGAGCTGTGTCTCTGTCTGTGACCTGCATCTTATGTCATGGAGCTGTGTCTGTCTGTGACATGCATCTTATGTCATGGAGCTGTGTCTCTGTCTGTGACCTGCATCGAATGTCATGGAGCTGTGTCTGTCTGTGACATGCATCTTATGTCATGGAGCTGTGTCTCTGTCTGTGACCTGCATCGAATGTCATGGAGCTGTGTCTGTCTGTGACCTGCATTGAATGTCATGGAGCTGTCTCTTTGTCCTCTCAAGTTGTCAAGGAACGACAGACTTTCTGAGACTTGAGAACTAGCTAACTTTTGGATTGATGAATGTGTCAAATCCATTTTCGAATCTTCGAAACAAACTTTATCGATCCACTGGAGAAGCTTGTTGTCATCTTTCCTCACACTCTGCAGTATTACAAACATCACATAAAGAATTAACATATTTCTTTGGTTATATATTTTTTATTTATTTAGGTTTCATTTTCTCATTTTGAGTTTCCACATTTACAGCTGAAGGATATTTAAAAATCTGTTTGAGGGGGGGGGGAAACATTTTTACAAAAAAAAAACGAGTTCCTCAGATGACCAATAGATGCTTCTTTTGGTATATTTTAGTGGGTATAGAAAATATAAATATATATATATATAAATATATTATTGATGGTTTTTTCTACATAGTTGTTGACATTGTGTTTCATGAGGTATTTCCGGTCTGTAGGGGGAAAAAATGTTTTTACATGTTTGTCTCTTATGTTTATTTTTTCTAATCCAGAAATCATACTAATAATCATTTGGACTTGTGATCAACCAACAGCACTTGGTCTTTCCTCTCCGTATCAGATGCACAGTAAGCGGAGGAGGAGGAGGAGCTTGGCTTGGCCCGTTGATATCAAATCAAACTCTGCTCTAGATAAATAAAGCAGTGTGGTGCAACATGACAACGCTCTGTCTCTGTTTCTCTCCTCAGGCGTCTGTTATTGTTTACTATGTAGTTTATTACGTCAGGATGTGGTATGTGTGTACAATTGATCTCAGAGTGAGGTCTTTGTGTAATCAATATACAGTACCAGTCAAAAGTTTGGAAACCTACTCATTCAAGGGTTTTTCTTTTAAGTTTACTATATTCTACATTGTAGAATTGTACATTGTAGCAAATTTGGACTCAAAGGACAGATTTCCACCAGTCTAATGTCCATTGCTCGTGTTTCAGGGCCTAAGCAAGTCCTTTAGTAGTGGTTTCTTTGCAGCAATTCAACCAATCTCAATTACACTCCACACTGCCCTTTTCCACCTGGACAAAAGGAACATCTATGTGAGAATGCTGTTCATTGACTACAGCTCAGCATTCAACACCATAGTGCCCATCATTAAGCTAAGGACCCTGGGACTAAACACCTCCCTCTGCAACTGGATCCTGGACTTCCTGACGGGCCGCCCCCAGGTGGTAAGGGTAGGCAACAACACGTCTGCCACGCGGATCCTCAACACCGGGGCCCCTCAGGGGTGTGTACTTAGTCCCCTCCTGTACTCCGAACAGGCCCCCGTTAACATCGACGGGGCTGTAGTGGAGCAGGTCGAGAGCTTCATGTTCCTTGGTGTCCACATCACCAACAACTATCATGGTCCAAACATACCAAGACAGTTGTGAAGAGGGCAGTCCCCCTCAGGAGACTGAAAACATTTGGCATGGGTCCCCAGATCCTCAAAAGGTTATACAGCTGCACCATCGAGAGCATCCTGACCGGTTGCATCACAGCCTGGTGTGGCAACTGCTCAGCATCTGACCGTAAGAAGCTACAGAGGATAGTGCGTACGGCCCAGTACATCACTGGGGCCAAGATTCCTGCCAGCAGGACCAATGTAATAGGCGGTGTCAGAGGAAAGGCCAAAAACTTGTCAGAGACTCCAGTCACCCAAGTCATACTGTTTTCTCAGCTACTACACGGCAAGCGGTACCGGAGTGCCAAGTCTAGGACCAAAAGGATCCTTAGCAGCTTCTACCCCCAAGCCACAAGACTGGTGAGCAATTAATCAAATGGCCAACGGACTATTTACATTGACCCCCCCATTTGTTTTGTACACTGCTGCCACTCGCTGTTTATCTATGCATAGTCACTTCACCCCTACCTACACGTACAAATTACCTCGATTAACCTGTACTCCCGCACATTGACTCTGTACCAGTACCCCCTCTATATAGCCTCGTTATTGTTGTTTTATTGTGTTAATTTACTTTAGTTTATTAGGTAAATATTTTCTTAACTCTTCTTGAACTGCACTGTTGGTTAAGGGCTTGTGAGTAAGCGTTTCACAGTAAGGTCTACACTTGTATTCAGCAAATGTGACAAAGTTTGATTTGATTTGAAGGCCTGATTCACGCAGTCTCCTCGACAGTTGATATTGAGATGTCTGTTACTTGAACTCTGTGAACCATTTATTTGGACTGCAATCTGAGGGGCAGTTAACTCCTCTGCAGCAGAAGTAACTCTGGGTCTTCCTTTCCTGTGGCGGTCCTCATGAAAGCCAGTTTCATCATAGAGCTTGATGGTTTTTGCAACGGCATTTTTTGAAGAAACTTTAAAAGTTCTTGAAATTTTCCGGATTGACTGACCTTCATGTCTTAAAGTAATGATGGACTGTCGTTTCTCTTTGCTTATTTGAGCTGTTCTTGCCATAATATGGACTTGGTCTTTTACCAAATAGGGCTATCTTCTGCATACCACTCCTACCTTGTCACAACACAACTGATTGACTCAAACGCATTAAGAAGGAAAGAAATTCCACAAATTAACTTTTAACAAAGCACACCTGTTAATTGAACTCCATACCAGGTGACTACCTCATGAAGCTGGTTGAGAGAATGCCAAGTGTGCAAAGCTGTCATCAAGGCAAAGGGTGGCAGCTTTGAAGAATCTCAAATATAAATTATATTTTGATTTGTTTAACACTCTTTTGGTTACTACATTAATCCATATGTGTTATTTCATAGTTTTGATGTCTTCACTATTATTCTACAATGTAGAAAATCGTAAAAATAAAGAAAAACCCTGGAATGAGTGTGTCCAAACTTTTGACTGGTCCTGTAGATTCACATTCATCGAAAGGCTTAAAAGTATTGTTATGAAAGTGCTATCCCAAGAAGATTGCATAATGATGTATGTATATCATACATACACTGTGTTGCTTTTGACCCCAAGCATTGCATCGTATAGAAAGAGTCTTGAAATAGTTTGGACATTACAGTGTAAATGGAAGGGGGAAACAGAAGTTTTAAAATGCATACAGTACCAACAGCCAATTCATAGCCTGCAGTGTCTGATTTTTACCACACAGGGGCAGTGCAGTACAAGGTCAGTTCAGGGCAATCTTTACACAGTTCTGGTTACTGCAAAACAAGGTCCACCACATTACACTCAATAGATTCACATATTTGTTTTCTACTCAATAATATTCAGTCAGGTGTTGTTGCATTGGTGTCTGTTCGTGACAAGAAAAAAGGTTATTGGTGAGTAGTGACAAGTGTTTTTGTGCAACACACACACACACACAGCTGACCTATAAAAAGTAAACAAAACCCAACTGTCATCAGATGGTTTATCAGCAGATCAGAGAAGCTGAGTGCTATATAAACATCCGGACTTGGCTCAGACACCACTGCACATTACATTTCTGTAATGCTTGGTCTCATTGGAATCCTTACTAACAAATATCAAAGCCGTTAGAACAGAATTTCAAAAAGATAGCCATCTGTTTATTTTCTACTCTAGTATGAAAAGGATTTTCTTGGAACTTCAGTAGCAGACTGCAGGACAAGTGATAAATACTGTGAGGTATAGGTGCTGTCCTCCCTGCTTCTCCACATCCCTGACTTCCTGTCTGTTTCCGAGTCTACTTCCTCCACTGGTCCTTCTCTCCATGGCCCTCCATCTGTCCACTGTTCCCCCTCCTCTCCTTCTTCCCCCTTTCCTCACCCTTCTGCCTCCCTCTCCTCTCCTCTTCACCCTTCTGCCTCCCCCTCTCCTCCTCCTTCCCCTCGTCCCCCCAGATGATGACCTCGTCCCAGCCGTCCCAGCATGCCCAGTACTGGTCATCAGCCCACGACACGCTGCCCGTCATGCTCACGCTCTTCTTCCGACGGAACGGCATGGGGCCTCTGTCGGCATGCAGGGGCAAGTTGCTGTACCAGCGTACCGTGTCGACCCCTCTGGGGCCCCACTGTCGTCCCCCACCTTGGGGCATAAGCGCCAGGGCTCTCTTGTCTTGTCCCTTCATGGAGCTCTGCTGATGAGCATCTCCCTCCTGGTTCTCCCTACTGGTTCCAATGGCTTGGGACAGGGCAGGGTGGGAGGTGTATGGGGTCCACTCCTCCCTCCGCTTCAGCGGAGCCCCCCCTACACCCCTGCCTGGGGTGTTGGCTCTTTTTGCCTGTATCTCTGTTCTCCCTCCTCCAGGCAGCTTGATCACCACAGTGGACTGCTCACCCAAGGCCTCTGTGCTCTTGCAACGCAGCTCACGGCCAATCCCTGTCGCCCTGTCCACTGTCCTCCCCTCAGACCTTCTGGCCCCAGGGGCCACGGGCTCCCTCCTCAGGATGGTGACTCGGGCAGGGTCGGGGCCCCGACAGGCCTCCTGACCCCCAGCTCTGCTCCTCCTGAGGCCCACTGGCTTGTTGATGGTGTCCCCACAGCCATGCTCTGCACTGAGGCCTCTCACCAGGCCACTCATGCTCCTGGTTATGTCAATATCCCCCTGGGCTGAGTGTTTTCTCCTCTTGTCTACCCTCACCATCTTAAAGTCTCTCTGGTGCCCACCAGCCTTCTTGACCAGTGACTCCCTCTGCTCTACAGGTGGCCTACTATGGCACTCCATGTTTCACTGTCTGTCAGTCTGTCCAATTATCTGAATGAATGCACAGAAATGACTTTTTAAATTACAAATAAATTGGAAAGTTTGACAGTTGGAAAGCTAGGCCTAATTATTTTTGTTTACTTCAACAGCTAATGTTATTTATGAAAATTGTTTAGCAAGCTACTGTGGCCTAGAGGAACGTTACAGGCTAGGCTCGGCATTTCCAGTTCTTTGCATAGGGCGAACTATTTGCACATGTATATTGAACATAAACTTAATGAACTATGTAACTTCAAACTCGCACAGTACCTGTTCATATGTCCTGATGTGGAGAGATGTTGTGATTGAAGAAAAAACTGCATCATTTCTCAATCATCTCGTTTCCATGGTCACAGACTGAGATGACAGATGTCAAGGATCGTTCCAGCACAGCTGTGGATAGTTCTAGAATGATGTCACTGGTTGACAACGCAATGCGCATTGACTCCACCCCATTTTCGAACGTTGCTATGGACACAGCAAAACAACGGAAAATATAGATTCGACTTCAGCTTTACTCCCATACTGCAGCTCGCTGATGGCAAACTTGCCATAGTAAATTATTTGATAGTCAATTTGTAGTGTATAAAAGTCAATTAAAGAAGTGTAAGTGTATAAGTGTTAATTTATATTCATTTCAGTCACGTTTGCCAACGTTAGCTAGACTTACTAGTAGGCTCGTTCTGTTGTGATAATAGCATTAATTGTGTTGTGTCTGGGTTTACTTCTGCCCATCCACCAGGCCAAGAACTATAACGATAACGATAAACTATTGGCTACATAACTATAAAACGTTGGTGGGCATCCACACTACAGGACAGTTTATGGTTATACTGTCCTACACCTGTCAATCAACGGATCAACGCATCCTACTGCAAGCTGCCTATTAATAAGGGGGTAAAACTAGACCATTCATGAGGTCTAGCGCACAGATACTGGTTTCAGACCATTCAGTGCTTTCAGGGTGTGTTCATTGTCATAGTGACAACTGCAAATAATACTTCAATGTACATTTAGGCCTAATGAAAAATTATGTATTAACTCATATTTAAATATAGCAATTCAACAACATAAGAAATTTAGCCTGCGCATCTTTTAAATCAAATCAAATTTTATTGGTCACATACACATGGTTAGCGGATGTTAATGCGAGTGTAGCGAAATGCTTGTGCTTCTAGTTCCGACAGTGCAGTAATATTTAACAAGTAATCTAACAATTTCCCAATAACTACCTAATACACACAAATTTAATGGGGTGAATGAGAATATGTACATGTAAGTATATGGATGAGCGATGGCCGAGCTGCACAGGCAAGATGCAGTAGATGGTATAGAGTACAGTATTTACATGTGATATGAGTAATGTAAGATATGTAAACATTATTAAAGTGGCATTATTTAAAGTGACTAGTGATCCATTTATTAAAGTGTCCAGTGATTGGGTCTCAATGTAGGCTGCAGCCTCGGCTGTTTAGCAGTCTGATGGCCTCGAGATAGAAGCTGTGTTTCATTCTCTCTGTCCCAGCTTTGATGCACCTGTACTGACCTCGCCTTCTGGATGATAGCGGTGTGAACAGGCAGTGGCTCGGGTGGTTATTGTCCTTGATGATCTTTTTGGCCTTCCTGTGCTGTAGGTGTCATGGAGGGCAGGTAGTTTGCCCCCGGTGCTGCGTTGTGCAGAGCGCACCACCCTCTGGAGAGCCTTGCGGTTGAGGGTGGTGCAGTTGCCGTACCAGGCGGGGATACAGCCCGACAAGATGCTCTCAATTATGCATCTGTAAAAGTTTGTCAGGGTTTTGAGTGACAAGCCAAATTTCTTCAGCCTCCTGAGGTTGAAGAGGCGCTGTTGCGCCTTCTTCACCACACTGTCTGTGTGGGTGGACCATTTCAGTTAGTGATGTGTACGCCCAGGAACTTAAAACTTTCCACATGTAATTTACAGCATGCCATTGCCTCGTTGCGCAAGTGGTTTGCAAGTGATTTCCATTTTTCTAATGGTTGTCAATTCCTTTCGGTCTTCTTTTTCACTGTGCTCATCACTGTATGTCCTATTTGGTATTTATTAGGATCCCCATCAGTTACTCTTCCTGAGGTCCACATGAAACATGACAATACATAGTAAAGAACACTATTAGTCAAGGACTGAAATACAACTATTTGCAATGCATCAGTGCAACAATGTTATCATAACCGGCCAAAGGTGATCACACCAATGGGGGTGTGTATGTCTGAGGAGTATTTCTGTCTGTAATAAAGCCCTTTTTGTGGGGAAAAACTCATTCTGATTGACTGGGCCTGTCTCCCCACTGGGTGGGCCCGGCTGCCAAGTGGGTGGGTCTATGCCCTCCCAGGCATATGTATTTGGCAGATGATACAAAAAAAAAATTCAAGCCATTTTGAAGTTTCTCTAGCCCTTGATGTAATTACACATTTTTCAAAGATGTCAGGTTTAAATCGGAATTTGAAAAACTATGACGTTTTTGCATTGAAAGGTACTAATACCACTGAAGCTTGCTGTATTCCAGTCAAAGACACAGTGACTTATTTAGGGATAACAATTACAAAAGAAAAGGAAAGAAAGAAGAACCTTAATCTTTTCCCAGATGTCTCATCTATAAAAAATATATAAAAATAAGTCTAACTCATGGTTAGACAGAGATTTGTCCATTCGAGGAAGAGTTTTGCTGACTAAGGCTGAAGGCATGTCTAGACTCTCCTATGTGTTCTCTTGTCTTGACAGACACAAATCTATTTGCTCCCAATTAGATAAGCCACTGTTTAACTTTATATGGAAAAATAAACCTCACAAAGTGAAAAAATGTGTTCTTAAACAGAGTGTGTGAGGGCGGTTTAAAAGATTTATTGGATAAAGCGTTACTTTAAAGACCGAAAACGTTTTTTTTTGTTTACAATATATTTGGTGGCTTAAGTTCCCTTTTGCAGTGTCCTTATGCAGTTGAAACACTTCCTGTTAATTAAACTGGCTGATTTTGACAAAACAAATGCTTAATTGTTGGTTCCTTCTATACAAACAATTTTTCCCCTCATAAGGATGTTATATGGAATAATCTTGTCATTAAAACAAGTCACTGTTTTTAGAACATTGGTTTAGAAAGGACTTTGATTTGTGGGCCAGCTGCTCAACTCAGATGGACATCTGTAAACATACAATGACTTTTTAACAATGAAAGCTCACTGTCTCACCAAAGGAATATGAAATGGTGTGTAAAGCAATACCAGGTGATGTAGAAACAAACTGTTGTCAATGCAGATCCATCCCTTGTGAAGTCAATCATAGTAGTTAACAGTGTCTCAATTACTGATGAAAAATATATACAATTTGTTCATTAGAGAACCTTTTTATGAGTAATGTTCCAATAGAAAAATGTAGGTGGAACTTGCAATATGTTGTAAATTGGCCAAAGGTATGGACTTCATTATACAAAAATGTGCTCTCCACTAACAGAAAGTATGTGATAAATTTGATTATAATTATTGCTAAATATCACAGCCATACAAGAAAAAAACATCTTATTCATTCTTTTTTAAGGTAGACTTAAATAATTACTTTGCCACATTATAATATGTAAGAATAAGAAGGTATTGTAATCAATTGATACTCTTAAGCTTTTAAAATTTATTTGAATGTAAAAACCCTACTCTATTCGTGATGTTTTATGTTACTTTTTTAAAGAAGGATGTATCGATTTTTTTGTAACACATTTGAATTTGTATCCTTCAAAATGTATAGAATTTCAATTTTAAAAAACATTACAAAAATAAAAACATGCCAGGATGTGAAATCAGTAAGTTTATGATTCAATATTTGCTGTGATTTGTTGAGTCATTTTTTATATATATTATTATTATTTTATTGCAGAAAAACCAGTATGCATACAAGAAGTATACACATAGACAATGATAACATATGCTAGAGGGTACAACAAATTACAGATTATACAAAGACCTTAAACACACACATTGATTGTTTTAACAGCTTTCATCTTAGAAGAATATAGACTGGTCTTAATGTACTGTTCGAATTCCTTATAGAGAAAACAGTGTTTATTAGTGAATTTACATTTATGAATATGACATTTTGCCATTAGCACAATTAGATTTATGAGGTTAAATTGTTTTTCTTTATCCTTATTATGGTTAAGGAAACCGAGCAGCACATTCTCCCATAAAAAAAAGTAATCAAGAATATTAACAATTATAAAACGGAATATCTTTCCATATTTTTTGTACATGTAGACAATGCGAAACTGTTTCTGGATGCTCTACACAAATAGTACAGTTAATGTTAATGTCTTTTTAAAGTTTCTTCGGGTAGTGATTCGCAGGGTAATACTTATGGATCATTCTGAAAGAGAACTCTTTGACCTTGTTAACAAGCAGGTATTTGTGTGGTAATAACCAGACTTTTTCCCAACAGATATTAGTGACCAATGTATCGCTGTAAATCCCTTTGAAATAAAGCACGTATAGATCTGTTCTGACGGCGCAAGGAGAAACACATTTTCCCTATTGGAAAATCAACTGGATTAAGCGAGGGAAGGTTAAGATTAAGAAGGTGAGGTCTGGCTATACCTCTAAATAACATGAGAGTTCCAGATGGAATAGCATCAAAGACTGGCGAACTCTCTAGGTGTTACAGGGATATTGTAACGAGATAAAAATTCCTCAAAATTGAGTAACAATCCTTCTGCATTAAAAAGTTGACTCACCTGCAGGATATGATTATTGAACCAGTTCTTTAAAAATAAAGATTTGTTGGTATACAAAATATCCTTATTGTTCCAAATGAAATACCTATGTGGGGAAAAATGATGTTTATATATAAACGACCACGCTAAGAATAAATGTCTATGAAAAGCAGATGATTTTGTAGGAATCTTATCAATGTTATAAACTCAGCAAAAAAATAAACGTCCTCTCACTGTCAACTGTGTTTATTTTCAGCAAACTTAACATGTGTAAATATTTGTCTGAACATAACAAGATTCAACAACTGAGACATAAACTGAACAAGTTCCACAGACATGTGACTAACAGAAATGGAATAATGTGTCACTGAACAAAGGGGAGGGGGGGTAAAAATCAAAAGTAACAGTCAGTATCTGGTGTGGCCACCAGCTGCAATAAGTACTGCAGTGCATCTCCTCCTCATGGACTGCACCAGATTAGCCAGTTCTTGCTGTGAGATGTTACCCCACTATTCCACCAAGGCACCTGCAAGTTCCCAGACATTTCTGGGGGGAATGGCCCTAGCCCTCACCCTCCGATCCAACAGGTCCCAGACGTGCTCAATGGGATTGAGATCTGGGCTCTTCGCTGGCCATGGCAGAACACTGACATTCCTGTCTTGCAGGAAATCACGCACAGAACAAGCAGTATGGCTGGTGGCATTGTCATGCTGGAGGGTCATGTCAGGATGAGCCTGCAGGAAGGGTTCCACATGAGGGAGGAGGATGTCTTCCCTGTAACGCACAGCGTTGAGATTGCCTGCAATGACAACAAGCTCAGTCCGATGATGCTGTGACACACCGCCCCAGACCATGACGGACCCTCCACCTCTAAAGCGATCCCACTCCAGAGTACAGGCCTTGGTGTAACGCTCATTCCTTCGACGATAAACACGAATCCGACCATCACCCCTGGTGAGACAAAACCGCGACTCGTTAGTGAAGAGCACTTTTTGCCAGTCATGTCTGGTCCAGCGATGCTGGGTTTGTGCCCATAGGCGACGTTGTTGCCGGTGATGTCTGGTGAGGACCTGGTGTAACTCGGGCAGTTGTTGTTGCCATCCTGTACCTGTCCCGCAGGTGTGATGTTCAGATGTACCGATCCTGTGCAGGTGTT
Organism: Salvelinus alpinus; assembly: GCF_045679555.1. Classification (NCBI taxonomy): domain Eukaryota; kingdom Metazoa; phylum Chordata; class Actinopteri; order Salmoniformes; family Salmonidae; genus Salvelinus; species Salvelinus alpinus. Next base: position 10,049,822 of record NC_092108.1, read on the forward strand.
GTTACGCGTGGTCTGCCACTGCGAGGACGATCAGCTGTCCATCCCTGTAGCGCTGTCTTAGGCGTCTCACAGTACGGACATTGCAATTTATTGCCCTGGCCACATCTGCAGTCCTCATGCCTCCTTGCAGCATGCCTACGGCACATTCACGCAGATGAGCAGGGACCCTGGGCATATTTATTTTGGTGTTTTTCAGAGTCAGTAGAAAGGCCTCTTTAGTGTCCTACATTTTCGTAACTGTGACCTGAATTGCCTACCGTCTGTAAGTTGTTAGTGTCTTAACGACCATTCCACAGGTGCATGTTCATTAATTGTTTATGGTTCATTGAACAAGCATGGGAAACGGTGTTTAAACCCTTTATAATGAAGATCTGTGAAGTTATTTAGATTTTTACAAATTATCTTTGAAAGACAGGGTCCTGAAAAAGCGATGTTTAGTTACAGTTTAGTTACAAAGTAACATAAAATTTAAACCGCCTAAATGGGAGAAGATACATATTTTTTTTAATGTAACCTTTATTTAACTAGGCAAGTCAATTAAGAACTAATTCTAATTTACAATGACAGCCTACTGGGGAACAGTGGGTTAACTGCCTTGTTCAGGGGCAGAAAAAATATCTTCACCTTTTCAGCTCAGGGATTCGACCCAGCAACCTTTCGGTTACTGGCACAACGCTCTAACCACTAGGCTACCTGCTGCTCCAAAATAATGAGGGATGAAATTTCAAATTGAAGTTGGACTCTTTAAGAAATGTTTTGCCTAATTTATTTTTTAAATATTATTCAAAGTAGGAAAATCTCAAAAATTGAGACCACCATATGTATTCATAACGACAGATTTCCTAATATAATGTGTACGATTTTGAAAAGCATCTGGTCAACCGCTTTACTTATTTTGTTGTCAAGATGTAGGGACTGTGCTGCATAAGTGTCACGACTTCCACCGAAGGTGGCTCCTCTTCCTGTTCGGGCGGCGCTCGGTGGTCGTCGTCACCGGTCTACTAGCTGCCACCGATTCCCTTTTCCTTTTCTGTTGGTTATGTCTTTATTGGTTTCACCTGTTTCTCGTTTGGGGGTTTTGTTCCGGGCTATTTAAGCCCGGGTTTATTTTCTGTTCTGTGTGTAGATGGTTGCGTTTGTTATTTTGTTGGACTGGTTTTTTGTGTGTCCTGTTTTGGGTAGGTCAGTATTTGTCGCCTATTGTTATTTGGCGTGACCTTGTTCTATCTGGAATAAATTACGGAAACCCAAAATCCTCTGCTCTCTGCGCCTGACTCCGCACCCACCACTCCTAGCTCCTTGACAATAAGTACGTCTGGAGATACCTTCAGCTTCAGAAAGCAATACTCAACCTTTCAAGCATAAATCCCTCCAACTAATGGTTCAACTTCTTTTTGGTTTTTTCAATAATAGGTATGAAATTTAATGAGCATCTTTCCTGTTGATCCTTAGATAATGGTAATCCCAAGGTATGTAACTTTTTCCTTGACTGGAATATTGTATATAGAGGGTATCACACAGTCGTTAACAGCAAAAAATTCACACTTAAATTTTAGGCAAAGACCAGGGGCCTGTTGCACAAAACTAGGATAAGGGATTAAGCCAGGATATCTTGGTGATCCTGGCTCAATTGATCCGTAATCCGGTTGCACTAAAGATGGATAGGGGGCAGGAGGATATGTTATGGTATAAATTACCATGGAGATTTATTCTGTGGAGCTAGCCTGCTCCAGACCAGGCTAAATTCCAGGATCTATTTAATCTCATCCCTAATGTCAGTCAGCAGTCACCACAAATGGAAACCAATAGTTATTTCACTGCTCACTATACATTATCACATATAACTAGACCCACTGTTATTATTTAAACGTTTGTGATCATTAATTTCAATGATTTTGGATAAAAAATGATTTTTAGATGATGTTGCTATCATTAGATAATTTACAGTTTCCCATAGACTATAAGGCTATATATAAAATGATAGAATATTAGGGCCACAGAGGGGAAAAAAACACAAGTCATAATATTGTAACCAGTTGTTTTAAAGGAGGACAGTTGTTAAAATGACAGATGTGGGGCATTTCGTGAAATTGTACTTCAGTATGGTTTCATAAACAAAGACATGCTGATGTGCCAGAATATTAAGTATCACATTGTCATAAGTATCAAAACTGTAAAAACAATATGTAGCTTTTCTGCAGAAAGAACCAGCCTCATAAATGTATGACTTTATCCTTTTTCTTCAGTGTGGCCCTAGTACTCTGTCATATAAACAAATACACATTCCATATGAATATAAAAACACAATGTGTAACATTATGTTCCTTTATTGAATAAGGACAAAACAAAGCAGGTAAACCATCAGCTCCTTTCGAAACTGAAGTCACAGTGACTCTACAAGATGGAAAGCACAGAATCCAAGCATATTATACAAAATGATACATACACATTCAAAGGTCTGTATATAACACACCCTGCATGTCTGCACACTAAAATAAATGCAGGACAAATCCATACACATCAACTGAACAGACAAATGAATGGATGCAGTAGCCTCCCTGCAGCCTTGTATTACACACAGTATACCGCACAAACATCATAAGAGGCCAAATTCGTCAAAAAACGAACCCAAAAAAACCCAAATTCCTCTGCCACCGCAGGACATATTTAACCAAAATTGAAAGCACACATACTAACTAAAATAATTCAACACATATTGGTCCCTCAGCAGCCGACCACTGTCGTCATCAGGGAAGATTGCCGGATTGTCCCAGTCCATGGCTGGTGGCACTCTGGGGGCCCTCTCCTTCCTCAGGCAGGCCACATTGTGGAGGACAGCACAAGCCACAGTAATATCACATGCCCTAACAGGGCTGACCCTTAATTTGTGAAGGCAGTGAAAGCGTGCCTTCAGGAGGCCAAAGGTCATTTCAACTCTGGCCCTGGTCCTGGCATGGGCATGGTTGTAGGCCTGCTGTGCTTCCTGGGGGTCTGTGAAAGGTGTCAGGAGAAAAGGCTGGCAGCCATACCCCCTGTCTCCCAGCAACACACCAGAGAATTCACCTGTCAACACAAAATCTCATCATTACTACCTCATAAACACAGTGATATTCTTGACACAGCCATGATGGTTATAAATAGGGGTTGTGTGGCTTACCTTGTGATAGGCACTGATAGATTTCAGAGGCCCGAAAGATTCTGGAGTCATGGACTGAGCCAGGCCATTTTGCCACAACATTGCTGATCACACAGTCAGCATTGCAGACCATCTGAAATCATAAGATGAGGAATATTACACCAATCAATGCACATCACTGGCAATGCAGAGTGTTCGTCAATGGACAATATCAAAAAGTTATGTTCACCTGAACATTAATGCTGTGAAAGGATTTCCTATTCACAAAATCGGCCTCATGGGCACCTGAGGGGGCTTTTATCCTTATGTGTGTGCAGTCCACTGCACCAATGACATTGGGGAAACCTGTCACACAAAGTAATGAGTATCCTACTATGTGTTAACAGTTGTCCTGTAATTTGTAGATCCTCTTACCTGCAATCCTATAGAACTCTTCTTTGATGTCACAGAGTCTTCTGTGGCCAGGGAAGGAGATGAAGACATCTGCTAATGCTTTGATAGCCAGACACACACTCCTTATTGTGCGGCAAATTGTGGCCTTGTTCAGCTGTTCTGCATCCCCCACTGAGTACAGGAAGGCTCCACTAGCAAAAAAGCGCAAGGCCACACAAACCATTTGCTCCACACTCAGTGCATGGCTCCGTGCAGTGCGGTGCTTAATCCTGGGACCCAGTAGTCTGCATAGATACCTGATGCCATCTGCAGAAAACCTGTATCTTTCATATAGATGGTCATCAGGGAAGGCCAGTGGGTCCAACCGGTCCCTGAAGACCATTTCTCGCCTGAAGGCTCTCCTCAGCACAAGTGCTTCTTCATCCACCACATCTCGCACGAATGGGCATGCCATTGTCAGAGCAGAAAGGAACACACAATTTTGGGCCTTCATATAGGCTAGTGGCCACACCTGGTGCTGGGGGGGTGGGCAAAAGAGGGCGATGCCTTATAACGATGACTTGGTTGTACTGATTGCTGGGAAAATAAAAAAAACCTTAGAAAGATGCCACCGTCCTGTGTGCTCACAATAAGAGCTCATATGTCATGGCTCACTTGACTTTACGAGAATATACCTAATTTTTATTTTGAGCTGTGTCATCTTCTTGGAGCTGGGGGAGGAAAGAAAAATAATGATTAATACATTTGTGTTACAGTTAGCATACAGTGTACATTGAAGGCATATCTCACCTCCCTCTCAAGTTTTTTTATTTCAAGGTCCAGTTTCCTAATTGTCCTCTTTTTTATTTCGGACTCCAGTGCAAGATTTTCCATCTTTTTCTTCTTGTACTGAATGTCTATGTCTGCCAGTTCTATTTGGCGCCGGAGGTGGTTGCCATACAACTTTCTGATAGCTTGTGAGCTCTGTGAACACAATACAATTAGCGCAGCTGGAATTTGGCAGGATGTGGTGTCCTTTTATTAATACGCACTATGTTGCCAGGCTGGTTTTCCCACTGTATAGCATCTGGGTCCTGTAAAAGAAATTAGATTTTTTGATTTTGATGAGGACTCCTCACCATTGTAGAGTAAATAGTACTTTCACAGTCTTAACATGATACCTCATGCCTTCTGGAATCCAGAGAGATGGTCTCCTCCTCATCATCGTCTCCATCATGTGCTGTTGCTGCTGCACTGGGGCCTTCACCCTATCACATTTAATCGGATTCATATTGAAGCTAGTAGACAAGACATGCCAGGCCTACAGTATGCCTTTGATGGAGTACTCACTGGATCAGCATCGTCTGGTGCTTGTGCTGGTGGCTCTAACAGGAACACAGTGCTGCCAGACACTGCAAGGCAATAGGTAAACCAAAGTCAGACAGTCCAAATTGATTCAATATGAATGTGGTTGTATCCCATGTAGAGATGGAAGGACATACCTTGAATGAAGCGGGTGGCATCTTGGGAGGAACCTATGCTCGTCTCTTTCCCCCCAGGGATCCCCTCTAAGACGGGCCTGCCTTTATTTAGCTCCAAGGCCATGTCCTCTGCTGGGGTAAGGTCAGCCTTTGGTGACCCACCACCCGTGCCTTGTCTGTGGGTATTCTTTTTCACTGCTAAAACAGTACAGACAATGTGTGAGCAGGCACCTTCTGGGTACAATATATGCTTGTGCTTTGTTAAATATTAGTCAGGGACCATACCATTCTGCAGAATGTTCTTGTATTTGATTTTGACCTGCTGCCATGTCCGTTTTGGCCCGTTCATGTTTAATCTACACACACACACACACACACACACACACACATTTAATGGAGTCACACTGCAAAAAATTACTTGGTATTTTTGTCTTGTTTTCAGTAAAAATATCAAAAAATGTATCATAGCTTTATACAGTGTGATGGAGTTACTTTACACAATTTCACTCATATCTGCAGTGCATTTCAATTAAAAATTTAACCGTTTCATAATTACAGTACAACTGCATTTTTGGAGATGTGAATTAAATATTTGAATTGTAATTGTGATGTTTCAGCGGAGCGGTGAGTGTGTAATTGTGCACTACTTACGCATTCAGGCGGTCTGCAATACTTTGCCACGCTTTTTCTCTTTGCTTTATCACTGTGGCGGTGTTGCCTTTCTTCTTAATTATATATTTTACCTCCTCGTATGCCTCCATGAGGATTTGTGCTTCCGACGGGGAAAAGTACGCGGCTCTAGTTGCCATGGTAAATCAGTTAATCTGTGATCTGTGGCGGGGTCTATTTGAGTGAGCCGTGAGCGCGCACCTATCCAGGATTGGTTTCACCTGGCTTAATGAATCCGTGTCTGCTCATCCTGGCTTGGTCTTTGTGCAACCAATTAAGCCTGGACGCACATGTTTTGGCTTCATTGAGCTCAGCTGAGTCATTTATCCCGGATGTCTTAATTCTACTTTTGTGCAACAGGCCCCAGATTGGAAACAATATTTATCACATTGACTGCTCTAGGAATCTGGTCAGCATCTTTCAAACTGAGGGTGGTGTCATCTGCAAGATGATTTAGGATAATATCTCTGTCAGCAAAAAAAATAAATATATATATATATATATATATTTAAATAAATATTACAATAAAAAATTTGTCAGCAAGAGATCCCATTTATATCGCTGGATTTTAAAAAACGTGTAAGAAGTTGGGTTGCAAGCAGGAAGAGGTAAGGCAAAATTGGGCAACCTTGCCTAATTCCTCACTTCAAATCTAGAAGTGCCATGATTTAATTTAATGGAACTGTTCCCATTCATATAGAGTTATAATAGTATTACAAAAGAATTCCCCGAAACCAAATTTCTCAAGGGAGAGAAATGGGAACTCATGTTCCACTGTATCGAAGTTTTATTGTCTTAGACTTTTATAAAAGTCTATCTTGGAAGATTAAATCAGAATAGTCAATAAGGTCTAACACCAGTCGGATATTATTAGATATATGTATATTCTTCATGAAGCCAGATTGGGTCTCTTCTATAATTGATTCCAATACTGCCTTCATTATTTTTTGAAAATATAGATATAAATATATATTTTGTAGTCGTTATATTGAGCCGAAAAATACATTTCATTGCATGAGCCAGATCAGATAGCATCGTTTGAATAAACATTCTAAGTTGCCATGACAATCCAGACTCCATTGATAGAACAATCCAAATTGCCAAGGAAATTATTTCATCGCATTACCATGGGAATGTACCTATGCGTTTACCAGTCAAATTGCCTGGGTTAGAGCTACCAAACCGTTCTTTTCATTCTATTTCTGTTTCTTTCCAACCACCAACTGAGCAACTCCTCAAGGAAATCCAGCTGCACATTGAACTTTGAGATTGCCGAAAGGCCAGTCTCTTTGACAAACAGGAATGTCAAACAGGAATGTCGAGGTGCTGAATGTTAGCTAAAAAGACAGGGACCCAGACTAAATTGAGTCCGCGATTCTCAACTGCTGGGTCGCGACGGGAGTTTATTAACGGGTCGCGTGTGTCAATTATCATAATTTATTGAAAATACTAGTCTGAATTTAAACTAAAAAATAAGTTAGAAAGTGTGTAGAAATGATAATGAAGTTATTTTTTTATTTTATAATTTAACCTCTGAACTATTTTTCTTCAATCATAGTATTTTCCATATAGGCCTATAGGCTATAGGGAGTTAGCCTATTCAAATCAGAGTTTAACATTCTTCATCATGGGCAAAACTGAATTATTGACAATGAAAAAGGTGCGACTGTTTTTCACTTGTCATATAATTGGTACGTTTACTATCAATATAGCATTAAAAATAGTTTCCCAGATTGCATTTAGGTAAACATCGAATTGCCATGCGAATATCGGATTGCAACTGAGACAACCTGGTTCATTTTGGGTCACGAGGCAAAACCACTTGAGTACACTATATAGACCAGTGGTCACCAACCAGACTGATCAAGGCATTCCTTGTCGATCACCAAACATGTCGGTAGAAAAGCCAACGATAAAGGCATGTTGCGCTGTATTGGTAGGTGCACTTGATTCACATACAAAAAAAAATAAACATCCGTCCGCTAATACAAGGCTAGTAGGCCCAGTGCACTACTTTTGTGAGAAAAATGTCAACTAAATGTATTTGAGTATTTACCAACATTTGTAACTTGAGGCTGACAATTACCTGTAGAAACCAGTTAATCTGATAATTACTTATATTACCATTGATTCGTCCCAACGAGCTGTTCTTGTTAATGGGGAGAATCTGAAAGTTGTGTCCAACTTCAGGTATCTCTGAGACATTTTGGACTCTAACATTGACATTGTGAAAAAGGTGGTTAAACACGGTAAAGTTTGGACTATCCAACTTTGGGTTTATAAGACCTTTCCTTCCTCTGGAGAACGACAACTATATATTCATGCTATGAATCTTCTCACATCTGAGATGTTGCCTCACATGCTGATCACAAGCAGGAGCTATTATTCTGAAACCAATTGAATCACTACAAACAAACACCTAAGATTTTTGATAACAAACCAAACAGTTACCATCATTGTCACGTCATTCACAAACATCATTTATTTAGTCTGGATAGCTTTAAGCAGGATGTAGATGCAAGCCTTGTCTTTAAGATCCTGCATGGTCTTGCCCCTCCACCCCTATACCGGCATGTCATGCTCAAGGAAAGCCCCTCCAGGATAACAAGGGCAGTAACTAGAGGGGACTGCGTTGTCCCTTTTCAACACAGTAAAATCAGTTAATCTGCCTTCTCTGTTAGAGCTACAATATACTGGAGTGCAATGCCCATGGACTTGAGAAACTGCACTGATTATTGTACTTTTAAATGGAAATTGAAAACATGGCTAAAATCTATCCAAACTTTTACACATGAGTTATCTGTGGTTTCTCATATGTAAGACAACAGCTGATGATAGTGTTTTTATTACAAATAAGTTGTTAGAATTATATATTATTGGATGTAATGTATTTTGTATTGTTTTAGTGACTATTTGTATAGTGGCTGTGTAAAGGTCCTTACCTTCCCAGGGACAACGGGTGAAAATGATATTTTGGCTAACCCCGGCACATTTACATGGATGTTGCATTATTATAATATTGATGTTGATTAATGTGCATTCTCCCCTATAAATAATACAATTTTAAAATAAAAACTATATATATATATACACTTGATATGTTTTCCAGTTTCTTGAAATACTTAGCAAATGCAACTTATTTCTATGGTCTATTCATTCCTTTTACATTTTAGTAGATGCCCTTATCCAGAGCAACTTACAGTAGTGAGCACATACATTTTCCCCTGTGGGAATCGAACCCACAGCCCTAGTGCTGCAAGCATCACACTCTACCAACTGAACCACATCATCACAAATCACTTGATGTCTCAATGTGTTTAATTACTCTATTGGTCATTGTTTTATCTCCATTGTGATAGAAAGTCTTCAGGTACAAACCTAGATGACCAGCCTATGTACAATACAGTAATATACATTTACATTGTGGTTTGTAAGGATGGTAAATTTAATGCTGCACAAAAATTGGTGGTTTTCCATATTATTTGATCAAGAAAAATATTTAATTTGATGTGGATGTTTTGTGTCTTTGTCCATAACTTTGCATCTTTTGATGTAAATGTTTGAGGACAGGTTTTGTTCTCTCCGGATTCCATTAGAATGACATCACAGAGAAAGGGACAAGGCAACAACTCTTACAATTCCAACTTTTGAATACTGCAAGATACTGTTCTTAATTATACAACCTTTTTTTGTTTGTTTCCAAAGCAGAGATGCTGAAATATTTTTTGTTGTTGCCTGCTCTGCAGAAGTCTATATCAGCCACCAATATCAGCCACTGATGCAAATAAAGGCCCAGTGCACTACTTTTATGAATAGATTATTTTATTCAGATTTTTCTGGGGGTGCTACAGTAGCTATGTCGATAGCCCTGTATTTGTATTATTATTAGCAGATCATCGTGTCTGTTTTAATATAGTGGACTAGGCCCATTTTACTTTCTCTGGTCATAGGGACAACATGAATATGTACCGGAGGCAGATGCAGGGCGATTTGAGTTTCACAATCAGGTGGATGACTGTGTCCCCTCTTTCTGGTTAGTCTCACCGGAGGAAAGGAAGGAGAGAGCAGGGACCACTAGAAGCGGACCCTCTGCTGCTCTCTCCCTCCCGCCGCTGAGACTAATGCCGTGTTCAAAACAACTAGGAACTCAGAACTCTCCGACTTCAGTGTATTCAAGACAACTGGAAACTGCAAAAAACGACATAGTTTTTCACGGTCATCCAACTCGGAAACTCGGGCATATTTCTAGAGCTCCAACTTTCCAAACTGAAGTTCACTGACGTCATGATTTTACCAAATGTTTTCAGAGTTCCCAGTTGTCTTGAAATCACCATGACCATCATGATGTTACATACAGTGGCAATTTTAGCATGTAAATCTTGGTGGGACAAACTCCAAAAAGCCACAACACAACACTAAACAATACATTAATTGCACTATAGCGAGGACGGACGTAGCCAATATAACTATTTGTTCAGCACTTTTGAAATGTATAGCGACAGAGTTCAGAACATGGGTCATTTTACGCAGGCCTGATTCACGCAGTCTCCTCTGAACAGTTGATATTGAGATATCTGGTACTTGAACTCTGTGCGTTTATTTGGGCTGCAATCTGAAGTGCAGTTAACTCTAATAAACTTATCCTCTGCAGCAGAGGTAACTCTGGGTCTTCCTTTCCTGTGGCGGTCCTCACGACAGCCAGTTTCACCATAGCGCTTGATGGATTTTGCAACTGCACTTGAAGAAACTTTCTTGAAATTTTACGGATTGACTGACCTTCATGTCTTAAAGTAATGATGGACTGTCGTTTCTCTTTGCTTATTTGAGCTGTTCTTGCCATAATATGGACTTGGTCTTTTACCAAATAGGGCTATCTTCTGTACACCACTCCTACCTTGTCACAACACAACTGATTGGCTCAAACGCATTAAGAAGGAAAGAAATTCCACAAATTAACTTTTAGCAAGGCACACCTGTTAATTGAAATGCATTCCAGGTGACTACCTCATGAAGCTGGTTGAGAGAATGCCAAGAGTGTGCATAGCTGTCATCAAGGCAAAGGGTGGCTAATTTGAAGAATCCAAAATATAAAATATATTTTGATTTGTTTAACACTTTTTTGGTTACTACATTATTATTTCATAGGTGTGTCCAAACTTTTGACTGGTACTATATATATATATATATATATATATATATATATATATATATATATATATATATAATAACAATTCCTATCTACATTAATGTAATAAAAAATTTCAAAAGCGAAATGGATGTCTCTGTAACAGGTCTAGCAGAATTAATTTGTGGAATATGTTGCGTTCATGAAATAAACGAACAACATCTCCCAGAATGCTTAGAGAAGGACTGATACTGGGGCGTATTCATTACGCCTATTGTGTAGCAAAACGTTTCTTAAACGGAAGCAAACGGAACGAAACGGGGCGGGACCTACCTGCATTTATTCAATAGAAACTCTCGTCTTAGTAGCAAAACTGTTTGGACTAATGATTACACCCTTGGCTCCTTGATCCAACGCTGGACGGGAATTTTCATTGCTTCATTTTTGTTGTTTGATCACTTGTCGCATAGGAAGCGTTACTTTCCACAGTGAAACTTATGTAGCCAATACAATTGTATCACTTTCCACTGGAACTACTTAGCAGAAGATACAAAGTAAACTTCAAACATTTTTTTTTACCACCGCTCGCGTTGGGCTCGAGTTGATCGAGAATGGGGTAAGAATTGATCGAGCGGTTTGATGGCGTATTTTTGTCATTATCTTTCACAGGGAAAGGACATACTTATTGTTGATGTACTCTGGTCAGGTTACATAGCCTACAGTATGTGAAACTGGCAAATTACATTGTTGTTTGGTTAGCTAGGTGCTACAAAAACGTTATAAAATCGGAAGCATATGATGGCTATAATTGTAACTTTCATTCACTTTCCGAAAATTCCACATGTATTTTGCTAACTGTGATTAAATGCTTTACAGGCATATACGTTGTACAAACAAATGTCCAACTTCAAACATTACTGCAATTTGAGACTTATCTGGGTGTTATCTGTTGTCAAACAAAGCTTCTGAATATGGTTGTCTCTTCGAAACATTAAAGCTTAGATGTAAACATACACCTACCTCTCTACATACTCTACTGAGCATAACACCTGCCGTTTACACTCCTGACTATTTCCTGTTACTCGGTGAAGAGGTTCTACACCTGTTCAGTCCCTGTGCTGGATCCTGCCTCTGTGTTGAATACAGTACAGGACATGACATTAGAAAGACAGATCCTTGTGGATTGTTCCTCTCCTATAATTATTTGTATTTATTTAACAAGGCAAGTCAGTTAAGAACATATTCTTATTTACAATGACGGCCTTCCCTTGCCAAACCCGGACGACGCTGGGCCAGTTATGCGCCACCCTATGGGACTACCAATCACAGCCGGTTGTGATACTGCCTGGATTCGAACCAGGTTCTGTAGTGAGGCCTCTAGCATTGAGATGCAGTGCCTTTAACCACTGCGCCACTCAGGAGCCCCACGGTCAATGTGTTCTCTCCAAGAAAACAGTAACATTCCATATATTCTCTCTGTTTCCATGGATTATGTCCTGTCTCATGATCATTGTGGACCTTGCTAGGAGACCTGACACCTCTCAGATGGTGTGTGTGAATGTGTGTGTGTGTGTGTGTGTGTGTGTAAAAACTCTGGCCAGGCCAGCCATCAGGGAGGTTGTTTTTTGTATTTTCCAGTCTGTCCCTGCAGAACTCCTGATGGGAGCAGGTCACATGATTATAATTAGGCCTAGATAGCTGGGCCACTCAAGATCATTCACCCACATCATTCTTCCCCAGCCTGAGGATTTACACTCTCGCCATGAGGATTCGCTGCCACAGTCCACACACACAGAGAGAGGCCAGGGGAGAGGCCAGGGGAGAGGCCAGGGGAGAGGCCAGGGGAGAGGCCAGGGGAGAGGGGCGCAGCGATCTAAGGCACTGCATCTCTTGTGCTAGAGGCGTCACTACAGACCCAGGTTCGATCCCGGGTTGTATCACAACCGGTCGTGATCGGGAGTCCCATAGGGGCGGCACACAATTGGCCCAGCGTCATCCAGGGTTAAGGGAGGGTTTGGCCGGGGGTAGGCCGTCATTGTAAATAAGAATTTGTTCTTCACTCGCCTGGTTAAATAAAATAAATAATACAAAGAGAGAGAGACATGCAGAAATATACTTTGTGTACAATGCAAAACCCCAAACAATGCACGCAGACCAGAATTAGGACTATAGCCACTAGTTATCAAAATACAGATGCCAACACATTCCACCACAAAGCCCTCACCTACAGAGATATGAACCTACAGAAGTGTCCTCTAAGCCAGCTGGTTCTGGGGCTCTGTTCACAAACAAACCCCACAGAGGCCCAGGATAGAAACACATATGAGACCCAAACAAATTATGAGAAAGCAAAAAGATAACCCTTTGAGAAACTGGAAGGAATCAACCAAAAAACAGAGCAAATTGGAACGCTATCTGGACCTAAACAGAGAGTACACAGTGGCAGAATGACTGATCACTGTGACTGAACCCAAATTAACAAAATCCTTGACTATGTACAGCATTGGAGGCTCCTCAGAGGAGGAAGGGGAGGACCATCCTCAGTTAATTTCAGAAAAATGTAAATGTGAAACATTACAAATGTTATCCTTTTTAGATAAAACTATACTAAGTATATAAACATCACCAAATACATCACCAAATAATTGATTAAAACGCACTGCAATGAAGGTCTACAGTAGCCTCAACAACACTCTAGGGTAGCACCATGGTGTAGCTGGAGGACAGCTAACTTCCGTCCTCCTCTGGGTACATTGACTTCAATACAAAACCTAGGAGGCTCATGGTTCTCACCCCCTTCCATAGACTTGCACAGTAATTATGACAACTTCCGGAGGACGTCCTCCAGCCTATCAGAGCTCTATCAGCATGAACTGACATGTTGTCCACCCAATCGAAGGATCAGAGAATAAATCTAGAACTGACAGCATAAGCTACAGCTAGCTAGACCTGCATTGTATAAAATGTGGTGAGTAGTTGACTCAAAGAGAGGGAAAGACCATAGTTGAACAGGTTTGAAGCGGGAGAGAGAGATTTCAGATTCTTTTCACTTAGCTTGCTAATGCAGCTAGCTAGTTTAGCCTACTCAAACAGAGAGGAATGCTATGTTAGCTAGCTGACTTTGGTTATCCAACACTGGAACTCTTACAAGTCAAGGTAACCTTTTGGTTTTATTAATTTATTGTCACCGGGGCCTGCCGGTGTAACTGATAAACTGCTTGCTGACTGTACACTGTACTGCATGATTGTAGCGGGTTTACTAACGCGTTCTAGTAGCTATGTTGACTTGATGTTAGCTAATATGGTGACAATGATGTGTGTAGTATTATGATATGAAGCTTTGACTTGGAAAGGTATTTTTGCCTGGTCACAAGCAGCTGATGTGTTGTGCACTGAAGTCCACAAATTAAGGGAAAAGGTGAGAGGAGGAGGTTGTGTAGATGTGAGAAGGAATTATACAACAATCAAAGTGATCATGCTGTTTGTACGTGTGAACTGTGTTTGCGTGTGATCAGGGGTGTATTCAATCCGCCGATTCTATTGAAAAAAGTTTCTTATACGGAAGCAAATGGAACTAAATGGGGAACTGAATTTGTCCAATAGAAACTCTCGTTTGCAACTGTTGGACTAATGATTACACCCTACATCAGCTAGATGAAGGCAAGTTTGTGCAAGGCGGTACTGAATGTGTCACTGTCTGTCAACTTTATTACAAAACCATTATCTCGACCTGTGCACCTGCGCTGTAAACGTTAATTCGTACTGTAGGCTAGGTTGTAGCAACCTCATAATGGGTACAGGGAAAATTTTAGTATCATGTCAAAGCCTAAACATCTCGATGTTACATTGAGCTGGTTGAATGGAATATGAATGACAGTCATCCAATATGCTGTAATAGAAACCGTCCTCCCTCATTTTAAATGGCACAGACAGCCACTGATGTACAGACTCAGTGAGCATAGCCTTGCTATTGAGGGAGGCTGCCATAGGCAGTCCTGACCCTCAAGAGAAGACAGGCTATGTGCACACTGCCCACAAAATGAGGTGGAAACTGAGCTGCACTTCCTAACCTCCTGCCAAATGTATGACCACATTAGAGACACATATTTCCCTCAGATTACACAGACCCATAAAGAATTTGAAAACAAATCAAACATGGATGAACTTCCATATCTGTTTGGTGAAATACAGCAGTGTGCCATCACAGCAGCAAGATTTGTGGCCCGTTGCCAGACAAGGGCAACCAGTGGAACACAAACAACATTGTTTATTTGTTTTCCATTTCATACTTCAACTACTTGCACAATGTTACAACACTGTACATAACAAATAATATAACATCTGAAATGTCTATATTCTTTAAAAATTTTGTGAGTTTAATGTTTAATAATAATGCCCTTTGAATTGGAATTGAATTGAGTGCTAGAGAGAGACAGTGAGAGAGAGGGATGGAGACAGTGAGTGAAAGAGAGAGATAGTGAGTGAAAGAGAGAGATGGAGACAGTGAGAGAGATGGAGACAGTGAGAGAGTGAGAGAGATGGAGACAGAGAGAGAGATGGAGACAGTGAGAGAGCGAGAGAGAGATGGAGACAGTGAGAGAGATGGAGAGAGAGAGATGGAGACAGTGGGAGAGAGAGATGGAGATGGACAGTGAGAGAGAGAGAACAATAGAAAGAAAGAGAAGGAGAGATACTGTAGCTAGCTCCTATTAATCAGTAAACAGTGTGTCAAGGCCCCTGCCATGGGAGCATGTTGAACATTTACTAACTAATTGCAGTGTGCTGACTTATTTATCAAAGACAGTCAGTATTGTAGGTGAGGGTAAACACACAAACACTTTTTACGCACTATTTTATTTTGTGTGAATGTTAACACACCATTTGTGGAAAAATGCTTTTAGAGGCTTTTGTCAATTCCTCTGGACCAGGCCAACACAGTGTGTATTTCCTGATGGTTTTAAATCAGCCTTTCTGGACATAACGAAGGGTGTCCCACACGTATCGATTGTTGGCCCTGTTCTTTTCACTATTTACATGAACAATATTGCTCTATCTGTAAAAAAAAACACACACAACTTTCACCTGTGTGCACATGACACTTTGCTGTATGTTATTGCCCCCCAGCTGACCAGGCTCTATCAGAGCTTCAATCTGTCTTTATCGCCCTGCAGAAAGACTTTGTTGAACTGACATTGGTACTTAATGCAGGTAAAAACCAAGTATATGTTGTTTTTCAAATCAAGTAAAAATGTATCTGATGATTTATGCATACGTACTTTGGATGGTGTCCACATTGACCGTGTCCCACTTTTATAAATATCTGGACTGATGAAAAGCGATCTTTCAAAAAAAACGTGTTAATGAAATGAAGAACTTAAAGTATTCTTCTTCAGTAGGAACAGCTCCTGTCTTTCATTAAATAGCAGAAAACAAATCCTTCGGTCAACATTCATACCGGTTATTTAGACTATGGTGATGTCAACTATGTGACTGCAGCAGGCACCTGAAGCCATTAGATGCAGTTCATCACAGTGCATTGTGCTTTATTATGGGCGATAGGTTCAGTATACATCATTGCATTTTGTATCAGAAAGTAGGCTGGCCCTCTCAGAAGTCTCGGAGATTGATGCGTTGCTCTCGTCTTGCATAAACTTCTGCCCTACCTTACTTCATTGTTAACCTTCAGACGTATAAGTTACCAGACCCGGAGTCGGGGATGGCTAACCCTAGAGATCCCTTCACCTAGTTAGGTCAATCTAATCAGTGTATTCTAATAGTACAGCCTTATGCATTCCGGAGTCATCTTTGTCCGCCTCGGGTGCGGAATCTATCTCAGATTCGGACTCACTGTAATTCATCTCTGAAAGTTGGCTCTGTTCGGCAGCGGGAAGTACCCTCCCTACCGTCTCTGGAAGTTGCCCGGGTGAAAGTGGGCTCTGTTCGGCAGCGGGAAGTACCCTCCCTACCGTCTCTGGAAGTGGCCCGGGTGAAAGTGGGCTCTGGTCGGTAGCGGGAAGTACCCTCCCTACCGTCTCTGGAAGTTGCCCGGGTGAAAGTGGGCTCTGGTCGGTGCTTTTAGTTGTTTTGCACTTCTCATGTAAAATGATCTCCAAAACTCCTTAAAGGTGGATGTTAGAGGACCTTTTTACTGAAGAAGGTTTCATGTGATTTGTGTTTTGTTTTCATGTTTAGTGTAATTGATGTTGTATTGATGTTCATGCAGGGCTCGTCTGTAAAATACATTTTTTAAAGGCCTTGGTGTCAGCATGAGTCAGTAAAGGTTAAATTAACAAAAAGGCCTCGGTGTCAGCATGACTCAGTAAAGGTTAAATTAACAAAAAGAAGAATGCAGGGCACATTAGTCACTGCAAACAGTGATCAGTGTTTATCCACTTGTTTCTACCACTACTTGACTGCAGGCTCTGGCATGACAGGTTGGTAATAAAATATAGTGGTGGGGACTGACTTAGTAGAGTAAAAAACATGAGCTGCCACACACTGCTGGGATACTTGGCTGACTTGCTCGTCTAGTTCTTCTTCTGACTAACACAAAAGGGGCTAACCTGTATTTCATGCTCCACACCTTCTCCCAGTCCTCCCCTCCTTGTTCCTCCCCTCCTACCCTGTGCACTATATATAGGGAATAGGGCCTGGGAGGACAGGGTAGGAGGGGAGGAACAGGGAGGAGAGGACTGGGAGAAGGTGTGGAGCATGAAATACAGGTCTGGCAGAGCACAGTGTTGTCTTAGCCTCGCAGCCTTAGTGATCTGTCTGGCAGAGCACAGTGTTTCTTAGCCTCGCAGCCTTAGTGATCTGTCTGGCAGAGCACAGTGTTGTCTTAGCCTCGCAGCCTTAGTGATCTGTCTGGCAGAGCACAGTGTTTCTTAGCCTCGCAGCCTTAGTGATCTGTCTGGCAGAGCACAGTGTTTCTTAGCCTCGCAGCCTTAGTGATCTGTCTGGCAGAGCACAGTGTTGTCTTTGGTCTCGCAGCCTTAGTGATCTGTCTGGCAGAGCACAGTGTTTCTTAGCCTCGCAGCCTTAGTGATCTGTCTGGCAGAGCAAAGTGTTGTTTCTTAGCCTCGCAAGCCATCCTGATCTCGCACGCTTACGTGAATGGTTCGCTGCACAGCGGTAATCAATCTGCTATTTACAAGGCTAATTGTTTCTTGATGTGCTGTACTGCAGGAAGTATCCGTGTCTGTCTGGGTACTTAACAGGTGAGCCAGAGGTTATAGGGACTCTGTCTTTATTACCCAGCTGTGCATTACACCCCCCCCCCCCACACACACACACACACACACACACACACATAGCAAGTGGGTTACTTTTCTCTACAGTACTGTAGAGCACACTAGAGTAGAGTACAGTATAAAGTACTGTACTGAACATATCTAATTTACTGTAGTCAACTGAACTGTACTGTGCTGAACTGTACTGAGCTGAACTGTACTGAACTACTGTACTGTGCTGAACTGTACTGAACTGTACTGTGCTGTGATGTCCTATCTTGTGAAACATAGACGTCTATGATTGGTTCAGGTCTGGTCTGGTACGGACCAACCAAATGTGGTCTTGTTTGGGGACCGAGTTCATTAGAAAAATAGCCAGTGTGTAGAATAATACCCAAATATGCACAAAAAAAGGATATTGCATATTTCTACCTTTTTGTGTACCTTTTCAGGAAACGTCACCATGAAGAGAATAATATTAATATCCATCATTATGTATTTCTGTGTAGTACAGATCATGGAGCCATGATGTAATTCCATTACCGGATGTACATCTACTTCATCTACTGTAGTTCAATAAACAAAAATATATTTGATCAAAGTCCAGGTGTGATGTCATAGCTGACAGCCAGTTCTTTCTGCAGATTTCTTTACATCTTAATTCACAGCTGATATTTCAGAGTTTTTTGGGGGGGGAAACGCAAAAAAAAAAAAAATACAGAATATGATCTTTCTAATGTCATTTTACATGTGACATAACGCTTTCTCCACCTATTTTATGTATGACATTTGTTTATGAAACATCTATGTAAGTCTTAAAGTGTTTATGAAGGCTTCATTAAGTTTATTTCATTTCATGCAATTTAGTTGACAGGGACAGTGCACAATATCCAAAGTTAGTAGAAGTAGTTTTCCTATGTCCTGTTATGTCTTGTGAGAATTCGCTCTCTCGCTCTCTCGCTCTCTCGCTATCTCTCTCTCTCCTGTCATGTGTCTCGTCTGTAAACCTCTCGTGCCGTCATTCTGTCAAACCAGTTTTCTCTTATTTACCTTTTATAGTTTTCACGCCACTGCTTTTCTTTCTGTTCTGTGACATAAAACCGTCTGTCAGGATTCAACACCATCTGATTCTCTCTTCCTGTCAGGGGTGTTGTTTTACACAGGCTTTTGATCGTTCCAACAAATCAACAGTAGAAACAAGTTTCACGCGACCAAGGTGAGTTGATCTCTCTGTATCCTGATGAACTGCCCTTCTGAATATTCTGTTCATGTAAATATGTCTAAACATGTCAAATTTACAGCAGGCCACAAAAAAATAAAACTGTGTCTTTACATGAAACCAGACTGCCAGGACAGTGGAATTGTGACCTGGCCCATGTTTCTACTCAATAGCTTTACAAGTTAGCGTTTAAATAATCTCTTTCTTTTTCTTTCGCTCTCTTCTTTCTGTGTTTCCGCCACCCATGAACTCCACCGCTAACACCTTAGTCCCATCCCGACCTTTAACCTCCAGATAACACATGGATGACCTGGATGCTGTCAGAGGACTCTCTCCCCGGCCCGCTCCTCCTCCTCCTGAGGACTCGGTGTCCCTCTCCACGTCCTCCACAGACACCATCAACTTAGAAGGTGCGTCACCTGGTTGCTGTAATAACAGGGGAATCTGAGCTAGAGCCTAGGAATTACTTTGGAGAGCTAATGCAAGTCTCCAGGTCACAAATCAAGTGGATGTGGTTCCTCCAAACCACCTTCATTCCAATATGGCCGTCACCCATTTCATTGTTAGTGCCCAACAGATGACCAAGTGCTATTAAGGATGTGTGTGTTATTGGGTGTGTATAGATGGCCACTACTGTGCCCTGCGAGCGGAGCTGGAGGCTGATGCTCAGGACTTGGAGGGAGAGTCCTGGAGTGTCTCTGTGGACCAGCAGTACATGAACAGCCTCCACCAAGACGCTGTAAAGAGGCAAGATGTCATCTACGGTAAGAACATAGCTCAATAGTAAGAACATACAGTACTGGAGCTGGATAGCAGGGTGGACGATGTTATCTGCAAAAAGGGCTGTGTGAAGGGAGATGAGACTGAGGATAATGACTACTACAATTATGCTGATAATGGGTGCCTTCGACGTTGTAGCCAACTTAAAAGACGAGTTGAGACTGACTGATCTACAAATCATCTTGCATCACAAGTAACTACTCAATAATATTTATAGATCAGTCAGTCCCAAGATGCATCACAGGTTTGATGTTTACATACACTAAGTTGACTGTGCCTTTAAACAGCTTGGAAAATTCCAGAAAAGGATGTCATGGCTTTAGAAGCTTCTGATAGGCTAATTGACTTAATTTGAGTCAATTGGAGGTGTACCTGTGGATGTATTTCAAGGCCTACCTTCAAACTCAGTGCCTCTTTGCTTGACATCATGGGAAAATCAAAATAAATCAGCCAAGACCTCAGAAAAATTATTGTAGACCTCCACAAGTCTGGTTCATCCTTGGGAGCAATTTCCAAATGCCTGAAGGTACCACGTTCATCTGTCCAAACAATAGTACGCAAGTATAAACACCATGGGACCACGCAGCCGTCATACCGCTCAGGAAGGAGACGCGTTCTGTCTCCTAGAGATGAATGTACTTTGGTGCGAAAAGTGCAAATCAATCCCGGATCAACAGCAAAGGACCTTGTGAAGATGCTGGAGGAAACAGGTACAAAAGTATCTATATCCACAGTAAAACGAGTTCTATATCGACATAACCTGAAAGGCCGCTCAGCAAGGAAGAAGTCACTGCTCCAAAACCGCCATAAAAAAGCCAGACTACGGTTTGCAACTGCACATGGGGACAAAGATCGTACCTTTTGGAGAAATGTCCTCTGGTCTGATGAAACAAAAATAGAACTGTTTGGCCATAATGACCATCATTATGTTTGGAGGAAAAAGGGGGACGCTTGCAAGCCGAAGAACACCATCCCAACCGTGAAGCACGGGGGTGGCAGCATCATGTTGTGGGGGTGCTTTGCTGCAGGAGGGACTGGTGCACTTCACAATATAGATGGCATCGTGAGGTAGGAAAATGATGTGGATATATTAAAGCGACATCTGAAGACATCAGTCAGAAAGTTAAAGTTTGGCCGCAAATGGTTCTTCCAAATGGCCAATGACCCCAAGTATACTTCCAAAGTTGTGGCAAAATGGCTTAAGGACAACAAAGTCAAGGCTTAAATGTAAATGTATTGGAGTGGACTTTCACAAAACCCTGACCTCAATCCTATAGAAGATTTGTGGGCAGAACTGAAAAAGCGTGTGCGAGCATGGAGGCCTACAAACCTGACTCAGTTACACCAGCTCTGTCAGGAGGAATGGGCCAAAATTCACCCAACTTATGGTGGGAAGCTTGTGGAAGGCTACCTGAGACGTTGACCCAAGTTAAACAATGTTAAAGGGAATGCTACCAAATACTAATTGAGTGTATGTAAACTTCTGACAAACTGGGAATATGATGAAATAAATAAAAGCTCAAATAAATCATTCTCTCAACTATTAAAATAAAGTGGTGATCCTAACTGACCTAAGACAGGGAATTTTTACCGCAAATGTTAGGAATTGTGAAAAACTGAGTTTAAATGTATTTGGCTAAGGTGTATGTAAACTTCCCACTTGTGATAATGTAAAGATCCTGTCCCCCTCAGAGTTGATCCAGACAGAGGTGCATCATGTGCGGAACCTGAAGCTGCTGCTGAGTGTTTACCAGTATGAGCTGAGACACAGCCTACATATGGAGGAGACTAGGCTTGAGAGGATGTTCCCCCAGGTATCTCCATATCTGACTCCTAAAGAGTTGACAAGTCGTTTCAATAAACCACACGGGAGTTCAGTGTGTGGACTGTAGTCTCTCTTTCCTTTTAATCACATATATTTTTATCTCCTGCTTAAAACCAATAGATGTGTGTGTAATCGTTCCTTTATTCTTACATCAGATCGACAGCCTGCTGCACATCCACCAACACTTCCTGTGGTGTCTCATGGACGGCCGGGACAGACACAACCACCACACTGTCACACAGCTGGGAGATATCCTCATCAACCAGGTAGCGTGTGTGTGTGTGTGTGTGTGTGTGCTGAGCTAGCTAACCCCTCAGGAGGACTGTGGTGTGGCACTGTCCTCACCAGCATGAATGGTTCCTTTGAGAAAACATTCTAAGGAAATCATGACTCTCTATACTTTCCCTTTGTCATACCTGATAAACATGTTGTTTACCTCATCAGAATGTTGTTTACCTGGTGATTATGCTGTTTTGTAGTTTTCAGGTGAGATGGGGGAGAGGATGAAGGAGAGTTACGGCGTGTTCTGTAGTCACCACACTGACGCTGTCAGCCTCTACAAGGAACAGCTACAGAACAACAAAAAGTTCCAGAACTTGATTATGAAAATCGGTCGTTTGTCCATCGTTCGGAGGTTAGGAGTACCAGAATGCATCCTGTTGGTGACTCAGCGGATCACAAAGTACCCCGTCCTGGTGGAACGCATTCTACAGAACACTGAAGGTAACTGACTGACTCAACAAGCATTGTACTACTGAAATCATACAGTTGGACTGTATCACTGAAGGTAACTAGGTGCACTTGATTAACTTGACTGGCATGCCAGATAGTTAAAATCTGTTTGGCATTTGACCCAGAGTCGGCAGTGTGACTAGATTGATGGATTTATTTGACAGTTTAAAAATACAATTCCAGCCAAGTGGATACATTGCATTTAAAGATATCAATATCAAATCATTTCTGGGTAACGGCAAGTACCTTACTGTAATAGTTTTTATTTGTTTTCTTGTTTTTTGTTGGGGGATGGAGCCAACATGTCTCAATCCAACTTCCCATTCCCCTACCCCCACCCAGCCAACATGTCTCCATCCAACTTCCCATCCCATTCCCCCACCCAGCCAACATGTCTTCATCCAACTTCCCATCCAATTCCCCCACCCAGCCAACATGTCTCCATCCATCCAACCTCCCATTCCCCAACCCAGCCAACATGTCTCCATCCATCCAACCTCCCATTCCCCCACCCAGCCAACATGTCTCCATCCAACTTCCCATCCCATTCCCCCACCCAGCCAACATGTCTCCATCCATCCAACCTCCCATTCCCCAACCCAGCCAACATGTCTCCATCCATCCAACCTCCCATTCCCCCACCCAGCCAACATGTCTCCATCCATCCAACCTCCCATTCCCCAACCCAGCCAACATGTCTCCATCCATCCAACCTCCCATTCCCCCACCCAGCCAACATGTCTCCATCCATCCAACCTCCCATTCCCCCACCCAGCCAACATGTCTTCATCCAACTTCCCATCCCATTCCCCCACCCAGCCAACATGTCTCCATCCAACCTCACTTTTTTTGTGTGGCAGTACTGCCTGCCAGCAGTAATCGTCTCTGATTGATTGAGAGATTAAAGCGTCTATCATCATTAAGTAACATAATAGATGCCGAGCATTGAATATTTATATTAATGCATTTCGATATGATTATTATTATTTTTTTTAACTTTGCCCCAGAAGTATTTAACCGCAGGGCACTCCCACTTCATAAGAAGGAATGTGCCTGCCTGATTTAGAGGAGACAATAAACAGTTGGGAGTTGGGGACAATTTCATTGTAAGACTTCTCCTTGGTGTTAAATACAGTCTGTGAACAAACTTAAACTGTATAAGTTGATGGTTCGTATTACGGGATGCCAAGGTGATATTTTTCCATA
Organism: Salvelinus alpinus; assembly: GCF_045679555.1. Lineage (NCBI taxonomy): Eukaryota > Metazoa > Chordata > Actinopteri > Salmoniformes > Salmonidae > Salvelinus > Salvelinus alpinus. The sequence continues at coordinate 10,073,596 of NC_092108.1, forward strand.
TTCTGTTCCAGTTAAAGGTTTGTTCAGATTAAATTAGATCTGTTGACCGTACTTTTAGAATGGCTTGCTCAGAATATGAGCTTTCCAAAAGTGTTGTAAATATAGAATGTGTATTACATACACATTACCAGGCATCTTTCAAATCTTGGGCTGTTCTCAAATCATTACTGTCCATGATATCGGCAAGGGTACAGATTCCACATTTAGATCATTGTGGGGATGCAAAAGGTCTCCCTCCACATGGCAAGGCATTATTGTGAAATATTGGGAGGTTGGTTATGACGTTTTGATTCCCAGTTACACAGTTTTGAAATGTTGCGCCAAATAAAAATTGTGTGAGGAGTAATAAGACCAAAGTGTAGTTTACATTGTTTGAGAGATATATCAGTGGAGACCACCTCTTCCAGGTCAATAGGAGACACCATATTACATTGTTTAAGGGATATATCAGAGACCACCTCTTCCAGGGTAATAGGAGACACCATATTACATTGTTTAAGGATATATCAGAGACCACCTCTTCCAGGGTAATAGGAGACACCATATTACATTGTTTAAGGATATATCAGAGACCACCTCTTCCTGGTCAATAGGCGACACCATATTACATTGTTTAAGGTCTATATCAGTGGAGACCACCTCTTCCAGGTCAATAGGCGACACCATATTACATTGTTTAAGGCATATATCAGTGGAGACCACCTCTTCCTGGTCAATAGGAGACACCATATTACATTGTTTAAGGCCTATATCAGTGGAGACCACCTCTTCCTGGTCAATATGAGACACCATATTACATTGTTTAAGGCCTATATCAGTGGAGACCACCTCTTCCTGGTCTAAGGAGACACCATATTACATTAAGGCATATATCAGTGGAGACCACCTCTTCCAGGACAATAGGAGACACCATATTACATTGTTTAAGGCATATATCAGTGGAGACCACCTCTTCCTGGTCAATAGGCGACACCATATTACATTGTTTAAGGCATATATCAGTGGAGACCACCTCTTCCTGGTCAATAGGAGACACCATATTACATTGTTTAAGGCATATATCAGTGAAGAACACCTCTTCCTGGTCAATAGGAGACACCATATTACATTGTTTAAGGCCTATATCAGAGACCACCTCTTCCTGGTCAATAGGAGACACCATATTACATTGTTTAAGGCCTATATCAGTGGAGACCACCTCTTCCTGGTCAATAGGAGACACCATATTACATTGTTTAAGGCCTATATCAGTGAAGACCACCTCTTCCTGGTCAATAGGAGACACCATATTACATTGTTTAAGGGATATATCAATGGAGACCACCTCTTCCAGGACAATAGGAGACACCATATTACATTGTTTAAGGGATATATCAGTGGAGACCACCTCTTCCTGGTCAATAGGAGACACCATATTACATTGTTTAAGGCATATATCAGTGGAGAACACCTCTTCCTGGTCAATAGGAGACACCATATTTCTCTCTATACTCAGCCAGGGGCAGATGAATCATGTCTAAACCAATTTAGGATGGGGTGAAGTGCTAGTGCTTGGAAATACAATTTAAAGTTTGGTACGGATAGTCCTCTTACGTCTTTCCCCCTTTTGTAAGTTTGTTCGTTTGATCCGAGATCGTTTACCTCGCCACATACATTTTGAAACCGCATAATAAACTTTATCCCAGTAGCCAGAAGGGAGAGACATGGGAAACATTGAACTACAGAAATTCAGTCGTTGCAATATATTCATTTTGACAATAGATATTCTGCCAATCAGGCAACTGAGCTATTATTACATCTGATGAGGTCGGATTGAATTGATTCTGTTAAAGTTTCTGGTTTTATCTAAGGAATGTTAGCAGTTGATGTTATAATGTAGTAACACAGACACCCAAAGCAAATCAGGGGGAGGAAAATAGGTTTATTCAAAGAGGATAAATTATAGATGTTATGCTGAGAGGTAGATGGTCGTTCCTTCCCGGTCCTCAGTGATTCTCGCCACAGAACAAAGGTACAGTATGTACATTATAACCCAGCCCTAGCCTGTGGTTGACCATTTAGAATTCCTTGCAATAAAACTGGGACAATGGCCAAATAACAAGTATCCTATTTCAGGCTTGATGCCTAGACAAATTCCTCCTATGTCTCTGAACCATTGCTCATTAATCCCCTATTACAGAAAAAAACACTATTTCCATTGATTGTTAGTACTCTGTTGACTTTTAGTCCTCTTAACCTTGAGTACTGTATTGACCTCTCGATCTCTGCGTTGTGTATTTATCTTCAAAATATTCTTATACTCCCCCATAGATCATTTAAAAAATAAATATACTTAAAATGTATTTCTAGAAAACATGAAAAAACATGAAAAAATTTACAGTATATTAAAAAAACATTAGCAATAAGCATAAAATCATTCACATTAAACACCTTGCCTTTCTATAAAACACAAAGGGCATATTGTACTTGCTGTTACAATAAGAAATAGATTTTAACAAAGTTATAGAAAACAAGTATTAACAGGTGTAATGATGATGTACCTTACAATTCCTACCACATCCTCTATTAGGAGGAAACTCACACACACAAAAAAAAAAATTGTCTACAAGACAATAATATTCAATCATCCCATTGGCACGGTAATCATTCAACAAGTCCTTTAATTCCACACTGGTATCAGTCCCACATTAGAAATGATGTTCTGACAGTCCTGGTTTCAAGAGAAATTGATATGTCACATAGATTTCCCCTAAGTAAGCATGTCACGATTTTCAGGAAAACGTTGGACATTTCACCTAGATATCCCTAATATGACGACTGCGATGTACAACATAGAAGCCTTTCAGGTTCTGATCATCTTACTATGCTTCTTCACTCGAGATTGCTAATCAATCAGTTCATTATTCTCCATGCTCCACTTTGTCATCAAAATGGACAACCTTGCAATGAGGACATGTATCTATTGTGATTTTCCCTGGACTTTTACTGCTGACCTTGTTATGAGCAAAACTTGATAGAGGACCTTCCCATTTTGGCCCTAATGTCTCTATTACATATTTGTTTACCATCACCCACTGTCCTGGTACTACGTCATGTTCCCCCTCAGTAGTTATTCCCCACACCTCTTTTACTTCCCCTACTGCTTTAGAGAGTTGTAATGCAATAGTTAAGTATTGTGTCACTCATAAAGTGAACGTCTGCTTTGTGACATGGGTCGACCTGTGACAACCTCGAACGGACTCAACCATGTGGTTTTGTTATGTGTTGCCCGTATACTGCATAATACCGTAGGCAATGCATCTGGCCATGCTATCCCTTCTCGATGCGTCTTTGACAGACTCTCTTTCAAAACTCGATTTGTGCGTTCTACCTGTCCACACGATTAAGGATGATAGGCTGGCAACTACACTGCCCTTATGTTCAGAAGACGAGCTACGGCCTAACACACATTTCCTGTGTAATGAGTGCCTTGGTCAGGATCTAATTGTTCCCGGAAATCCCCAACTGGGAAGGATTTCTCGACTCAGAATTACAGCTGTGTGTTGTGCAGTTCCTTTCTTAGTAGGTTAGGCTTCAACCCATCGTGAGAAACAATTAACAACGACCAGCACATCTTCATGTCCTTTACATTTGGGCAGTGTGATGTAATCAAGCTGTAGATGTCTGAAGGGTCCTGGTGGGGCAGGCGTTCGTCCTGTCTGTACTTTCACTCGTCCCTTGGTGTTGTTTTCCATACAAATGTTGTAATTCGCCACAACAGCCTCAGCCTCTGCCTGCACACCAGGATTCCACAATTTCCCCACAAAACAATAAACTATCTTGTCCACAACAATGTGTCCCAAAGAGTGGATCTGTGTCACCACGTAGGGTAAGAGTGCATTTGGCGCTACACATCTCAGGTTGTATTTCTACACACCTTCTTGACTGAGTTTGCATCCTGCAGCCATCCTTTCCCACACTTCGTCTTTTGGAGCTCTGCTTTGCATATCTCTAATGTGTTGAAATGTATCCAAGGTGTGTCTCCTAATGAGTTTAGGTGACAGAGGTGTTCTCTTGGCAGCCGCCTTGGCAGCTCTGTCAGCCAGGTCATAACCTTTACTCTCGTCTGTAAAGATTTTTCCCATGTGCTTTCATTTTCAAAATGGCAACTTGTCCAGGTAACTGGAGAGCATTCAGTACAGCCATCACCTCTGGTCCGTCACGTCTGGTCCGTCACCTCTGGTCCGTCCCTCTGGTCCGTCACGTCTGGTCCGTCACCTCTGGTCCGTCCCTCTGGTCCGTCCCTCTGGTCCGTCACCTCTGGTCCGTCACCTCTGGTCCATTCTTCACAGGAGTTCCCAGTGATGTCATGAATCGTCTGTTTTTCCATATTTTTCCAAAATCATGACCTCTCGTCCTCTGTCTCTGCATTGTTTATTTATCTTCGAAAATATTCTTATAGGAAGGAAGTATATCTACTCCCAAGTTTTTAAAATGGGAAACGATTGGGATTCCGTAAGTAGAGATGGAGTCCTCCATCGGGGTCTTGAGCGGCACGAGGGATGATTTGGTTAGATTCATATATAACTTGAGATAAAACAGAATTTACCAATCATCTTCAATGTGTTCGGGAGCGATTCTCGATGCGTTGTCTAGATATTGGAAAATATTGTCTGTGTTTTAATGAGATGAAGTGATTTGAGGGAAATTGGTGTTATTTTCTTCGATTGACGAATTGCTTTGGTCAGGGGTTCCATGGATAATAGCAAAGGTGAAATTGGATCTCCTTATCTGCTGCTTCTAGTGATTCTGAATGGAGCAGAGCAGATACGGCCTCCCTATGGATGAGGGATTGGCATATAGTATTTTAAGCATATTAATGAAATTAGAGACAATTCCCATACAGACCACAATGGACATATCTCTGGTCTATCAAAAGCTTTTTCTGCATTGAGAGAGATTACAGGCCAAGGAGCTGGTGTTTCTGATGAAGCATTTATGATATGTAATAGTCGACGGAGGTTTTCTGAGAGAATTTCTTTTTCTTAACAAACCCGCTTTGGTTCCGTGTGGAGTCTCGAGACGGGATGACAACATTTTGGAAAACAGTTTCGTATGTGTTTATCTAAGATAAGGGGCGATACTGAGAACACTAGGTGGCATCCTTACCTTTAAAAAAATATATATATAACCGAAATTAGTTATGTGTTCACATCTCTCCCGAAATGAACCATTGTGAACGGCTGTGTTCATAATTTCAAGCTATAGTGGACCTAATTTAATCCAACATTTTTAATAGACCTCAGGAGGAATACTAACCCATCCAGGTGATTTGCCTTTATTCATCTATCCAACGCGAGGTGTCTTCTGTTGAGAGAAGAGAAGTTCTTTATTATGTTAGAAAGTCTGGCTTGGTGTGGATTTACAATCAGAGATGAACAGTTCTTTATAGAAGCTAGAGAAACTTTGATTAATTTGGGGTTTGATAGTAATTCCTCTGTTTCAGATTCAATAGTTGCTATATCAGCTAATTGATCATTACTGCTTCGGCCAGTAAATGACTAGGGCGATTACTATGAAAGTAATGGTTGAGTCTAACTCAATGGGAATGGCAAATTCTGTTCTCTGTTTTCTCAATAAATGTAAGTTCTGTCTTGACTTTGGAGTATTTGTTTCAGAATGCTCTAATGCAGTAAATAACATGTCCAATTCTGATATCTACTTTCATTGTGATCTACTTTAATTGTGATTTATTCAACCCAGATGCAAATGCAGTTGCATTATTTTAAATAAAACCTTTGGTGGCATCCCATAAAATCCAGGGGTCACCGAGTGAATTTTTATTGATCATTATGAATTCATTCAGTTCGATTTCAAATGTGTCACAGAATGTAGGACTTTGTAGAAATGCGATGTTGAAATGTCATCTTGTGGCTCTTTTAGTAGATTTTAAGTTGGCAGTAGTACGCGTGGTGGTCAGACAAGCTCTTATGTCAAATGTATATGTTCTTGATTAAAGACAATAGAGGTATAGATAATGTTTTATGCCTGTTGAGTAGAACGTGTGCTTACTGGAATTGTTTTCCATTAAAGAAGTTCCACAAGTTCCATTTTGGTCGTCTGACTTCTCTCTCTGTGTGTCCTCCTCCTCCTCCCACCAGCCGACAGTGAGGAGCACGGTGCCCTGGCCCAGGCCCTGGTTCTGATCAAAGAGACCATCTCTGCTGTGGACTCCCAGGTCCATGACTATGAGAGGGCCTCCAGGCTGAGAGACATAGGCAGCAGGCTGGAGCCTCGTTCCCATGGCCGGTGGAAGGACGGCAGGGAATTCACCAGAGAGGATCTGGCTGAGGGCTTCAGAACCCTGCTCCACGAGGGGACGGTCAACTGTCGGGTGGCAAACGGACGGCTCAAAGGTGGTGACCTCTCTAATCGGCCCTTCTGGGATCTTGCCATTTTGGGGGGGGGATATTTGCGGTGTAAAAGCTTGGTTTTTACTGCAGTTTTTCGGAAAATTGGCGATTGTTTCTTCTAGTAATCAGTGATTCTCATTCTGGACACCCAAGACCTCATGTGACCTATCAGGCCCTGTTATAGTCTATATCTAGAACCCATAATTCCTTCTGGTCAGGTCACACAGTCAGAACTCCTGATCATAGTCATACTTATCTATTAGGAATGCTGTGATGATCTGTGAGGATGGTGTATTTGTTGATTTGAGTGTTTGTCTGTTTCTATCCCATGTCTTCAGACATCCATGCTGTTCTGTTGTCAGATGTCCTGCTGCTCTTACAAAAGGAAAAGGACCAGAAACTCATATTTGCTAATGTGGTGAGGGAATTTTCTCAATATAAGAGAATCTGTGTCCAGCTACTCATTTTAATTTTAAACCCATTTTAATCGTCTATCTCCTCCTCCTCCTACTCTCCTCCTCGTCCTCCTCTCCTTTTTCAGGACAACAAGACGTCGGTGATCTCCCTCCAGATGCTGATCGTCAGGGAGATGGCCCATGAGGACAAGGCTATGTTCCTGATCAGTGCTTCGTCCAGCATGCCAGAGATGTACGAGATACACACATCCTCCAGAGAGGACTGCAACGCCTGGATGAGCCTTATACGAGACGCTGTCAACAGGTAGGAATGGCATAGGTAGGAATCACATAGGTAAGAATGACAAGTTATTTTACTTTCTACACTTTCAACTGATTTGTAATCAGCGTATGGGTCAGTTCTAAGGCCTATAGTAACCCCGGTGTGTTTGACTCTCTTTGTGTCCCAGTTGTCCAGTAATGGAGGAGCAGCTGAGCAATGAGCAGGAGGAGGCCAGGCTAGCCAGGCTCAGAGACTTCCAAGGTAAGAGACTCTACCAGCTCTACCAGAGAGCTTCAAAATGTCCTCAATAACAGCTGTCCAAATGCCTTCAATTCCCATTGTCAGGCCTTACGGTATGTGTTTCCAGAGCGTCTCGTGTGTTTGTTTTTTTACCATAGAATCTGTGTGTTTTCAGAGCGTCTGTATGTGAAGGATTCCCAGATCATGCAGAGCCTGACAGAGAAGATGCAGATGTTTGCTGACATGGCGGAGGCTGTAACAGGGATAGAGGATCTAGCTGCCCACTCCTGTCTGCTGCTCCACGGTGACGCCTCAGACCTCCAGCAGGGGGAGACACTGCTCAAGGGGGCCATCACTGAGGGTAGGAAGGAAGCACGAATCCACTCCTAGACCATGCCCTAAGCCAGGGGTGCCCAAAACTTTTCACTCAGGCCCTCCTTTCAGCATTGGGGAACATCTTGCGCCCCCCCCCCCCCCCCCCCCCCCCATGTCTATTTCTATGGGCACAAGCACTGTTCATGACTCAAACTGTTCACACCCCTATTGTTGGTGGAGAGAGAATTTTGCAGGTTTTAAAGATTTTCAGCAATTCAACACATTTTGTCATGGGGTAGAGAACACTATGCAGTTTTTAAGCTAATTTCCTTGCAATTCTACACATTTTGTCTAATGTGTATTCATGTGATATTTAAGTGATTGAAACATTATAACAAAATGGACTGGCTAAAAGCCGTTAGCTGACATGGGCTAGTTGTTCTGGACATTTCTGACACGTTATAAATAGCTTTCTAAGGTCTTCCCTTAGGGGGAGCGCCCCACAGTTTGGGAACCACTGACCTAAGCAATTGTGAAGATCTGAGAGGGTTTGAGACATAGTTTGATAGGTTAAATTTGATAGGTTAAAGCAATATTTTAGTATCTCCCCCATCCCCTCTGTTTACCCCCTGACCTTGGTACTCCTGGCAGGTCTGATCTGATAATAGTTCACGTCACCATCGTCTTTAGTAAATCTGTTCTAAATGTTGACCCACCATGAGAATCCAATGTCAGCTTGTCTGCCAGATGATCAGATTTTAGGTTCTTCTTCTTCTTCTTCTTCTCTCAGTGGAGAATCTCCAGAACCTTCTCCTGTCCGGTGTGACTGTGCGAGATCCCCATCCAGAGGACAGCCTGGGACCAGGGAGGTTCAGTTTGAGGCCAGAAGTGGTACGGCTTTGTCTAGGGGGGCTCGGCCTTGGGCGGCTGGGGAACCTGTCGGTGCTGAGGAGAGCGGAGACCTTTGGAGGTTACGACTGCTACCCTCCCACCCCCATCAAGAGTAAGTCTTTTATTTATTAAAAAAATTATTAACCCCTTTTTCTCCCCAATTTCGTGGTATCCAATTGGTAGTCAGTCTTGTCTCGTCGCTGCAACTCCCGTACGGACTCGGGAGAGGCGAAGGTCAAGAGCCGTGCGTCCTCCGAAACACAACCCAACCAAGCCACACTGCTTCTTGACACAATGCCCACTTAACCCGGAAGCCAGCCACACCAATGTGTCGGAGGAAACACCATACACCCGGCGACCGTGTCAGCGTGCACTGCGCCCGTCCCACCACAGGAGTCGCTAGTGCGCGATGGGACAAGGACGTCCCTGCCGATGCTGGGCCGATTGTGTGCTGCCCCATGGGTCTCCCGGTCGCGGCCGGCTGCGACAGAGCCTGACCTCCAACCCAGAATCTCTCGTGACACAGCTAGCACTGCGATGCAGTGTCTTGGGCCTCCCGAGTGGTGCAGTGGTCTATCAAGAGTAAGTCTGTCGCGCAGTCGGCCTGTCGCTCAGTCGGCCTGTCGCTCATACAGATGGACTATTATACTCATACAGATAGACTATTATACTCATACAGATGGACTGTTATGTCCATATCTGGTCCTATCGTTCCTCATATCTCACAAATCCAGTGTTATCTTTTGAACACAGTTTAACATAATGTTTTCCAGATGTAGAGGGACGACCTCAACGTTCAAACTCTGACCCCCAGCTACAGGACCTCGACCAATCGGAGAGCCTGGAACTGTCGGTGAGTGACTGGCTATTCCCAATCTCCTCGCAAGTGTGCTCTCGTTTTCTCCTCAGAGAGGAAGGGAGGTGTGGACTAGTGTTTAGTTTGTCTGGTTCGTGGATTACAAGCTGCTGAGGCACCAGAATCATACTGTAGTTCTCCCAAATCCATCCTTCCCTGAAACCAAGATTACTCTCAATCTGAACATACAATATCTTGATGTTTAGTCTCCTGACTATCTGAAGCCAAGTTGGGTGTTACTAGATTACTCTCAATCTGAACGTACAATATCTTGATGTTTAGTCTCCTGAATATCTGAAGTTAATAGTTTTTCTTGTCTCAACCTTATTTCTCTATCTCCCCAGTTCTTTTACACCGTGCTGACTCTCTCACATAGGCTCTACGGTCTGCAGGTAAGACACACACTGAGTGGACAAAACATTAAGAACACCTGCTCTTTCCATGACAGACTGACCACGTGAATCCAGGTGAAAGCTATGATCCCTTATTGATGTCACTTATTAAATACACTTCAAATCAGTGTGGATGAAGGGGAGGAGACGGGTTAAAGAAGGATTTTTAAGCCTTGAGAAAATGTTGACATGGATTATGTATGTGTGCCATTCAGAGGGTGAATGTGCAACACAAAATATTAGTGTCTTTGAACAGGGTATGGAAGTACCGGTAGCTGCATGGCGCAACTCAATATTAGGAAGGTGTTTCAAATGTTTGGTATACTCAGTGTATATATTCTTTACATGCTACAGACACAGTTGTAGGTTCGTCCTGTCTTATCTTACCATTAGATTCAGTTTTAAGTGTGTCCCTTGCCACTCCCTAGTCGGAAGTTTGTACCCTGTCCATCACTGGTGTTAAGTTTGTTTCCTGTCCCTTGCTGGTGTTAAAGGAAAGATTCACCCATTTTGAATGTTACTTCATATTTGTGCATCTCTGAGCTATGTTCTATCGATTCCCAGGGTCATTTCATGTTTTCATGTGTATCTGAGCTATTCACATTCAAGCAGGAAGAAATACAGCCAGTATGATGAGTTTTGCATCATATGCCCTCTGCCTCCTGGTGTTAAGTATGTCCACTGTCCCTCTCCGTAGGCCATCGTCTCCCAGCAGGACAGCCACATTGAGCTCCAGCGTGCCTCTCATTTGGCGCGTGAGCGTCCGGGTCGCAACCGAGGCAACATGCTCCTGGAGCAGGAGAAACAACGTAACCTGGAGAAACAGAGAGAAGAGGTGGCCAACTTCCACAAGCTGCAGACACAGCACCGCCAAAACCAGGTACAATACAGTTTATTGTGTTAGGGAAACGGAGGTAGGGAAATTCAAATTCAACTCTGGACCTCGAAGTCAGTTTTTTCTTTTCTTTTCTTTTTTCATTGTTCCCCTCTAATCAGGGACTGATTTAGCCCTAGGACACCATGTGGGTGCAATTCATTATCTGGTAGAACAGAAAACCAGCAGGACCTCTTAAGTTAAGACTTAGATCCACTACATCAGGGGTATTCACATCTCATGTATCTGGAAGAGTACATATCTCTCTCCATCTCATCTCTCTCTCTCCATCTCATCTCTCTCTCTCTCCATCTCATCTCTCTCTCTCCATCTCATCTCTCTCTCTCCATCTCATCTCTCTCTCCATCTCATCTCATCTCTCTCTCTCCATCTCATCTCATCTCTCTCTCCATCTCATCTCTCTCTCCATCTCATCTCTCTCTCCATCTCATCTCATCTCTCTCTCCATCTCATCTCTCTCTCCATCTCATCTCTCTCTCCATCTCATCTCATCTCTCTCTCCATCTCATCTCTCTCTCTCCATCTCATCTCATCTCTCTCTCCATCTCATCTCTCTCTCTCCATCTCATCTCATCTCTCTCCATCTCATCTCTCTCTCCATCTCATCTCATCTCTCTCTCTCCATCTCATCTCATCTCTCTCTCCATCTCTCTCTCCATCTCATCTCATCTCTCTCTCCATCTCATCTCTCTCTCTCCATCTCATCTCATCTCTCCATCTCATCTCTCTCTCCATCTCATCTCATCTCTCCATCTCATCTCTCTCTCTCCATCTCATCTCTCTCTCCATCTCATCTCTCTCTCTCCATCTCATCTCATCTCTCTCCATCTCATCTCATCTCTCCATCTCATCTCTCTCTCCATCTCATCTCTCTCTCCATCTCATCTCTCTCTCCATCTCATCTCTCTCTCCATCTCATCTCTCTCTCTCTCTCTCCATCTCATCTCTCTCTCTCTCCATCTCATCTCATCTCTCTCTCCATCTCTCTCTCCATCTCATCTCTCTCTCCATCTCATCTCATCTCTCTCCATCTCATCTCATCTCTCCATCTCATCTCTCTCTCCATCTCATCTCTCTCTCCATCTCATCTCTCTCTCCATCTCATCTCTCTCTCTCTCCATCTCATCTCATCTCTCTCTCCATCTCTCTCTCCATCTCATCTCTCCATCTCATCTCATCTCTCTCTCCATCTCATCTCTCTCTCTCCATCTCATCTCTCTCTCTCCATCTCATCTCTCTCTCTCCATCTCATCTCTCTCTCTCCATCTCATCTCTCTCTCTCTCTCCATCTCATCTCTCTCTCCATCTCATCTCATCTCTCCATCTCATCTCATCTCTCTCTCTCCATCTCATCTCTCTCTCTCCATCTCATCTCTCTCTCTCCATCTCATCTCTCTCTCTCCATCTCATCTCTCTCTCCATCTCATCTCTCTCTCCATCTCATCTCTCTCTCTCCATCTCATCTCTCTCTCTCCATCTCATCTCTCTCTCTCCATCTCATCTCTCTCTCTCCATCTCATCTCTCTCTCCATCTCATCTCTCTCCATCTCATCTCTCTCTCTCCATCTCATCTCTCTCTCTCCATCTCATCTCTCTCTCTCCATCTCATCTCTCTCTCTCCATCTCATCTCTCTCTCTCCATCTCATCTCTCTCTCTCCATCTCATCTCTCTCTCTCCATCTCATCTCTCTCTCCATCTCATCTCTCTCTCCATCTCATCTCTCTCTCCATCTCATCTCTCTCCATCCCATCTCATCTCTCTCCATCCCATCTCATCTCTCTCTCCATCTCTCTCTCTCTCCATCTCATCTCTCTCTCCATCTCATCTCTCTCTCCATCTCATCTCTCTCTCCATCTCATCTCTCTCTCTCCATCTCATCTCTCTCTCTCCATCTCATCTCTCTCTCTCCATCTCATCTCTCTCTCTCCATCTCATCTCTCTCTCTCCATCTCATCTCTCTCTCTCCATCTCATCTCTCTCTCCATCTCATCTCTCTCTCCATCTCATCTCTCTCTCCATCTCATCTCTCTCTCCATCTCATCTCTCTCCATCCCATCTCATCTCTCTCCATCCCATCTCATCTCTCTCCATCTCTCTCTCTCTCCATCTCATCTCTCTCTCCATCTCATCTCTCTCTCCATCTCATCTCTCTCCATCTCTCTCTCCATCTCATCTCTCTCTCTCCATCTCATCTCATCTCTCTCCATCTCATCTATCTCTCTCCATCTCATCTCATCTCTCTCCATCTCATCTCTCTCTCCATCTCATCTCTCTCTCTCTCTCTCCATCTCATCTCTCTCTCTCTCCATCTCATCTCTCTCTCTCCATCTCATCTCTCTCTCTCCATCTCATCTCTCTCTCCATCTCATCTCATCTCTCTCCATCTCATCTCTCTCTCCATCTCATCTCATCTCTCCATCTCATCTCATCTCTCCATCTCATCTCATCTCTCTCTCCATCTCATCTCTCTCCATCTCATCTCTCTCTCCATCTCATCTCTCTCTCTCCATCTCATCTCTCTCTCTCCATCTCATCTCTCTCTCTCCATCTCATCTCTCTCTCTCCATCTCATCTCTCTCTCTCCATCTCATCTCTCTCTCTCCATCTCATCTCTCTCTCTCCATCTCATCTCTCTCTCCATCTCATCTCTCTCTCCATCTCATCTCTCTCTCTCTCTCTCCATCTCATCTCTCTCTCCATCTCATCTCTCCATCTCATCTCATCTCTCTCTCCATCTCATCTCTCTCTCCATCTCATCTCTCTCTCCATCTCATCTCTCTCTCCATCTCATCTCTCTCTCCATCTCATCTCTCTCTCCATCTCATCTCTCTCTCTCCATCTCATCTCTCTCTCTCCATCTCATCTCTCTCTCTCCATCTCATCTCTCTCTCCATCTCATCTCTCTCTCTCCATCTCATCTCTCTCTCCATCTCATCTCTCTCTCTCCATCTCATCTCTCTCTCTCCATCTCATCTCTCTCTCCATCTCATCTCTCTCTCTCCATCTCATCTCTCTCTCTCTCCATCTCATCTCTCTCTCCATCTCATCTCTCTCTCCATCTCATCTCTCTCTCTCTCTCCATCTCATATCTCTCTCTCTCCATCTCTCATCTCTCTCTCTCCATCTCATCTCTCTCTCTCCATCTCTCCATCATCTCTCTCTCTCTCCATCTCATCTTTCATCCATCTCTATCCCCAGGCTCGCTGGGAGAAGGAGCGGGAGCGTCACCGGCTGCAGGCGGAGGTCCTAGAGGCGGAGTTAAGACGGAGAGAGGAGGAGTGTGGGAGACTGGAGGAGAAACTAGAGGCGGAGCGAGAGGAGCTGGAGAGACAGAGAGAGACGTACCAACAGGTTGCTGCTTCGTTTTCTTACAATATAATAATTTACAGGAGAAAATCTGACCTCTCTGAAATGAAAATGAATGGCCCCTCCCTTCAGTGAAAATATATTTTTACCCTGCCTGAACGCTTGAAAAAGTGATCCTCCCCTATACCCAAAATAATAATTAAAACATCAAATGGATAGCAGAGAACATGCCAACCATTTACCCTCACTCCTAGGACAGACCAGAGTCTTAGATATTCAGTTTTAGAAACTGTTCTTCGTTTTGTAAGCGTTACATGGCAAAGTAGCCAGAAGGTTGTCAATTCACAGACTACCGCGGACAAGAGTAGGGGTGAAGAGATATCCATTGTAATAAAAGCACTAAATTCATCTATCATATTTGCAGGCCAAGAAAAATGTGCCTTTTTTATAAATGCATTTCATGCAATTCTATGTCATTTCTACGTGACTGGAGATGAGCAGAATCTATTTTAATACCACAACAGAGCGTGACAACGAATGCGCACATGCTGCAGTGCCAGATACGTTCTGATTTCTATACAGGCTAGTGTTTTTAAAAAAGAGGATAGTCTAACAGTGATAAAGTTATCTATCAAGTGTAAAGATATATCGGAACGGAACCAGTTACGACTAAAGTATCTGATCGTCAATGAATTTCAGAAAAATACATTAATTGTTTTAACACAGCAGCCGCATATCATCAGGTAGGCCAATATACACTTGTAACTTTTTTTCATATGCAAAACTATAATTTTCTAATTCGTTTCATGATACTGTTGTTACAAAATAGATTTGTGTTGGCTGTGATTAGGGCATGGGGATATAAGAGCCTCTGCTAGGCTAAATTTATCCAACTAGGCATGCATAGCTCACCACATGATCCTCAAACCAGAGACTGGCCAAACAAATTCAAAAGGCACTGTAGAATGACTGACTGTATAGCCTAATAAGACATTTTTCATTTCATTATTATTTAATTCAAAGTATTTTTAAATGTAGTATTTCATCATATAAATAAATGTATTGGCATGTTGTTGAAATGCTGAGCGCTCCTGCTAGCTTCTAGCGTGTCTCAACTGCTTCACAATGGATTTCTGAAATGGCCTTGAAATAATAATAATAATAATAATAATATAGCCTAAATAATACATTTGTTTGTTCCTTCTTAGGCTAGCTGGCTTGCTCCTGACTGATTTAGAGTTAATATGTTGTTTAATAGCGTGTTGAAATATTGAATGTCAATTGATATTGACAGAATCACACATTACTTCCCAAAGCAAAGTCCATGTTTTGTCTCCTCAGCTACAGAAGGATGTAGCGCAGACTACGAACGTGATAGAGACAAACCAAAGATATCCCATAATGCATCGGAGTCACGTCTTTCCCCAGCATTTTACAGCTTGTTTCTACCGTGAAGCATTTGAAAAAATATATATTTAACCTTTATTTAACTAGGCAAGTCAGTTAAGAACAAATTCTTATTTACAATGACGGCCTACACCGGCCAAACCCGGATGCTGGGCCAATTGTGCGCCGCCCTTTGGGACTCCCAATCACGGCCGGTTGTGATACAGGCTAGATTCAAACCAGGGTATCTGTAGTGACGCCTCTAGCACTGAGATGGAATGGAACCAGGGTGTCTGTAGTGTCTTAGACCGTTGTGATACAGCCTGGAATGGAACCAGGGTCTTAGACCGCTGTGATACAGCCTGGAATGGAACCAGGGTCTTAGACCGCTGTGATACAGCCTGGAATGGAACCAGGGTCTTAGACCGCTGTGATACAGCCTGGAATGGAACCAGGGTCTTAGACCGTTGTGATACAGCCTGGAATGGAACCAGGGTCTTAGACCGCTGTGATACAGCCTGGAATGGAACCAGGGTCTTAGACCGCTGTGATACAGCCTGGAATGGAACCAGGGTCTTAGACCGCTGTGATACAGCCTGGAATGGAACCAGGGTCTTAGACCGCTGTGATACAGCCTGGAATGGAACCAGGGTCTTAGACCGCTGTGATACAGCCTGGAATGGAACCAGGGTCTTAGACCGCTGTGATACAGCCTGGAATGGAACCAGGGTCTTAGACCGCTGTGATACAGCCTGGAATGGAACCAGGGTCTTAGACCGCTGTGATACAGCCTGGAATGGAACCAGGGTCTTAGACCGCTGTGATACAGCCTGGAATGGAACCAGGGTCTTAGACCGCTGTGATACAGCCTGGAATGGAACCAGGGTCTTAGACCGCTGTGATACAGCCTGGAATGGAAGCAGGGTCTTAGACCGCTGTGATACAGCCTGGAATGGAACCAGGGTCTTAGACCGCTGTGATACAGCCTGGAATGGAACCAGGGTCTTAGACCGCTGTGATACAGCCTGGAATGGAACCAGGGTCTTAGACCGCTGCGCCACTCTGGAAAATTGTGGACTAATGCTTTGTTATATAATCAGGTCTCTAAAAAATACATCTTAGGCTAACAAAGGGGTAGGCCTATGCTTTCAGCCATTTCCTTTAACAACAGCCACAATACTCTCACATACTGTACCCTCACATAACCCCTCAATTCCAGATCTGGTTTTAACTGAACACACCAAGCTCTTCATTAAGACTGAGATATTTATAAGGAGTGCACAGTGACTGACAAAATGTATAGATAGTAGACTATAAGAAGACCAGAGGGAAGAGTGACCCCTACCTGCCCTCCAACACCACTTCCAGCAGCATCTGGTCTCCCATCCAGGGACTGACCAGGACCAACCCTGCTTAGCTTCAGAGGCAAGCCAGCAGTCAGATGTAGGGTGGTATGTTGCTGCCAGTGGCAGGTAGCCTAGCAGTCAGAGCAGTGGACCAGTAATCGAAAGGTTGCTGGTTCGAATACTCGAGTCGACACAGTGAAAAATCTGTCAGTGCCCTTGAGCAAGGAACTTATCCCTAATTTGCTTCAGGGGCGCCGTACTACTATGGCTGACCCTGTAAAACAACACATTTCACTGCACCTATCCGGTGTATGTGACAAAATGTGTTTATTTAAATGAATTTCCCTTTGTCATGTAACGTACCAACAGGATCTGGAGAGGCTGAGGGAGTCAATGAGGACGGTGGAAAAACAGAAGGAACACCTCAATACACAGATGAAGTTGAAGCAGAACAAGACCAACCCTGGGAGTTTTAACTTCACAGCTCAGCAGGTGGGGATGTGGTGTGGTCGTTAAGAACTGAGGACCAATAGTGTGAGGAGCTGTTGTTGATGTATTGATGTTTACATCATCCGGACATTCTATTCTTCTCCTCAGGCTCCCCTCTCCCAGTCCTTCCGAGGGGATCCTCCCCTCTCCCAGTCCTTCCGAGGGGATCCTCCCCTCTCCCAGTCCTTCCGAGGGGATCCTCCCCTCTCCCAGTCCTTCCGAGGGGATCCTCCCCTCTCCCAGTCCTTCCGAGGGGATCTTCCCCTCTCCCAGTCCTTCCGAGGGGTTCCTCCCCTCTCACAGTCCTTCCGAGGGGATCCTCCCCTCTCCCAGTCCTTCCGAGGGAACCTGACGGCTGATTGGATGAAGGGAAGAGAGGTGATCCCCAAGGTCCTCGTTCCCCACAGCCTCTCTGTAGCCACCAACATTTTCCTGGAGCAGCCCCCGGAGGTGAGCCACATAGGACGTAATAGGACAGTGCCTTCAGAAAGTATTCAGACCCCTTGACTTCTTACACATTTTTTTACGTTACAGCCTTATTCTAAAATTGAATACATCGTTTTTTCCCTCATCAATCTACACACATTACCCCATAATGACAAAGCAAAAATAGGTTTTTAGAAATTTGAGCAAATTTTATAAAAAATTCAACTGAAATATCACATTTACATAAGTGTTGAGACCCTATACTCAGTACTTTATTGGCACACCTGTATTTGCGGAGTTTCCCCCCTTCTTCTCTGCAGATTCTCTCAAGCTCTGTCAGGTTGGATGGCGAGCGTCGCTACACAGATATTTTCAGGTTTCTCCAGAGATGTTTGATCGGGTTCAAGTCCGGGCTCTTCCTGGGCCACTCAAGGACATTCAGACTTGTCCCGAACCCACTCTTGCGTTGTCTTGGCTGTGTACTTAGGGTCGTTGTCCTGTTAAAAGGTGTAACTTCGTCCCAGTCAGAGGTCCTGAATGCTCTGGAGCAGGTTTTCATCAAGGATCTCTGTACATTGCTCTGTTCAGCTTTTCCTCGATCCTGACTAGTCTCCCAGTCCCTGCTGCTGAAAAACATCCCCACAGCATGATGCGGTCACCACCATGCTTCACCGTAGGGTTGGTGCCAGGTTTCCTCCTAAAGTTCAATCTTGGTTTCATCAGACCAGAGAATCTCGTTTCCCATTGTATGAGAGTCCTTTAGGTGGGCTGTGGGCTGTCATGTGCCTTTTACTGAGGAGTGGCTTCCGTCTGGCCACTCTACCATAAAGGCCTAATTGGTGGAGTGCTGCACAAACACAGGTTTTCCTTCTGGAAGGTTCTCCCATCTCC
This sequence comes from Salvelinus alpinus, assembly GCF_045679555.1. Lineage (NCBI taxonomy): Eukaryota > Metazoa > Chordata > Actinopteri > Salmoniformes > Salmonidae > Salvelinus > Salvelinus alpinus. The sequence continues at coordinate 10,092,100 of NC_092108.1, forward strand.
GCAGAGGAACTCTGGAGCTCTGTCAGAGTGACCATCGGGACCAGGGCCTTTCTCCCCTGATTGCTTCGTTTGGCCGGGCGGCCAGCTCTAGGAAGAGTCTTGGTGGTTCCAAACTTCTTCCATTTAATGATGGAGGCCACTGTGTTCTTGGGGACCTTCAACAATTCCCTCAACCTCATGGCTTGGTTTTTGCTCAGACATGCACCGTCAACTGTGGGACCTTATATAGACAGGTGTGTGCCTTTCTAAATCATGCCCAATCAATTGAATTTACCACAGGTGGACTCCAATCAAGTTGTAGAAACATCTCAAGGATGATCAATGGAACAAGATGCACCTGAGCTCAATTTCGAGTATCATAGCAAAGGTAGCAAAGGTACTTATGTAAATAGGGTATTTCAGTTTTTTATTTGTTATAAATTTGCACAAATTTCTAAAAACCTGTTTTTGCTTTGTCATTATGGGGTATTGTGTGTAGATTGATGAGAGGAAAAATTGATTGAATCCATTTTAGAATAAGGCTGTAACGTAAAAAAAATTTGGAAAAAGTTGAGGGGTCTGAATACTTTCCAAATGCACTGTACCTACCATGGTTTTCTAGAAATCCCAGTTAGAGGATTCCTGGAATCAGGAAATAGTACTTTGTCAAGTTACCAGTATTTTTCAACCCTAACCAACTAGGTGAATGTGTGCTCACTTCCCAGTGTTTTTCTATTGTACGTGTTGTTCAATAGTGTATTGATATTGTGTATTTTTCATGCTGAATTTCCATGTAAATGGACAGTAATGTTCCCATTCGGTGCACTCGGTACAACACTCTTGCCAGTTAGATCTCCATAGCTGTGTGTTGTAACTCATTTTCCAGTAGTTTCATTCAGTTATATTCATAACTTTACGTTATCGTATCTTAGGTGCCCCCTCGCAGGGAGAGCATCAGCCCCGGGCCCCTTAAACCGGAGTTCCCCATCCACCTGATCAGCAAAACCAACCAGGTGGTTCACAAACCAGTGGCCGTGCAACAGCAGATACCCACCAAGCTGGCTGTCTTTGGCAACAAGGTCAAGGAGAAGAGCAGTAAGAAGAGGTCCCACCACAAGCGAAATCACAGCGCAGGTCAGAACACGGCTCAGTAGAACACGGCTCAGTAGAACACGGCTCAGTAGAACGCAGGTCAGTAGAACGCAGGTCAGTAGAACGCAGGTCAGAACACGGCGCAGGTCAGAACAGAACAGAACACGGCGCAGGTCAGAACAGAACAGAACACGGCGCAGGTCAGAACAGAACAGAACACGGCGCAGGTCAGAACAGAACAGAACACGGCGCAGGTCAGAACAGAACAGAACACGGCGCAGGTCAGAACAGAACACGGCGCAGGTCAGAACAGAACACGGCGCAGGTCAGAACAGAACAGAACACGGCGCAGGTCAGAACAGAACAGAACACGGCGCAGGTCAGAACAGAACAGAACACGGCGCAGGTCAGAACAGAACAGAACACGGCGCAGGTCAGAACAGAACAGAACACGGCGCAGGTCAGAACAGAACAGAACACGGCGCAGGTCAGAACAGAACAGAACACGGCGCAGGTCAGAACAGAACAGAACACGGCGCAGGTCAGAACAGAACAGAACACGGCGCAGGTCAGAACAGAACAGAACACGGCGCAGGTCAGAACAGAACAGAACACGGCGCAGGTCAGAACAGAATAGAGCACGGCGCAGGTCAGAACAGAACACTGCGCAGGTCAGAACAGAATAGAGCACGGCGCAGGTCAGAACAGAACACGGCGCAGGTCAGAACAGAACAGAACACTGCGCAGGTCAGAACAGAATAGAACACGGCGCAGGTCAGAACAGAACAGAACACTGCGCAGGTCAGAACAGAACAGAACACGGCGCAGGTCAGAACAGAACAGAACACGGCGCAGGTCAGAACAGAACAGAACACGGCGCAGGTCAGAACAGAACAGAACACGGCGCAGGTCAGAACAGAACAGAACACGGCGCAGGTCAGAACAGAATAGAGCACGGCGCAGGTCAGAACAGAACAGAACACGGCGCAGGTCAGAACAGAACAGAGCACGGCGCAGGTCAGAACAGAACAGAACACGGCGCAGGTCAGAACAGAACAGAACACTGCGCAGGTCAGAACAGAATAGAGCACGGCGCAGGTCAGAACAGAATAGAACACGGCGCAGGTCAGAACAGAATAGAACACGGCGCAGGTCAGAACAGAATAGAACACGGCGCAGGTCAGAACAGAACACTGCGCAGGTCAGAACAGAACAGAGCACGGCGCAGGTCAGAACAGAACACGGCGCAGGTCAGAACAGAATAGAACACGGCGCAGGTCAGAACAGAATAGAACACGGCGCAGGTCAGAACAGAATAGAACACGGCGCAGGTCAGAACAGAACAGAACACGGCGCAGGTCAGAACAGAACAGAACACGGCGCAGGTCAGAACAGAACAGAACACGGCGCAGGTCAGAACAGAACAGAACACGGCGCAGGTCAGAACACGGCGCAGGTCAGAACAGAACACGGCGCAGGTCAGAACAGAACAGAACACGGCGCAGGTCAGAACTGTACAAGGCACTCCTATAATCTCAAACCTTCCGTTTATTAGTCATTAGTCACTTGTTGTGAAGTCCTACTCTTTCCTCTTGACCTCAACTGTGCTAGGGGAAATCATAACATTTACCCCATATTGATATTTTCTATGATCTGTTAAAGGAGTGGCGTATATCTCCATCACGGAGGTTGGTGGCACCTACATTGGGAGGATGGGCTCGTGGTAATGGCTGGAGTGGAATCACTGGAATGGTATCAAACACATGGTTTCTATGCATTTGATGCCATTCCATTTGCTCTGTTCCAGACATTATTATGAGCCGTCCTCCCCCTCAGCATCCTCCACTGATCTCCATAGTTCTGATGTTGTCTTTCCTACCGCAGCGTCCATAGAAATGTCTCAGGTGGTGCCGATCAGAGTCACAGGAAATGAGAGCCAGAGTCTGAGAGGGAAGAAGACTGTGAGCCCACAGAGAAACTACCAATTAGGTAAGAGCCCTCACAGAAACTACATCAGGTAAAACCCGTTACTGATGCTACCAATCAGGTAAGAGCCCTCACTGATGCTACCAATCAGGTAAGAGCCCTCACTGATGCTACCAATCATTTAAGAGCCCTCACTGATGCTACCAATCAGGTAAGAGCCCTCACTGATACTACCAATCAGGTAAGAGCCCTCACTGATACTACCAATCAGGTAAGAGCCCTCACTGATACTACCAATCAGGTAAGAGCCCTCACTGATACTACCAATCAGGTAAGAGCCCTCACTGATACTACCAATCAGGTAAGAGCCCTCACTGATGCATACCAATCAGGTAAGAGCCCTCACTGATGCATACCAATCAGGTAAGAGCCCTCACTGATACTACCAATCAGGTAAGAGCCCTCACTGATACTACCAATCAAGTAAGAGCCCTCACTGATACTACCAATCAAGGAAGAGCCCTCACTGATGCTACCAATCAAGGAAGAGCCCTCACTGATGCTACCAATCAAGGAAGAGCCCTCACTGATACTACCAATCAGGTAAGAGCCCTCACTGATACTACCAATCAGGTAAGAGCCCTCACTGATACTACCAATCAGGTAAGAGCCCTCACTGATACTACCAATCAGGTAAGAGCCCTCACTGATACTACCAATCAGGTAAGAGCCCTCACTGATGCATACCAATCAGGTAAGAGCCCTCACTGATGCTACCAATCAGGTAAGAGCCCTCACTGATGCTACCAATCAGGTAAGAGCCCTCACTGATACTACCAATCAGGTAAGAGCCCTCACTGATACTACCAATCAGGTAAGAGCCCTCACTGATACTACCAATCAAGTAAGAGCCCTCACTGATGCTACCAATCAAGGAAGAGCCCTCACTGATGCTACCAATCAAGGAAGAGCCCTCACTGATGCTACCAATCAAGGAAGAGCCCTGACTGATGCTACCAATCAGGTAAGAGCCCTCACTGATACTACCAATCAGGTAAGAGCCCTCACTGATACTACCAATCAAGGAAGTGCCCTCACTGATACTACCAATCAGGTAAGAGCCCTCACTGATACTACCAATCAGGTAAGAGCCCTCACTGATACTACCAATCAGGTAAAATCCCTCACTGATGCATACCAATCAGGTAAGAGCCCTCACTGATACTACCAATCATCTAAGACGAGAACCGTGGGAGTTCCAGATACATATTGTCTGATTTTTACTGTTTTAACGTCTCAGGAACTAAATTAACACACACAATAATTAAGTTAACCGTACGCTGTTATGCCTCTTCAGATGGTTTCTTCAGTCCTCCAGAGCCCCTGTCCAGCGCTAAGCCCTCCCAGACCCTGTCGTCTAGCAGCAGCATGAGGAGTAATAACCAGAGCCACATCCCTCCACCCAAACCTCCACCCTTCCCCAAAGACATAGCAAGCAAACCAACCAAGGAACACGTTATCTACCTGTAAGGACACAGTGCGACACAGGGCGACACCAAAACCCTTAGCTAGGGCTCTGAAACTGGCGGCCCATGTGCTAAAACCGGCCCACGAGTGATTTATATTTGGCCCGCCAAAGCTCTGTTCACAGTAAAGATGTGATTATATATATCTTTTTTTTTACTGATTGGGCTTTCTAATTGCTGGTACTTATTAAGTTCCTGTTGAATTTCCACATTTCCAAAATTCATTTCTATTGTTCGGATGAGTGTTTGTCTCAACTCTCTCTGCACTCAAGTCTTTTTCTTTTTAAGCCTTTTTAAAGATGATTTAAATTCATGTTAGGAAGCTGGTTATTACTTTTAATTGTTTACAGATCTCAGGTGCCAAGCACGTTATCTCAGAGCGCATAAGAAACTATTTTTAATCCAAATTGACCTGTTCCTCGTATTGTATTTCTTCATGTCATAGAATGTATGGAAGTAAATGTTCATTTAGCTGTGAGGTGTAAAACTCTTATGGCCAGTTTACCAGACGAAGATTAAGTGTAGTCCAGGACTAAAAAAGATTCTCAATTGAGATTCTCCGTTTTTTTTTGTTGTTGTTTTTTGTCCAAGACCAGTCTTAATCTGTGTTTGGGAAATGGGCCCTTATGGTATGGGAATTATGGTGTATTTTAACACTGAATAATAATGACTACTGTACTAAAGTATGCCAATTCTACTGTGGTTTATGCCATTTTGTGATTTTTATGAAGTATACAGGAGAGGGTTTCATGACATTTTGTGGACTGTTGAACGCAGACAGCTTTCTCCACACCATATCAACATGGATTGTTGTCAGTCAAGGTTTAGTTTTACGACAGGAAAACTTGTGTGAGTGAAATGTTAGAACTCTCTTATGTGTGTACTTTGAACAAGAGGCAAATATTTTTTGCCGGATGGTTTTCCTCATCGTGTAACTGTCAAAAGGTTATGTTCTGCGAACCAAGGAACTTTTTGAACAAAGTTGTTTTCTATCGGGAGGATGTTTGGAAGGATTTGTGAAGTATGTTGCTCATGGTTACAGTTTCCAGTGAACACAGTCTGGGAATAGAATTAGAACACATATGACAAAACATTTGTTTTTACTGTTCTAATTACGTTGGTAACCAGTTTATAACAGCAATAAGGCACCTCTGGGGTTTGTGGTATATTGCCAATATACCACGGCTAAGGGCTGTGTCCAGGTACTCGGCGTTGCGTCGTGCGTAAGAACAGCCCTTAGTCGTGGTATATTGGCCATATACCACACCTCTGGCCTTATTGCTTAAATATATATATATATATATATATGGTCTGGACATTCTGCTGTGATGTTGATGTCCTGGTAAACTGTTGTGGTTCCCATCCACAGCCGATGGAAGGAATAAAAAATAATTATGATGCCTGTAATCAGCCTTACCTGTTTGTTTCTAGAATGAGGGCTCAGTCAAGTCAGGCCGGGATTCAATCCAATAGTTTCCTTTTTAAAAGCTGCATTGGCGTAATCGGATTGAATCCCTGGCCTCAATGTCACCTCCGAATGACTCACTTCCTCCCGTCCCATGTCCAGTCTGAAATAGCAGTGAAGCAGAGCAAGGACATAGCAGTTCTGTCGTCCCCCACCAGAATAGAACAAACAGTAGCCTGTCCTGTAATAGTTAGTCATGTATGTTTTGCCTCCAGTTCAGCCCCTCAATGGGTGAATCTCAATTGTATTTCCTTGATTCCTTACATCCTCTCGCTTCAAAACCCTTGGATGAGGTCAGAGGTCACGCCCCTCTGACTGGCAACCTCAGAATTATAGTCACCATTCTTCTTCTGTTGCTAATATAAAACATTCAGTTGGTGGTATATGACCTGGCAGTAGCTAGAGTTGTACTACAGCTGAATATGAATGACCCTTTTTCATTCTGGCCCCGTCTCAAATAACACTCTCACAGCAGTCAGACTCTCTTAGCCTTCTCCCCACAATGTGTGGCCCCGTCTCAAATAACACCCTCACAGCAGTCAGACTCTCTAGCCTTCTCCCCACAATGTGTGGCCCCGTCTCAAATAACACCCTCACAGCAGTCAGACTCAACAGCCTTCTCCCCACAATGTGTGGCCCCATCTCAAATAACACTCTCACAGCAGTCAGACTCTCTAGCCTTCTCCCCACAATGTGTGCCTGCCTTCCTGGTGAGATGAGAGCCAAGGGAGGCTCTGCAGTGCTGTGTGAATCATACGTTCTGAATGGAGAGTCTGTCTGACTGGGAGAGTCACTCCGGGAGCCGGTGGAGACTTGATGCCCTGTCACTACCTGGTTGCTTGGTCCTGCCCGTTAGCGCTGATGAAGTCTCCTCTGGCTCGTCCTCTGGCAGAAGAAGAAGAATGGTGACTATAATTCTGAGGTTGCCAATGATGAAGCCATGTAGAGGATGAAATGCTTTGTTTCTTTATTTTGGCGTATTCCTCCTCAGATGTTTAAAAACCACCTGGTGACGACATCAAATAACCCTGGTGAATATCTCATCTCATTGGCTGCAAAATAGTGTGCAGATGAGTCTGACAGGGCACTCTCCCTAACCAACCAGCTTCTTCCGTTAAGACTCTTGACTTCTTATCTCTAACCCCTAACCTTTGACCTCTAGCAGACTTTTAAAACAAGGGTGTTCCTCTACTCATACGTTGTTGACACATGCCAGATCTTACGCCTTGATAGGTATTTTACGCATCAGCTAACCGCATGTTATAGCACTCTGGTGCCCGACGGCACAGTCGATGACGTGGCACGCAACCATTGGTTGATGCAGGGGAACACCACCTATATTTCCAGTACTGACCAGGTCCTTCCTGTGTTTATGAACTCGTGGCTGTGATGAAATGAACGGGAACAAAAACCAAACATCTACTTTGTTTAACTACGGAATATACAGTGGAGTCCGGAATTATTGGATCCCTTGATAAAGATGAGTAAAACAGACAGTATAAAATAAATAATGCAAATACTGAGCTATATTGTATTCTCAAACTATCTTGAACAAAAATATAAACGCAACAATGTCAAAGATTTTACTGAGTTATAGTTCATATAAGGAAATCAGTCAATTGAAATGAATGAATTTGGCCCTAAAGTATGGATTTCACATGACTGGGAAGGGGCACAGCCATGGGTGGGCCTGGGAGGGCTCCCCACCCACTGGGGAGCCAGGTCCAGCCAATCAGAATGAGATTCTCCCCACAAAAGGGCTTTATTACAGACAGACATACTCCTCAGTTTCATCAGCTGTCTGGGTGGCTGGTCTTAGACGATCCCGCAGGTGAAGAAGCCGGATGTGGAGGTCCTGGGCTGGCGTGGTTACACGTGGTCTGCGGTTGTGCGGCCGGTTAGACGTACTGCAAAATTCTCTAAAAATGACGGAGGTGGCTTATGGTAGAGAAATTAACTTTCTCTGGCAATAGCTCTGCCGGACAGTCCTACATGCCAATTGCACACTCCCTAAAAACTTTATCTGTGGCATTGCGTTGTGTCAGAACTGCACATTTTTTGTGATTACTGATCAATTTCTTTATACATTTATAATTAGGTTTTACCTGTTTTAACAAATCTTTTTTATTTTGTACGTATTGTATATCGTGGTGTGGTTTTCATATAAGCCTACATCTATCTGCACACCGTTTTACATTTCATTCGTTTTTCTGTCTATCACTTGTTTTCTTTGGTGCAAATTTTTTTTTGACTGGCCTTTTATTGTCCCCAGTACAAGGTGCACCTGTAATGATCATGCTGTTTAATCAGCTTCTTGATATGCCACACCTGTCGGATTGATGGATTATCTTGGCAAAGGAAAAATGCTCACTAACAGGGATGTTAACAAATTTGTGTACAACTTTTTTGAGAATTAAGCATTTGGTGTGTATGAAATATTTCTGGTTTCTTTTATTTCAACTAATGAAACACGGGACCAACACTTTAAATATTGCGTTTTATATATATTTTGTTTAGTATTAGGTGCCGGTACTGTTTATATTTAGGTGAGGGAACTCCACAATACTTTTAACCTAATTTTCTATCAGAGTTGCAGGAACTGAAACAGTACAAACATCTGAGGTGCCGGTATTCAGTTCCGGAAAGCTCCTGCCCAAGTCAAGCATTGGTTACGTCCCAAATGGACCCTGGTCCAAAAGTAGTGCACTATAAAGGAAACGGGGTGCTATTTGGGACGCATCCACAAATATTTAGCAAATGTATTGAGTAATACATTTTTAAAGTCACTGGAGAATTGAGACAATTGATTATAAACTCAGCAAAAAAAGAAACGTCCCTTTTTCAGGACCCTGTCTTTCAAAGATAATTCGTAAAAAATCCAAATAACTTCACAGATCTTCATTGTAAAGGGTTTAAACACTGTTTCCCATGCTTGTTCAATGAACAATTAATGAACATGCACCTGTGAAACGGTTGTTAAGACTAACAGCTTACAGACGGTAGGCAATTATGGTCATAGTTATGAAAACTTAGGATACTAAAGAGGCCTTTCTACTGCCTCTGAAAAACACCAAAAGAAAGATGCCCAGGGTCCCTGCTCATCTGTGTGATCATGCCTTAGGCATGCTGCAAGGAGGTATGAGGACTGCAGATTTCCGTACTGTGAGACGCCAGACAGAGCTACAGGGAGACAGGACGGACAACTGATCGTCCTCGTAGTGGCAGAACACATGTAACAACACCTGCACAGTATCGGTACATAGGAAAATCACACCTGCGGGACGGGTACAGGATGGCAACTGCCCGAGTTACACCAGGAATGGACAATCCCTCCATCAGTGCTCAGACTGTCCGCAATAGGCTGAGAGAGCCTGGACTGAGGGCTTGTAGGCCTGTTGTAAGGCAGATCCTCACCGGCAACAACGTCGACTATGGGCACAAACCCACTGTCAAAAAGTGCTCTTCACTGACGAGTCACAGTTTTGTCTTACATGGGGTGATGGTCGGATTCGCGTTTAACGTTGAAGGAATGAGCGTTACACCGAGGCCTGTACTCTGGAGCGGGATCGATTTGGAGGTGGAGGGTCCGTCATGGTCTGGGGCGGTGTGTCACAGCGTCATCGGACTGAGCTTGTTGTCATTGCAGGCAATCTCAACGCTGTGCGTTACAGGGAAGACATCCTCCTCCCTCATGTGGTACCATTCCTGCAGGCTCATCCTGACATGACCCTCCAGCATGACAATGCCACCAGCCATACTGCTCGTTCTGTGCGTGATTTCCTGCAAGACAGGAATGTCAGTGTTCTGCCATGGCCAGCGACGAGCTCGGATCTCAATCCCATTGAGCACGTCTGGGACCTTTTGGATCGGAGGGTGAAGGCTATGGCAATTCCCCCCAGAAATGTCCAGGAACTTGCAGGTGCCTTGGTGGAAGAGTGGGGTAACATCTCACAGCAAGAACTGGCAAATCTGGTGCAGTCCATGAGGAGGAGATGCACTGCAGTACTTAATGCAGCTGGTGACCACACCAGATACTGACTGTTACTTCTGATGTTGACCCCCCTTTGTTCAGGGACACATTATTACATTTCTGTTAGTCACATGTCTGTGGAACTTGTTCAGTTTAAGTCTCAGTTGTTGAATCTTGTTATGTTCATACAAATATTTCCACATGTTAAGTTTGCTGAAAATAAACACAGTTGACAGAGAGAGGACGTTTCTTTTTTTTGCTGAGTTTATTATCATGAGACAACCTCACCCCTCCCCCTCAAACATAAAAATGATCACTTATCATAGTTTAATTAAGAAACATGAATACAGTACTCTGTCTTCATAAAGCACTATGCACAGAGACATTCCAATTGTAACCATGGACACCAGTAAGGCAAAAACCCATTAAGACAATATGAATTATATAACCAAAATCGGTCGTTCTACATTAGGTCTCCTTATAACCCATGTGTTCACATGGTAGTTACATACCAGTAAGTAGTTAGTGTAATTAATTAGTTACAACTTTAAAAACTGTTAAACATGTTTAAGTACTATTTTGAACCTAGCTGCCTACAATGTAATTACACCTATTTACTACTGTATGTATCTACCACATAAATACATGGGTTTTTACACCCAATGGAAAATGGGACCACAAAATCTACTAGAGAAACGGTGTGGGCAACATTAACTGTTGCACCCGTAGTATTATAGAAAGACAGTGTGTAAGCTATTATATAAACCACACACTATTGTTGACAGTCTGGTCTAAGCCAAACCCATAGCATGCAAAAACAATAAAAGGTCAGATTTAAACCAATCAAAAACTAGAGATAGGTTTCCCGGACACGGATTAAGCCTTTTATCCAGGATTTATAACAATTTACATGGATTCTCCATTCAGCTCGCTTTTTAGTCCACTAGGAAACCGCCCCCTCGATGCCCTAAATCAATAATCATTCTATACCTTTTAGGTAGGTGAGAATCCATGATAGCACCACATGATAAAGGGTATGTACGGTAGATACTTCAGTCATCTTTCATAAACAGAGGGACAGGCCATAGTGTGCTTCTTCTTCTTCATGGTACTTGATAAAGGAGAAGAACAATTGGGAACAAGCTGACCGACAGAGCTTCTGATGGTAAGACTGCAACACATTGACTTAGTTGTGGAGATTGTTGACTGCTATTCTGCGTAGGACTGGTGGGATAAATGATGAACTGAAAAATGGAGGACAGGAGAGTTTGGAGACATAAAATCTATTTTATGTGACAGGATGATAAAACTCACGAGAAGGGCGTTAAGTCAGCGTAGGTCGCAGTCGGGGCTGTGTATGTTGTGCTCTTTGACCTTAGTCTACAGCGCATCATCCAGGACTCCCAGCCAGTGCTGATCCTGCTGACCTCAAGGTGTTTCACGCGTTGAAGAACTGCCACTGTAGGTTGAGTGCCCTCCCTCGCTCCCGTCAGTCCTTTTCTTACCCTTTTTCACACCAAGTGCACTGAAATGTTTATAATTTGTTAAGAACTTAGAGTTCCATTGAGATCCTATGTGTCAAAAATAAAATGAAATGAATAAGAAATTGGCATCCTAGAAGTCCTTTACTCTGATTTGCTGGCCTCTTTCTCTGGAAGGGGAGTGTCCTCACTCTGATTGGTTGCATCAGGACCTTGTGGCTCAGGATTGGTGAGGGGGTCCTCTGTGGGTGGTCCTGGGGTTTGCATACAGTTGATTGGTTGCAGAACTATGGGAGGCTGAGAGGGATAAACAGAGTGGAGACATCAGACCACTATGGAGCAAGTCTGGGAGACAGACTATTGACCACGATGGGCACACAGATAAGATTGTTTATGCAGGATGCCATCAAAATATACAGCCATTCCTCTCAACAAGTGGATCAATGGCCTAAATAAAGACTGGATGGTTTTTCTATCAGTGAGGTTGTTGTCCTTCACTAGAATCCCCACTGACTGGAGGAGTGTGTTAGCCAGCCTGGTAGACCAGAGGAGTGTGTTAGCCAGCCTGGGTGACCAGAGGAGTGTGTTAGTCAGCCTGGTAGACCGGAGGAGTGTGTTAGTCAGCCTGGTAGACCGGAGGAGTGTGTTAGCCAGCCTGGTAGACCAGAGGAGTGTGTTAGCCAGCCTGGTAGACCAGAGGAGTGTGTTAGCCAGCCTGGTAGACCAGAGGAGTGTGTTAGCCAGCCTGGTAGACCAGAGGAGTGTGTTAGCCAGCCTGGGTGACCAGAGGAGTGTGTTAGCCAGCCTGGTAGACCAGAGGAGTGTGTTAGCCAGCCTGGTAGACCAGAGGAGTGTGTTAGTCAGCCTGGTAGACCGGAGGAGTGTGTTAGCCAGCCTGGTAGACCAGAGGAGTGTGTTAGCCAGCCTGGTAGACCAGAGGAGTGTGTTAGCCAGCCTGGTAGACCAGAGGAGTGTGTTAGCCAGCCTGGTAGACCAGAGGAGTGTGTTAGCCAGCCTGGTAGACCAGAGGAGTGTGTTAGCCAGCCTGGTAGACCAGAGGAGTGTGTTAGCCAGCCTGGTAGACCAGAGGAGTGTGTTAGCCAGCCTGGTAGACCAGAGGAGTGTGTTAGCCAGCCTGGTAGACCGGAGGAGTGTGTTAGCCAGCCTGGTAGACCGGAGGAGTGTGTTAGCCAGCCTGGTAGACCGGAGGAGTGTGTTAGCCAGCCTGGTAGACCGGAGGAGTGTGTTAGCCAGCCTGGTAGACCGGAGGAGTGTGTTAGCCAGCCTGGTAGACCGGAGGAGTGTGTTAGCCAGCCTGGTAGACCGGAGGAGTGTGTTAGCCAGCCTGGTAGACCGGAGGAGTGTGTTAGCCAGCCTGGTAGACCGGAGGAGTGTGTTAGCCAGCCTGGTAGACCGGAGGAGTGTGTTAGCCAGCCTGGTAGACCGGAGGAGTGTGTTAGCCAGCCTGGTAGACCGGAGGAGTGTGTTAGCCAGCCTGGTAGACCGGAGGAGTGTGTTAGCCAGCCTGGTAGACCAGAGGAGTGTGTTAGCCAGCCTGGTAGACCAGAGGAGTGTGTTAGCCAGCCTGGTAGACCAGAGGAGTGTGTTAGCCAGCCTGGTAGACCAGAGGAGTGTGTTAGCCAGCCTGGTAGACCAGAGGAGTGTGTTAGCCAGCCTGGTAGACCAGAGGAGTGTGTTAGCCAGCCTGGTAGACCGGAGGTATGACTGTACATTGAGCTAGAAAACACCTCAGATAAAACTGGTGCCCTGGGTTGGCCATACAGCACAAACATATTTGGGGACCAGGCTACCTCAGACACACAGAAGGGAAAGTTGCTTCAGAGCACCTCGTTTCACACCATATTCAAACCCAGTAGCTTATAGAAGCATCTTCACAATTTGCAGTTCAGAGAAAATGGGTGAGAGACAGTTCAGTACACTCCCCTTGTCATCACCAGATACTATTCATGATGTCAATGTGTGAATTGATCATGACTCTACCCACCAATAGTGTTTAATGACCCTAGAAGTATCTATTCTAACACCACAGGACAATCTATTAAGACAATATGACACTTATCTAGGAGCAGAGGAATACAATGAGAGAATACAGGCGGGTGACAGACACAGACCCTGGAGCCCTCAGCAGCAAAGCAGAGAATCCACAGTAAAATGACAGTATAGAACAGGAAGGGGCGGAGCAGAGCAGGGGGACAGGAAACAGAAACAGCATGTTGGAACGAAGAAGCGGATTATATCTAGTTAGTTTCCGGGGGTTACGGTACTCAACTTTAAAATCTAGGTTCACTTTGTGGTACAAAACACTAGAAATGTTTCTTTCCGTAGAAGAAGAAGACACTCATATCAAACTGGTAATCACCACAAATCCACTTCCTGTCCAGAATAATGGCAGCTCTTTGCGCCACAGCGCCACCGCCAGGCTGGAGAGGAGGGTGCAAGGCACCAGGTATAACAGGGCCGGCTGACCCATCTGCATCAGGGCCAGAGCTACAAAGGTGATGAGCAGCCCGACACCATAACCTTCAGTGGGGAAAGGAGAGTGGGTGGAGGGAGAGGAGAGTGGGTGGAGGGGGAGAGAGAGGAGAGTGGGTGGAGGGGGAGAGAGAGGAGAGTGGGTGGAGGGGGAGAGAGAGGAGAGTGGGTGGAGGGGGAGAGAGAGGAGAGTGGGTGGAGGGGGAGAGAGAGGAGAGTGGGTAGAGGGGGAGGAGAGTGGATAGAGGGGGAGGAGAGTGGTTAGGGGGAGAGAGAGGAGAGTGGGTAGAGGGGGAGGAGAGTGGATAGAGGGGGAGGAGAGTGGATAGAGGGGGAGGAGAGTGGATAGAGGGGGAGGAGAGTGGATAGAGGGGGAGGAGAGTGGATAGAGGGGGAGGAGAGTGGTTAGGGGGGGGGAGAGTGGTTAGGGGGAGGAGAGTGGATAAAGGGGGAGGAGAGTGGATAGAGGGGGAGGAGAGTGGTTAGGGGGAGGAGAGTGGATAAAGGGGGAGGAGAGTGGATAGAGGGGGAGGAGAGTGGTTAGGGGGAGGAGAGTGGTTAGGGGGAGAGAGAGTGGGTAGAGGGGGAGAGAGTGGGTAGAGGGGTGGGTGGAGGGGGGGGGGAGTGGGTGGAGGGGAAGAGGGGGGGGGGAGTGGGTGGAGGGGGAGAGGAGAGGAGAATGAAGCAGGTATGTTACTGCTTGTTTGGAACAAATACTAGCTGTTATAAAAGACTACACACAAATGACGTTTTTGACTATCAAAAAGACAATGGAAATGTGTTGGTCTTACCGATAGTGCAGGCCAGGAAATAGAACCGTGAGGACTGCATGAGGATGTCAAACCTGTGACAGTAGGCTATCAGCAGACCTGAGAGAGAAACAACATGGTCAGCTCAGATGAGTGCAGATATCTCGCCACAGAAAGATACCATAACAAGAGTTAGATATTGTACGATAACAGGAGCAGAGTATAGTACAGTAGGAGACTATAGTACAGTAGTAGACTATAGTACAGTAGTAGAGTACAGTACAGTAGTAGACTATAGTACAGTAGTAGACTATAGTACAGTACAGTAGTAGACTATAGTACAGTAGTAGAGTACAGTACAGTAGTAGACTATAGTACAGTAGTAGAGTACAGTACAGTAGAGTATAGTACAGTAGTAAAATACAGTAGTAGAGTAGTATTACCTGGTACTAAGATGTCGCCAAATCCAAGCAGAGAAAAGGGCCTGTCACACAGAGCCAGAGGGGAGGAGTTGAGGCGGGGCACTTTGAGCACCATAGGAAGCTGCAGGAAGGCCAGCAAGGACAGTGAGCATCCTCCATTATTACATCATTACAGCCTTCTATTGTTACATCAGTTCAAGTGAAAGAACAACTGTGATATGAGACCTAATCAAATCAAATCGATGCCCACTGTACCTTTTCATGTGTGGAGGAGTCAGAGGGCCCAGCCGCAACCTCCACCATAATACTGTGACCACTCTGAGGAGACAAACACAGGACAACAACACGGTAGTGGCTTAATGCAGGGTTTCCCAAACTTGGTCCCGGGGCCCCCACTAGGTGCACGTGTTGTTTTTTGTCCTAGCACTACACAGCCGATTCAAATAATCAAAGCTTGACGATGAGTTGGTTATTTGAATCAGTTGTGTAGTACTAGGAAGAAGGAAAAAAAGTTCACCCAAGGGGGGGCCCTAGGACCGAGTTTGGGAAACACTGATAATCTAGTCCATTTATCTAGCCAGTTAGTTACTGCTTCATGTATAGCACATGCATTGCGTTCAGAAAGTATTCACACCCTTTTGTTATGGCAAGCCTAAATAAGTTCAAGAGTAAAAATGTGCTTTTAACAAGTCACATAATAAGTTGCATGGACTCACTCTGTGTGCAATAATAGTGTTTAACATGATTTTTGAATGACTAACTAATCTCTGTACTCCACACATACAATTATCTGTTAGGTCCCTCAGTCGAGCAGTGAATTTAAAACACATATTCAAGCACAAAGACCCGGGAGGTTTTCCAATGCCTCGCAAAGAAGGGCACCTATTGGTAGATGGGTAAAAATAAATTGACATTGAATCTCCCTTCGAGCATGCTGAAGTTATTAATTATCTATACACCCAGTCACTACAAAGATAAAGGCGTCCTTCCTAACTCAGTTGCCGAAGAGGAAGGAAACCGCTCAGGGATTTCACCATGAGGCCAATGGTGACTTTAAAACAGTTTCAGAGTTTATTGGCTGTGATATGAGAAAACTGAGGATGGATCAACAACATTGCAGTTACTCCACAATACTAACCTAAACGACAGTGAAAAGAAGGAATACTTTCTGAAGGCACTGTATAGCACCGCCTGTATAGCACCGCCTGTATAGCACCGCCTGTATAGCACAGCCTGTATAGCACAGCCTAAGTCTTATCTTTTTTCACTAATTGGTCCTTTTGACCAATCAGATCAGCGTTTTTGCCAATAATTGTTCAAAATATCAGAAATGTATCCTGTAACAAAAAGCGCCTTATAATTAAAAGGTATCAATATTTCCTATTTAAAAAGGAAGGGATCCACTGTGACGTACCTTGGTAAAGAGGGGAGTAATAAAAACAAAGAAAACGTCGTAGACAAACAGGGTCACCAGCAGCATGGTGCAGGCCTTGAGCATAACACATGGAAGAACAATTAGACATTAATACGACTTTTCCAGCTTATGGATGTTGTTCAATGAGGTTAGATACAGAGGTCACTGCATCTCATAGGGTCGGGGAAAAAAAACTCCTGGTCATTAACACACACATGCATGATCATCAGTACACCTCCTGGCCCTAGCTAGTTAATGTGGTCAGTACCACTTTAAAGTGACACACATATCCATTGACTTGAACGGGATAATCCCTTTCTAGTGATTCTACTTCTATGGTCAGTATATTATATCATCGTTTAGTTAGTGCTTGTATTTGTCCTATTTCACACATGTACAAGTGTGTATTAATCCGCATGTGTTAATTGTAAATGTTTTGTTGTAATATTCCAACTCGGAGAGTGGGGTCGCAGCCAGGGACTGCCTTTATCAATGGAGATCCTGGAGCAATTAGGGCACATAAAGATTTGTTTACCTTGTCGGCTCTGGGATTCAAACTAGCGACATTTTGGTTGCTGGCCCACCGCTCGGCTACCTTCCGCCCTGTTACGCTATGATCCATCTACGTGTATTGATTGAATTACAGTTGAAGTCGGAAGTTTACATACACTAAATTGACTGTGCCTTTAAACAGCTTGGAAAATTCCAGAAAATGTCATGGCATTAGAAGCTTCTGATAGGCTAATTGACATCATTTGAGTCAATTGGAGGTGTACCTGTGGATGTATTTCAAGGCCTACCTTCAAGGCCTAAACGTAGTGCCTCTTCGCTTGACATCACGGGAAAATCAAAAGAAATCAGACAAGACCTCAGAAAAAAAGAAATTGTAGACCTCCACAAGTCTGGTTCATCCTTGGGAGCAATTTCCAAACACCTGAAGGTACCATGTTCATCTGTACAAACAATAGTGCGCAAGTATAAACACCATGGGACCACGAAGCCGTCATACCGCTCAGGAAGGAGACGCGTTCTGTCTCCTAGAGATGAACGTACTTTGGTGCGAAAAGTGAAAATCAATCCCAGAACAACATCAAAGGACCTTGTGAAGATGCTGGAGGAAACAGGTACAAAAGTATCTATATCCACAGTAAAACGAGTCCTATATCGACATAACCTGAAAGGCTGCTCAGCAAGGAAGACGCCACTGCTCCAAAACCGCCTTTAAAAAAGCCAGACTACGGTTTGCAACTGCACATGGGGACAAAGATCGTACCTTTTGGAGAAATGTCCTCTGGTCTGATGAAACAAATATAGAACTGCTTGGCCATAATGACCATTGTTATGTCTGGAGGAAAAAAGGGGAGGCTTGCAAGCCGAAGAACACCATCCCAACCGTGAAGCACGGGGGTGGCAACATCATGTTATGGGGGTGCTTTGCTGCAGGAGGGACTGGTGCACTTCACAAAATAGATGGCATCATGAGGTAGGAAAATTATGTGGATATATTGAAGCAACATCTCAAGACATCAGTCAGGAAGTTAAAGCTTGGTCGCAAATGGGTCTTCCAAATGGACAATGACCCCAAGCATACTTCCAAAGTTGTGGCAAAATGGCTTAAGGACAACAAAGTCAAGGTACTGGCCATCACAAAGACCTGACCTCAATTCTATCGAAAATTTGTGGGCAGAACTGAAAAAGCGTGTGCGAGCATGGAGGCCTACAAACCTGACTCAGTTACACCAGCTCTGTCAGGAGGAATGGGCCAAAATTCACCCAACTTATTGTGGGAAGCTTGTGGAAGGCTACCAGAAACGTTTGACCCAAATTAAACAATTTAAAGGGAATGCTACCAAATACTAATTGAGTGTATGTAAACTTCTGACCCACTGGGAATGTGATGAAAGAAATAAACGCTCAAATAAATCATTCTCTCAACTATTATTCTGACATTTCACATTCTTAAAATAAAGTTGTGATCCTAACTGACCTAAGACAGGGATTTTTCTAAGATTTGTGAAAAACTGAGTTTATATGTATTTGGCTAAGGTGTATGTAAACTTCAGACTTCAACTGTACATATAGAATCATACAGACTATAGAATTATAGGATCTCTATACTGGTGGGCTCCCGAGTGGCGCAGCAGTCTAAGGCACTGCATCTCAGTGCAAGAGGCGTCATTACAGACACCCTGATTCGAATCCAGGCTCTATCACAACCGGCTGTGATTGTGAGTCCCATATGTAGACCGTCATTTTACATAAGAATTTGTTCTTAACTGACTTGCCTAGTTAAATAAAATAAAAATTAGGCGAATAGGCCTGGCATTAAAATGGTGTATGCACCTTAAACGTGGGCAGTCTGATAGTCTTGAGCATGTAGAGACAGAAGGCTATGCCCAGGGCGTCTTGTAACACCCACGCCCACCTAGGAGAGAACACAGCAGATGGCAGGAACAACAGTTAGCCAGCACAAACAAAATGCCTCAAGTAGCAATGCAAATATCACAGTACAGCTATATGGACACTCAGTCACTATGGTACTTTTTAATGGTGAGTTTACAAACATAGATTTGAAACTTGTATCTCATTATGGTGAAATAAGTATAGCCAGTTATAACTGTAATGGCCTAGCAGATAATAAGAAAAGACGATCAGTATTTACCTGGCTGAAAGAGAAGGAATATAATATCTATTGTTTACAGGAAACTCAATCAACAATTTTAGATGCAGTTGCGTAGAAAACGGACAGACGGACGGGGGTGAAATATACTTCTCCCATGGGCAAAGAAATTCAAAAGAGGTGATGATATTAATTAACATTCATTTTGATCTAAATGTGCAAATTGTCCAAACAGATCCTCAAGGTAGATGGATGATTTTAAATATGTTATTGGACAATAAACAGATATGGCTCATTAACCTATACAGTCCGTATAATGATGATTCACGCTTCTTTGAAAAGATATATATATATTCTGTTAAAGGTCCCCAAAGCACACACATCCCTGGGTCGCTTGTCTTTTCAGTTTGCTGCAGCTAGCGACTGGAACGAGATGCAGCAAACACAACTTTTCATTCAAAGACTCAATCATGGACACGCTTACTGACATTTGTGGCTGTTTCCTGTGATGTATTGTTGTCCTCTACCTTCTTGCCCTTTGTGCTGTTGTCTGTGCCCAATAATGTTTGTACCCTGTTTTATGCTGCTACCATGTTGTGTTGCTACCATGTTGTTATCATGTGGTTTTTCTACCATGCTGGGTTGTCATGTGTTGCTGCTTTGCTATGTTGTTGTCTTAGGTCTGTCTTTATGTAGTGTTGTGTTGTCTCTCTTGTCATGTGTGTTTTGTACTATATTTAGTGATTCTGGTTAGTGATTTATTTAGAATTCAAGGCACACTTAACCAGCATGGCTACCACAGCATTCTGCAGCGATACGCCATCCCATCTGGTTTGCGCTTAGTGTGACTATCATTTGTTTTTCAACAGGACAATGACCCAACACACCTCCAGGCTGTGTAAGGGCTATTTGACCAAGATGGAGAGTGATGGAGTGCTGCATCAGATGACCTGGCCTCCACAATCCCCCGACCTCAACCTAATTGATATGGTTTGGGATGAGTTGGACCTCAGAGTGAAGGAAAAGCAGCCAACAAGTGCTCAGCATATGTGGGAACTCCTTCAAGGTGAAGCTGGTTGAGAGAATACCAAGAGTGTTGGAAAAGCATTCCAGGTGAAGCTGGTTGAGAGAATGCCAAGAGTGTGCAAAGCTGTCATCAAGGCAAACGGTGGCTACTTTGAAGAATCTCAAATATAAAATATATTTTGATTTGTTTAACACTTTGTTGGTTACTACATGATTCCATATGTGTTATTTTATAGTTTTGATGTCTTCACTATTATTCTACAACGTAGAAAATAGTAAAAAATAAAGAAAAACCCATGAATGAGTAGGTGTGTCCAAACCTTTGACTGGTACTGTATACCAAACCTTTTTTGATATACTCAGAGGACCATTATTAGCATGTTTTAACCACTCCTATATAAATGGTAGATTATCAGACACTCAACAAGAAGGTCTGATTTCATTATTACTGAAACAGGATCCAAGTGGTAAATATAAAGATCCAGTCCATTTAAAAAATTGGAGGCCTCTTACACTTCAGTGTTGTGATGCAAAAATTCTAGCAAAATGCATAGCGCATATAATTAAAAGGTATTGTCAGATATTATGATAAGTTTACTATATTACATATTGGGATCATAAAAAAATACAACTTTTACATTACCGTGTAGTTTACCAATAAAATGGTCTGACGGTGATGTGGACATACATATCCCGAAAGAAAGAAATGATCTCACTCCAATAAATTTGTATAGAAAGTTAGCAAAAATAGATAAGATCTTGCTTCCTTGGAAAGGAAGAGACCTGTCTATTTTTGGAGAAATCCCCCTGATTAACTCTTCAGTCACATCTCAGTTTAATGTTGTTGCTCATTAGTTTACTCCCGTTAGGGGAAGGGTGGCAGGGTTAGTTGAAAATGTTTTAAAATGTTTAAATCTTTTTTTAAAGAAATGTATGTATGTATATATACATAAAAAATGTATATGGGGGATTGAAAATGATGCAGACAATTACATTGATGGAGGCTACAATCTATCTGCAATATTAAAGCTGATCTACCACCAAAAAAATGAAACGCCTCAGGAAGAGTATGTTAGCTACAGAGCTGAAACCTGATGCCTAAGCATTCATTAGATCTGGGAGCTAAAGGCTCAAGCCAGTCTTCAGGTCTCAGGCAACATTACTCATCCCTCTAGCGTAGACAACCAATAAGATGGTTGTAAGATTCCAGGAATCAGGAAGGAATAAGCAGGAAATCCGGAAATCCTCTAACCGGGATTTATGGAAAACCTGGGAATTTTGTAGAAGTTATTTTCAAAATATTCCGGAATTTTGGGAATTCTAATACTCACTGGTCTTCGTTGCGGAACACGCCCCAGGTGACGCTGACTCCGATGCAGAAGGCTGACAGCAACAGCATGCGGACCTGAGGCCTCTTGTGGCAGTAAGGCAAGTTGTTCTCTGGGATCCTGCATACACACACACCAGGAAGAAGTTGAAAAAATACTACAATAGATGGAGAAGAGTCAACTATTTGCATTGATTCAATTTCTGTTTTATTTTTGGGGGGTTGATTGTGTAATCCTCTTGTGATTTGTGTTGTTGTTAGGTTGATGGTGGACTACTTCCTGGTGATTATGAACAGTTTTTTTTTAGGTTGATTGTGGACTACTTCCTGGTGATTATGAACAGATATTTGTTAGGTTGATGGTAAGTCTCTCACCTGCACTTCCCGAAGGGGAGTCTCCTAACAAAGGGCCAGAGACAGCTGTACAGGCCAACAGACGAGGCCAGGCAGAATATCCCAATGATCATATAAACTACACAGACAGAGAGGATAGAATACCACAATGATCATAGACACTACACAGACAGAGAGGATAGAATACAACAATGATCATAGACACTACACAGACAGAGATAAGTGAATGTAGACCAGTGAGAAAGTCAGAGAGACCGGTAAAGGCAGAGAGACAGGTAAAGGCGGAGAGACAGGTAAAGGCGGAGAGACAGGTAAAGTGAGGATGGAGTGAGAAGCCAATAGGTAGCTACAGATAGAAAATGCAGAGAAAGGTAAAGAGACAGGTAGAGATGGGTACAGGTGTATATACACAGGTGGTCATAGACTAGATTAAGAGACAGGTATAGACAGGTAGAGATGGATACAGATGTATATACAGTTGGTCATAGACTAGATTAAGAGACAGGTATACAGGTAGAGACAGGTATAGACAGGTGGAGATGGGTACAGGTGTATATACAGGTGGTCATAGACTAGATTAAGATACAGGAATAGACAGGTAGAGACAGGTGGAGACAGGTGGAGATGGGTACATGTGTATATACAGGTGGTCATAGACTAGATTAAGAGACAGGTATAGACAGGTAGAGATGGGTACAGGTGGTCATAGACTAGATTAAGAGACAGGTCAAGACAGGTAGAGACAGGTAGAGATGGGTAGAGACAGGTATAGACAAGTATAGACAGGTAGAGACAGGTATAGACAAGTATAGACAGGTATAGACAGGTAGAGGCAGGTATAGGCAGGTATAGACAGGTAGAGACGGGTATAGGCATGTAGAGACAGGTAGAAACGGGTATAGACAGGTATATATCCAGGTCGTACCCAGTTGGTCGTAGAAGAAGTAGAGCAGCACCAGCATGGAGCAGCACATGACAACGAACACAGAGATCATGATGGGCGTCACGTCCACAGTCTCCTCGTCCTGCTTCTCCACGCTGTCATCACGCTTGTGCTTCAGGTAACGCCTGCAGACAGAGGTACACCACAGTGAGGGAGGAGGGACGCCCCTGGAGACTATCGTCAGTAACAGACCCCTCTCCATCCTGAGGCAACTGGTCTTCACCCTAAAGCTAGAGCCCCCTCCAGGTAGAAGATCTAAGATCAGCTGTAATACCCTCCCCAAATCCGGGAGAGACTTTAACTGTAGGATGAAGACAAGTTGCTTCAGGATGAAGAGGGGTCTGTTACAGACAGTGGGAGGTTAAAGGGGGGGGGGGGGGGGGGGGGTTGATGCACGGACCGGTTTGGATTTTTTTAAATTGACCTTGTATAACAGTATTTAAATGTTTGGTTTGTTAAATGTATTACGCTTCTCCGCCGTGTTTAATAATGTCAGTTTTATGGTTTACTCCATTCGCTATGTGTCGTCCCTCTCTCTTCCACACACACCAATCCCCCCCCCCCCCCCTCCCCCACCGTCACTCAAAGAGAGCAGTCCTTTATACCTCAGTAGCTAGGTTTCCATCCAATTGGCGACAGATTTTGTGGCGAATATTCTAATATCTGCATATTTTCCCACCGGTGGTGTGTTTCCACCAAACAGACTTGTCGTGGATAAAAATCAGTGTGTGATGACGTAGTGCAGTTAGTCTCAAACTGAGGGGCGCGAGGGGTTGGCAGGCGGGGCGCGGGGGCTGATGAGGCACTACCCAATTTACTCTTGAAAGTTGTAATAGTGGACGGCACAAGGTGCCATTTCTAAATTGGGTAGTGCATCATCAGTTCCTCTTGTCATGTCAGTCATTGTAGACCTTAGAGAGATATTTATAGGTCCATGCAGGTCCATATAGAGAAAGTTGTCGGGGTCAGAAAGGTCCGGATCAACTAGCCCATGTCAGCTAACGCTTTTTAGACCGTAGATATTGTTGTAATTTCTTTGTCACTCAAATATCACATGAATACATATTAGACATGGCAAAATGTGTAGAATTGATGGAAATAAGCTTTAAAACCTGAAAAATGTTCTCTCCACCAACAATAGGGGTGTGAACAGTTTGAGTCATGAACAGTGCTTGTGCCCATAGAAATAGACATGGCACGCGATGCTGGAAGGAGGGCCTGAGTGAAAAGGTTTGGGAACCCCTGACGTCATGCACTCAAAATGTACTTTTTCACTTAACTTTTCAAGTACCGAATAAAAAATCTATAGTTCAATGTGTTTATATCAAATTATCAACTCTACAGATAGTTTTGTCACAAAAAGAGTTGTGTTAAATAGTAAATGTGTCTACTCTGGTCTGGACACTTGCTCTCGAGCCAAACGCTCAAAGATACAGTGAGGGAAAAAAGTATTTGATCCCCTGCTGATTTTGTACGTTTGCCCACTGACAAAGAAATGATCAGTCTATAATTTTAATGGTAGGTTTATTTGAACAGTGAGAGACAGAATATCAACAAAAAAATCCAGAAAAACGCATGTCAAAAATGTTATGAATTGATTTGCATTTTAATGAGGGAAATAAGTATTTGACCCCTCTGCAAAACATGACTTAGTACTTGGTGGCAAAACCCTTGTTGGCAATCACAGAGGTCAGACGTTTCTTGTAGTTGGCCACCAGGTTTGCACACATCTCAGGAGGGATTTTGTCCCACTCCTCTTTGCAGATCTTCTTCAAGTCATTAAGGTTTTGAGGCTGACGTTTGGCAACTCGAACCTTCAGCTCCCTCCACAGATTTTCTATGGGATTAAGGTCTGGATACTGGCTAGGCCACTCCAGGACCTTAATGTGCTTCTTCTTGAGCCACTCCTTTGTTGCCTTGGCCGTGTGTTTTGGGTCATTGTCATGCTGGAATACCCATCCACGACCCATTTTCAATACCCTGGCTGAGGGAAGGAGGTTTTCACCCAAGATTTGACGGTACATGGCCCCGTCCATCGTCCCTTTGATGCGGTGAAGTTGTCCTGTCAATTTAGCAGAAAAACACCCCCAAAGCATAATGTTTCCACCTCCATGTTTGACGGTGGGGATGGTTTCTTGGGGTCATAGGCAGCATTCCTCCTCCTCCAAACACGGCAAGTAGGGTTGATGCAAAAAAACTCCATTTTGGTCTCATCTGACCACAACACGTTCACCCAGTTGTCCTCTGAATCATTCAGATGTTCATTGGCAAACTTCAGACGGGCATGTATATGTGCTTTCTTGAGCAGGGGGACCTTGCGGGCGCTGCAGGATTTCAGTCCTTCACGGCATAGTGTGTTACCAATTGTTTTCTTGATGACTATGGTCCCAGCTGCCTTGAGATCATTGACAAGATCCTCCTGTGTAGTTCTGGGCTGATTCCTCACCGTTCTCATGATCATTGCAACTCCACGAGGTGAGATCTTGCATGGAGCCCCAGGCTGAGGGAGATTGACAGTTCTTTTGTGTTTCTTCCATTTGCGAATAATCACAGAAACTGTTGTCACCTTCTCACCAAGCTGCTTGGCGGTGGTCTTGTAGCCCATTCCAGCCTTGTGTAGGTCTACAATCTTGTCCCTGACATCCTTGGAGAGCTCTTTGGTCTTGGCCATGGTGGAGAGTTTGGAATCTGATTGATTGATTGCTTCTGTGGACAGGTGTCTTTTATACAGGTAAGAAACTGAGATTAGGAGCACTCCCTTTAAGAGTGTGCTCCTAATCTCCGTTCGTTACCTGTATGAAAGACACCTGGGAGCCAGAAATCTTTTTGATTGAGAAGGGGTCAAATACTTATTTCCCTCATTAAAATGCAAATCAATTTATAACATTTTTGACATGCATTTTTCTTAATATTTTTGTTGTTATTCTGTCTCTCACTGTTCAAATAAACCTACCATTAAAATTATAGACTGATCATTTCTTTGTCAGTGGGCAAACGTACAAAATCAGCAGGGGATCAAATACTTTTTTCCCTCACTGTACAATGCGGGTAGGCTAGTATATATAATGAGACTTTTATGCATTAGAGAAATAATATTGTTATTTGTCAAACGGCAGTCAAGCATCAATCATCATATCACTCAGACCCTTTATATTTATTGGAAAGGAGCGTCAAAATCACTGTGCACTTTCATCACCTTGTAAATTCATCATAAATTATTTAATCTGTAGCCTAATAAACTGCATGGTTTCCAAAGTCGTAGTGGAAGGACCACACACCATATCATCGCGTGACTAAGTTTATTTTGATATGATGGTTATTATATCAATATTTGCGCATCAAGGCGTTTCCACCGCCATTTCTCACATAATTCATTTTACAGACACAAAAAGATCCCACCACGTCATACAAACAAATGATCTGTCGGCATTTATTAAATTGTGCCGAAACTTCCTGTTTTCAATACAGCTGTCGTGATTTTTTTTAATTTATACAGTATGATTTTACAGGCTTAAAATCTGTGGATGGAAACGTGGTTATTGGCTATCAAAAGTAACAACTACTTGCAGTGACAGTCTGCATGTTGGTCACAACGATGCTGCTTTCCACTTTGCATCTTAATATAAATCCACAAGTGTTCTATAATTACACTATTAGTGTGTGTATCTTACTGTGAATTTATCTTTTCTTAGCAAGTTGTGGCTAAAATAAATTGTGTTAGCTAATGCTAATCGCTAGTTAGCTAAATGTACTTATTCAGAGCAAACGTATCTAGCTAGCTAATACAACTTGATACCAGTGCTGTTGTCGGCTTAGATCAGCATGTTGTTTGTGCAATGGTACGGTATATTCTAAATCAGAGAGGAATAGGCGAAGCATGAATATTTTCACTCCATCAAAGCTACAGTAAGAGAACACATTTAATGTAACATGATTTAGGGTCCACTGGGAAACACTGACCAACACTTTGATACCTACAGTGCCACAACAACCCCTCCCTTGCTTTTTCATTCGTCGTCATGTCAAACGTTGTATTCAAAGTGCCCACTAAATTCCAACTTTTCGTTGAAGTTTCATTGAACAGTATAAAACAATCAGAATGGACAAAGCCCCCATTGAAATCACTTATAATGTATGTGTTGCCACCCTAGGGTCATGAGCTACTCATAAAGCATATTTAGAACTTTTATTTTTCAAAAACCTCAAATACCGTAAATAATATTGTGATATGTTTTGGCCATATCGCCCAGCCCTTACCGAACTGACCTGTGCTCAGTATCTAGACTAGAGGCAACTTCACTCTAGCCCCGCTCTCTCTACCCTGCCCAAAGCACTCTCTTTTCCCCAGAGATGATAACCCTTGATAATTTAACCCACGGTCTAAAATAAGCCACTACTATGTGGCCTTGTAAGACTCCCCCTCCCACACTAGCTCTCATTGCATCTCAGACCACGCTGCTATCCACACATGTCTGTTGGAGTGGCCTATGGTTGTCTAGCTGTCTAAGCCGTTGCCTCCGGATCACATATACCACTGCAGCTGACAATTTAGCAAACTCTCTCCATCTTTTGTGTCTATCTCTGTCCTACCAAAAAAACTAAAAGTCAGGTGTCCTTTCGTGAGGGACCACTTTTTATTGTCTGTCAGACTTCTTGATGTCCTTACTACTACTCCCACCATTACCGCTACAACTACCAGACTTACTTCTTGATGTCCTTGCTGCTACTACTATCACCACCACCACTACTACTACTTTCACCACCACTACTACTACTACTATCACCACCACCACTACTATCACCACCACCACCACTACTATCCCCACCACTACTACTACTACTACTACCATCACCACCACTACTACTACTACCACCACAACTACTACTACTACTATCACCACCACTACTACTACTACTATCACCACCACTACTACTACTACTACCATCACCACCACCACTACTACTACAATCACAACCACCACTACTACTATCACCACCACTACTACTACTACTACCATCACCACCACTACTACTACTATCACCACAACTACTACTACTACTATCACCACCACTACTACTACTACTATCACCACCACTACTACTACTACTACCATCACCACCACTACTACTACTATCACCACAACTACTACTACTACTATCACCACCACTACTACTACTACTATCACCACCACTACTACTACTACTACCATCACCACCACTACTACTACTATCACCACAACTACTACTACTACTATCACCACCACTACTACTACTACCATCACCACCACCACTACTACTACTATCACAACCACCACTACTACTATCCCCACCACTACTACTACTACTATCACCACCACTACTACTACTACTACCATCACCACCACTACTACTACTATCACCACAACTACTACTACTACTATCACCACCACTACTACTACTACCATCACCACCACCACTACTACTACTATCACAACCACCACTACTACTATCCCCACCACTACTACTACTACCATCACCACCACTACTACTACTATCACCACAACTACCACTACTACTATCACCACCACTACTACTACTACTACTACTATCACCACCACCACTACTACTACTACTATCACCACAACTACTACTACTACTATCACCACCACTACTACCACTACTACTATCACCACCACCACCACTACTACTACTACTATCACCACCACCACTACCACCACCACCACTAGTACTACTATCACCATCACCACTACTACTACTACTATCACCACCACCACTACCACCACCACCACTAGTACTACTATCACAACCACCACTACTACTACTACTATCACAACCACCACTACTACTACTACTACTATCACAACCACCACTACTACTATCCCCACCACTACTACTACTACTATCACCACCACTACTACTACTACTACCACCACCACTACTACTACTACTATCACCACCACTACTACTACTACTACCATCACCACCACTACTACTACTATCACCACAACTACTACTACTACTATCACCACCACTACTACTACTACTATCACCACCACTACTACTACTACTACCATCACCACCACTACTACTACTATCACCACAACTACTACTACTACTATCACCACCACTACTACTACTACTATCACCACCACTACTACTACTATCACCACCACCACTACTACTACTATCACCACCACTACTACTACTACTATCACCACCACTACTACTACTATCACCACCACCACTACTACTACTACTATCACCACCACTACTACTACTACTATCACCACAACTACTACTACTACTATCACCACCACTACTACTACTACTATCACCACCACTACTACCACTACTACTATCACCACCACCACCACCACTAGTACTACTATCACCATCACCACTACTACTACTACTATCACCACCACCACTACTATCACCACCACTACTACCACTACTACTATCACCACCACCACCACTACTACTACTACTATCACCACCACCACTACCACCACCACCACTAGTACTACTATCACCATCACCACTACTACTACTATCACCACCACTACTACTACTACTACTATCACCATCACCACTTCTAGTACTACTATCACCACCACCACTACTATCACCACCACTACTAGTACTACTATCACCACCACCACTACCACTACTACCACTAGTACTACTATCACCATCACCACTACTACTACTACTATCACCACCACCACTACTATCACCACCACTACTAGTACTACTATCACCACCACCACTACCACTACTACCACCACCACCACCAGTACTACTAGTACTGCTACTACCACCACTACCACCTCCTCCACTACTACCACCTCCTCCACTACTACCACCTCCTCCACTACTACCACCACCAGTACTACTAGTACTACCACCACCACTACTACCACCACCACTACACTTACTTCTTGATGTCCTTGCTGCCGGCCCAGTACCCTCCGATGGCCACCGTCCCAACAGCCATGAGGAAGATGATGACCATGTTGTAGTCCAGGACGGGCTCCTTGGGCGCGTACATGGCCACATCTCTGCCCTGCCCAAACATCTGCAGGGGACAGGAAACACAGCATTTGGGTAAATTGACTAATTCATTGATTTGTTGATCTTTGTTAGTAATGTTACAAACATCAAGTTTGTTTGAACAGGGTCTCGTTTCATGAGGGTGGCAGATATATATGTCACGAATAGAGGTGCTGACATGATTCCTATAGCCTCAATACTTACGCTACACGTCAGAGAGGCATCTCTGTTCTATATAATATATCTCTATCTAATAAACATGTTCTGGATAGAAGAGCTGACATGATTACTTAATTTGTAATCAATACTTATACTACACGTCAGAGAGGCATCTCTGTTCTATATGATATAGTTCTGAATGTTCCACAGCGTATCGTGTGTCCTACTGAACAGTGTGGTTGTAACGGTTGCAAAATTCCAGTAACGTTTCCCAAACTCCCAGGTAGTCCAGAAATCCTCTTGGAAGATTCTGGAATTCCTGCTTATTCATTATTTTTTCCCGATAATCTTCTAACAGGGGATTTTCAGGAAAAGCTGGGAATTTGGGGAAAGTTACCGGAATTTTATAAGATGTTGGTCTCTCCTCTGCTCTCACCTTCCTAATGTCCAACATGTCAGTGTAGCTAAGCAGTGCCACAGGGATGTCAATCTCCTCATACTGACTCTTGTTTCCTGCCGGTGGGGTCTGTGATAGGAAAAACAGAAATTAAAATAGGCAAACTCTGACTGTACAGAAAGTGTTTAGAAAATCTATATTCATACACTACAGCTGTAGGATCTTAATTTGATCACCCTGTTGCAGGATAACTTTCCTACAATGCAGGAAATGTAAAACATTTGAGGTTTAAAAACGCTTCTGAAGTTTCAGACTTGATTTTCCTTTATAAAACATTTATTAATCCCTACAATAATGTCCATAAATTATAATCCACATAATAATTCACATTTCCTGTTGCTGCAGGATTATTTTCCTGTTGTAGCAAACTGGCTCAAATTAAGATCCTACACACGATGACCTACACTGTGTATACCAAACATTATGAACACCTTCCTATTATTGAGTTTTCCCTCAGAACCAGTGGAGGCTGCTGAGGGAAGGACGGCTCATAATAAATGGCTGGAACGGAGCAAATGGAATCAAACACATAGAAACCATGTGGATGGTGGACCATTCATGATACACACGGGAAACTGTTGCGCGTTAAAAACTCAGCAGTGTTGCCGTTCTTGACACAAACTGGTGCGCCTGGCAGCTACTACCATAGCACGTTCAAAGACACTTAAATATTTTGTCTTGCCCTCGGAATGGCACACATATATAATCCATGTCTCAATTGTCTCAAGGCTTAAAAATCCTTCTTTAACCTGTCTCCTCCCCTTCATCTAAGCTGGTTGAAGTGGATTTAACAAGTAACATCAATAAGGGATCATAGCTTTCACCTGGATTCACCTGGTCAGTCTATGTCATGGAAAGAGCAGGTGTCCTTAATGTTTTCTACACTCAGTGTATATAACCTGTTTACGACAGGTGTGTTCCAATGCTCTTACTCTGCTTCTTTCCTTCCGAGCCTTTTACAACAGCACTAGTGAAGATAAGAGGGAACAGGAGAGATGGCTAAAGTACATAGACAGGTCTGGGACCACCAGGCTAATATGATAGGACATAGGCTGGTAAGAGTCAAGTTGTCTTTGATATGAATTATATGGGTTGACTCTTTACCAGTCTGTCTTTGCTGACGATGAGCAGGCCTTTAGCTCCATTGAGCTGGGCCAGGCGGACCTTCTCGTAGAAGGTGCAGTTCCCCCGCATCACCATGGGGATACGATTGGGGAAGCCACCATCGGGGACGTCTGATGGGAAACACAGGACTGACGGTGTCAGGTCATAGATCTCCAGACGAGACTAGTGGAGGCATAAAGGAGGATTGGTTAATAATGGGTCCTCTCTGAATGTTTCATCATGTGCACACACCACACATCAGCATTCTGATGAACTTGTCACGGCAGCCGTATTTCAAGAGTATCGGCCAGAGAGCACACACACACACACACACACACACACACACACACACACACAAATACCTTTGTCAGACATCTCTCAAAAAGTGACAATGACAGCCGTTTACTCCACTTACTGCTTTGTTGAGGTCCCGAGGTAGACGAGCCCACTGGGAGTTGAAGAAGATGCAGTAATCCTTTCCTTTGACCTGGCCCTTGTCACTGAAATGGGCCATCCCATATTCCCCCACAACCTGGAAAGAGAGAATGAACGTGTATAATAGATAAAGCCTAAGTGCCTCGAAGAGGGGTGAGAGCAATAGACAGAGATGTAACAGTGGCCAGAATAACTTGAGATATTTAATAGACTGGCCAACTGACTCTATCAGACTGTGCAGTACTACATCGTTCCACCAGCTAGTCAGCTTTACACTGATGCACAAGCTTTAACTAGACATTCCCAAAACTGACAATACCAGGGAGCACGATATTCATCTTAAACCACATTGACACATCAAAAAGGATCAAAGCCATGTTACAAAAGGATGTACAGAGGATGTTACTTGCAGATGGGCCCTATAGCTACGACTATTCTCAGCGACCTAATAGGTTGTGTTCTCCGCAAGCTAACAGTCATGTAGCATGCAGGCTAACTGTTAATTATCTCGACAACAAAATACAACAAGTACTGTTAAACGTTGGATCGGACACATGCGACTTGTTTTACAGATGAATGCCACATTATTTTTGGGTGAAAAGACATGCGACCATCTCACCTGTTTTAAGAGAAAATATGCCCAAACCAGGTTTAGCAAAGCCTTCATGATGCTTGCTTGTTGTCTCCCCATCAACCGCACTGCTCTGCTCTCCAGTGCGGTCACCATCTGTTTTCCCAGCTCTCGCCCACATTCTACAGTGCATTTGCCATTGGTTTATTTTGAACCAGCACTGAAGTACACGCATTATGATTGGTTTACATGATGTCAATCAAACATATCAATAAATTCCAGAGGTTTTCTGTCAGCTTCTATAATTTAGTGGTCAGCATACTAGATAACATAATTAGGCGGGTGCTTACATTTGTCCTATTTCACTCATGTACATGTGTGAATTGGAAATATATATTTTTTGTATATCCCACTCCCCGAGACTCACTTGGAGAGTGGGGTCAGAGCCAGGGATTAGCCATTTTTGACCACGACCATGAAGCAGTTAGTGCCTTGCTCATGGGCACATCAGACTAGGTGAAAAAAGCCTCTTGGGGATTTGAACCAGCGACTTTTCGGTTACTGGACCAACGTTTGGGGTTGCCAACTGTCCTGTATTAGCCGGGATGTCCCTTATATTGGGCTAAATTGGTTTGTCCCATACGGGACCTCCCTTGTCCCGTATATTCATCCAATCACAGTATAGCGTAAACGCGCCAAATTCCTGCAAAGCAATTTCTGTTGTTGTCCGGTCGGTTTGGCATATCAAGGAAATATCATGGATAAACCTGCAAAAAAAGAAAAGACTGCAGCTACAACAAACAATGGGAAGCAAAAAAAGACGTGGGTTATTAAGGCTGTCAGTGGTGACTCGACGAAAGCTTTATGTACTTTATGCCGTCGGGAATTCTCAATAGGCCATGGAGGGGAGAATGATGTAACTCAGCCTGCATCCACAGAAATGCACAAGAAGGCCACGCTAACTAAAGGTGCTAGCAATATCGGTGCATTCTTCGTGAAAATAACAAAATCGCGGAAAGTGAAGCCTCGTATGTGTAACATACGGTTAAACACGGACTCCGCTACAACAGCACCGACTGTCTTGTTAAGCTCAAAGGTGCTTTGCTTCGTGACTCAAATGTTGGGAAGAAGATGCACTTGGGAGGAACGAAAGTGGGGATGATTACAGTGAATGTTTTAGGACCAAATACTGTGCCGGGATATTTTGGATGATCTGTCCCCGACCGAAGGCGAGCCCGTGTATTTCTCATTTGCCAGTGATGCCTCAAACAAGGGAAATAGAAACACGTTTCCATTGTGCGTGAGATATTTCTCTGATGGAGTGCAGCGCAAGTTATTTGACTTTTATGAAGACAATGATGAAACCGCAAATGGCATACATCAAGTTCTGATGAACTGTCTGGAAAAACATGAACTGGATATAAGACACATCACAGCCTATGCAGCAGATAATGCCAATGTCAACTTTGGAAAACACCTCTCCGTTTACCAGTTATTGAGCAGTGCCAACAATCGCATTCTGAAAGCTAATTGCCCAGCTCACATAACTCATGCCTGCGAGCCACTAAGTTGCCTTGCTAGCTAAACTTGTGATTTACAATATATATATATTTTTTTTATTATGAACACAACAAATACAAAAAAACTGAAATATACAAACAAGAGTACTTTAAAAATATATATATATTTCACATTTTATTTAACCAGGTAGGCAAGTTGAGAACAAGTTCTCATTTACAATTGCGACCTGGCCAAGATAAAGCAAAGCAGTTCGACACATACAACAACACAGAGTTACACATGGAGTAAAACAAACATACAGTCAATAATACAATAGAACAATAAATATATTTGCTCACATTGTATACGAGGTGAGATAAGGGAGGTAAAGGCAAAAAAAAGCCATGGTGGCGAAGTAAATACAATATAGCAAGTAAAACACTGGAATGGTAGATTTGCAGTGGAAGAATGTGCAAAGTAGAAATATAAATAATGGGGTGCAAAGGAGCAAAATAAATACAGTAAGGGAAGAGGTAGTTGTTTGGCCTAAATTATAGATGGGCTATGTACAGGTGCAGTAACCTGTGAGCTGCTCTGACAGTTGGTGCTTAAAGCTAGTGAGGGAGATAAGTGTTTCCAGTTTCAGACATTTTTGTAGTTCGTTCCAGTCATTGGCAGCAGAGAACTGGAAGGAGAGGTGGCCAAAGTAGAATTGGCTTTGGGGGTGACCAGAGAGATATACCTGCTGGAGCGCGTGTTACAGGTGGGTGCTGCTATGGTGACCAGCGAGCTGAGATAAGGAGGGACTTTACCTAGCAGGGGCTTGTAGATGACCTGGAGCCAGTGGGTTTGGCGACGAGTATGAAGCGAGGCCCAGCCAACGAGAGCGTACAGGTCGCAGTGGTGGGTAGTATATGGGGCTTTGGTGACAAAACGGATGGCACTGTGATAGACTGCATCCAATTTATTGAGTAGGGTATTGGAGGCTATTTTTTAAATGACATCGCCGAAGTCGAGGATCGGTAGGATGGTCAGTTTTACGAGGGTATGTTTGGCAGCATGAGTGATGGATGCTTTGTTGCGAAATAGGAAGCCAATTCTAGATTTAACTTTGGATTGGAGATGTTTGATGTGAGTCTGGAAGGAGAGTTTACAGTCTAACCAGACACCTAGGTATTTGTAGTTGTCCACATATTCTAACTCAGAACCGTCCAGAGTAGTGATGCTGGACGGGCTGGCAGGTGCAGGCAGCGATCGGTTGAAGAGCATGCGTTTAGTTTTACTTGTATTTAAGAGCAGTTGGAGGCCACGGAAGGAGTGTTGTATGGCATTGAAGCTCGTCTGGAGGGTTGTTAACAGTGTCCAAAGAAGGGCCAGAAGTATACAGAATGGTGTCGCCTGCGTAGAGGTGGATCAGAGACTCACCAGCAGCAAGAGCGACATCATTGATGTATACAGAGAAGAGATTCGGCCCAAGATAAGTATTGCTTCTTATCGATGTCGGTTAAGATATCGTTTAGGACCTTGAGCGTGGCTGAGGTGCACCCATGACCAGCTCTGAAACCAGATTGCATAGCGGAGAAGGTGCGGTGGGATTCGAAATGGTCTGTAATCTGTTTGTTGACTTGGCTTTCGAAGACCTTAGAA